>NC_050445.1:143690518-144290518 GCF_903995425.1 Onychomys torridus | reverse complement strand
TTCATGCTATGGCTCTGTCAGTTTCAAAATGTGGTTTTAGTCTTCTAGCCAGCACACAGGGCCCATTTTGCTTCAGATAAGGAGTACACATCCCTGATGCTAATGGTCTATCAGCAAGTGCTACTTACAACATCATCATGGGGCTCGAAGAATTGTATAAATGCACCTATAAAAAAGCTAGGTTAGATAAGATGGTGCCATGATTCCCGGCCCCATCTTCATTCACATGTCTTTCCATAGGCCTGTGCACCTCTGTCTGTCTCTTTCCCTTGTCTTAATAAAACTCTTGTTAGTTGGGGGGGGGGAGTGGACAAAATCTTGTATGGTGGAGATAGGGAAGAAAGAGGAGAAATAAACAAGTAATTGTTAGTATGTGTAGAAGTGGTGAGTCCTGAAAGGGTGGGAGCCTGCTAAGAGTGATAGATATACCCTAGGGGTGTGGGAGGGATCAGAAAAGGCTTCACTGCTAAGTTAATGGCTGAGCCAAGACTTTACAGAAAGGAGGGGGCTCAGGATGCAGACCCCAAGTGCTCCAGAAGCATTAAACCACAAAGGTGCCGGTCTGGAAATGTTTAGGCTCTTCAGGAAATCACTCTTTCACAATTCCAGAGAGCAACACTTGGGTGGCTTGCAGGAGTGGGATGAGAGGTGTTTTATGTTATGCTTTGATACTACTCCCGTTATCTTATCTTATCTTATCTCCTTCCAAGTCATCTTCCTAATTAACCCTGATTCACCCCCATCTGCATCCCCACTCCGACCTCCCTTGCTATTTTCTTTGGTGTTTGTCCTGTTCCCAAGAGAACTTTAGAAACATTATTAGATGATTACTTGACATAGCTCTGATTCTTTTTCCATGCAAACATCCACAGATGTAAACTTTCCTCTTAGAAATCCTTTCGCTGTACCCTAAGGTCCTGATTAAGCTGTGTTTTCAGCTTCATTTGATTCTAGGAATTTTAAAATTTCATCCCTGATGTTTTTTTCATCCATGACCCATTGGTCATTTAAGAATGTATAGTTTACTCTGCATGTATTTTTAAGTTTTTTGAGTTTTGCTTCTTGACATTTCTTGAGTTTGTCTAATATTCTTTGATAAGGCATGTGAATTATTTTGATTCTTTTTAAACTTTTTAATTTAAAAACATGTTACTTACATTTATTTATTTTCTTATTTGCATAAGTGTTTGTGAATGTGTGTTTGCATGTGTGCCTGGGTGTGTTTGTGTGTGTGCAGGGTTTGCACGTGGAGGACAGAGGACAACCTGTGGGAGTTTTTTCTCTCCTTCCTTCCCCAATGTGGGAGCTGAAATTGAACTCAGGTCATCAGTTTTGGCAGCAAGAATGGACCCATTTTGTTAAGATACAATTTTTTTTTGGGGGGGGGTGTCATGCTACGCATAACAATAAAAGTCAGACAAACATACAAGGCAGGTGTGGTTGTGCTCTCTAACTCCAACACTCAGGATGCTGAGGCAGGAGGATTACAAGAACAGGGCAGAATAGGTTCCCAGTGATTTGCAGGCCACCCACAGTGAGATTCTGTCTCCACAATTAGAAAACTACCCCAGTCTTTGGATCAGGCAGCCTAAGGTTAGGAACATCTCCCAAAAGCACTTTCCCAGCCAGGAACAAAATGGACACCAGTCAAAAGGTTAAGAAAACTTTGAATGAAAACCGGAATCCAGAGCAAGGCTAGTACTCCTTGCCAGAAGGCCAGGCAGGTGAAAGGAGAAAGTACAAAGGACGGTTGTAGGAAGCCTTTTGCTTTATTGAGGCTAGCATAAAAACTGTCTTCTGCCCAAGATCCCATGACACTCCACCTCCTCAGGCCAACACAGGAAGAAGCAAACACATTTTACTTCCGTTGATTTAACCTTGCAGGCTGCTCTGTGTAACCCAAACCTCGGGATGGGTGTATGAGACAGGAGATGATAGCTAACCGAACTGAGAATTTTACCTTTCTAGCCCTTTTTGGTGTTGGGCCAGGAAGGCACAGCTATGTGTAATTACCGTCACCTGTTTAAATGTAAGCGTTAGGGACAGATTAGGGTCCCAAGCTGCTCATCTGGTTCCTCTTGGACCAAACAAAGTAAGCATTTTGAATACTGTTTACTGAAATGTCCGTCTTGAAAACATTAAGGGGCCTCATTGAGAATCTGCCTCCCCTTCCAATTCCCTAACTCCCTGCCTACCCAACAACTTTGTCCCTAAAGGAAACAACGGCTGGAGATGTAGTTCAGTGGAAAGGCACTTCCTAGTGTATGTGAGGCCCTGGGTTTGAACCACAGCATGGAACATGTGGAAGGACTCCACCTGTTCGTTGCCTTGCTAGCTTTGATGGCGGAAGAAAGAGGTGGGAAGTAAGCTGTCTGATGGCAGGTCCTCAGCCCTGAGAAAGCTCAGAGATGGATGCTCACCCAGCAGTGATGTTCCACTGTGGACAATGACTACAGTAAGCAGGCGTTGGTACCAAACCAAAGAGTGTGGGAGAAGTCTTAGATGTCGGAAAGGCAAGGAAACAGATTTTTCCCGAGATCCCCCAGAAAGGCATATATACAACCAGTTATTTTAGTACAAGGAGACCTTTGCTGAACTTCTGGCATGCAGATCTGTATTAGCCAAGCAACTGTATTTGTGCAATTTGTTAAATCAGCAATAGAAGACCATCATACATCCTGAGCTAACAAGGGATATAAAACTAACACAACACATACATGGACGTTTACTCATGACTAACATTCTCTGGGCTACACCAACTCAGTGTCAACATGAGATTACTCTAAGACTGACAACCCACATTTACTTCCCTGCCTTTAGCTGATTGTAGAGTATCTTTTTCTTTCTTTCTTTTTTTAAACAAAACTTACCCTCAATTGTCTCCAAGACCTCCAGTATGGTAAGGGACCTTATAATCAACAGGTTAAACTCTACTCCTAACCAGGGCCCCATGGTTTCCCTTGCCTGGCTTAAATGTCCTTGCTGTCTATTGCCCCTCCCTACCTGGGGAGTCTCCCTTAAGGCGCCAGACACAACTGTGCAATTCTGTGTCTGGCCACAGCTTCCGCAGAGCTTCTAGGATGGGTGTTGCTGCCTCTCTCAGGTCTCTGTGCTTTCAGATAAAGTCAGAAGAATCATTCGCCTTGCTTCATGTTAAATGCCTTTGTAACCGTTACAAAGCAGTGTGCCCCAGGATTGATCATCTTTTTTAGGATTTTGAAATGCCTTTTTTGATGAAGTTGAATTATAATTCTCCCCCAAGACTCAATTGTAAGTCAAGAGGGCTTCCAGTGGTTCTCAGTCTTCCTAAAATGCTGTGACCCTTCAATATAGTCCCTCATGTGGTGACCTCCAACCATAAAATTATTTATTGCTACTTCATAATTATAATTTTGCTACTGTTATGAATCTCAATGTAAGTATATGATATGCAAGATATCTGCTATGTGACCCCCCCAAAAAAAAGGGGCTTTAGGATACTTCTGGCTTAACAAAGGAGTGTAGGTAACTTTAGTTTCCCATATGCCTTCCCCAACGGGGGAGGAAGGTCCAGCACGTAAGGAGTTTCTAAAACTTTATACTAAATATGTGAGGACCTATCTAGGACTTTCTTTTGCATCGGTTCCTTTTAGATTTATTGGAGTGGATGTTGTGGTCCTTATTACCTTGTAACACCTGGCCAAAGCCTTGGGGTGGGGGACTTTGCCTGGGATCTATCTCCCTGACATTGCAAGTTTCCCGGGAAGCTGCTGATTACGGGATCTACCAGGAGGGGGCGCTGTTGGCCACCCGAACGGACTTCTCTCTTGGTCTCTTTCTTCACCTTGCAATCGAAATTGAGCGCGTCGCTTGGAGACAAGTCCAACTTTTACAGTTTCAGCCGAGGTTTCCTGCTGGCTGCTGTGTGGTGAGTTCCGGAAACCTCAGGGCCCGCAGACTTCCCCTTGTGGGGCGCCCGCCCAGAGTTCATCCTCTGCGGGCAGCCACGCCCCACTGGGGGAAGTAGAGACTTGGAAAGCTCTTCCTTGAGGCTGGCACACCTGGCTGTGCCTCACCTGTCCCTTCCAGTCCACGGACTGGCCAGCTCCATCTGAAACCCGAGTGACCCGAGGAGGGACAAGGTAGCAGCTGGCTTCTGGGGTCAGAGGGAGGGAGAAGCATGCGGGTTGCATCTGGGGCGAGTTTGAAGTTTGGAGAGAAAAGAGAGAAAGAGAGGGAGCTGGTGGTGGAAGGCCAGGCTGGCTGTGTGAGAACCAAGGTGCGTTGATCTGTATTTCCTTGGAGCAAGTGTTTTGTGGCTTTTGACTTCTGACTTTTTATGTCACGAAAACTTCAGTTTTGGCAAAGAGAACAATAAGATGAAATTCTCGGAGAGGGGACCGCCAGGACCTAGAGAGTATAGAATAAATGAGGGCACAGGAATTACTTATCAGAGGGTCCGTAGCCCCTTAGATAATTATCTTGGGTTCAGCATGCTCAGCCTCGGAATTAGGCACCGCAGTTACAGTTGCTGCACAAGGTTGTGAGATAATATTTGTTCAATGAGATAATATTTTTATTATCTCATGTTTCAAAACTACGTGCGGTCCTTTGTTGGGCCAAACCTGTTTTCTCCTTAATCTCCTTTTTTCTTCTTCCTATTTCCCTCTATCAGTTCCTCAGTCTCATTACCATCTTGTCTCTTTTGTTTCTCTCTCATTTATGCTACTTCCTTCTGTAAAGAGTCTTCTCCCCGTGTGAGTTTCTTCCGTACATGAAACCATCCATGCCTTTCCCCTACTGCTTAATAAGAGCCACCAGTGGATGTGGGGTAAAGGAGGCGGGTGCTGATACACTGCAGTGGACCTGAACGGAACCAGCTTCTACTAACTGCCTGGGTTATCCTTCTTCCTCCATCGTCGTCTCCACTCATAGACACCTAGAGACTGATCCTTTCACTGAGACATCATGAAGTATTTGTGCTACTGCAAATTATAACCTTTTCTCCATGCCTTCATTATTGGCAGTTGGATGGGGGTTTGAGCAACCAAAACTCAAGTTTTCAGTTGTAGAAGTACACATGCAAAGTCTGTACGTCTGTAGGACTGCTGCTCCTGAGCTCTGTGGAAAGGGTTTATTCTGGGCCTCTTTCTGGGATTGATAGGTGACTGTCTTTATATTATGATGCCCCCCCCCATTTGTCTGCCTTTGCATTTTCATTTTATAAGCAAATAGGTCATATTAGACGAAGGCCAATCCTGCTTATCTCATCTTTTCAAAGTTCCCATTCCTAAACAATGTCAAATTTGGGGGTTGGAGGTTCTACAATGTCAACATACGAACGGAGTGGGTCCCAGCCTATGACAATAGTTTAGTCTTTATATATGTGCTCAAATGCAGCCATTATAAGTGTACTCAAAGATAGGACATCTTAGGAACTGCTCAGCTGTCTCCTGCTGATGCTTCTCCCCACCTTTCCCACCTCTTGCTATGGTCTCAACAACAACATGCTCTGAAGTTGTATCGTCTGTGATCCTACAATTCTGTTTTGTTTTAGCATGAGACCTCACCTGTGCTGTGGCTGCTGTAGCCAATATCCCCCCCCCACCCCACCCACAAAGCACACAGTCTTGTCTTTGGGATCTGTGGGTCTGAAGTCAAGCATGGGTAGGGCAGTCTTCTCTCTGGAGGCCCTAAAGAAAAACTAGTTCCAGTCTTGCTTGTTTTGGAGCTTCAAGCACATTCCTGAGTTCATGCCCCTTTGTCTAACTTCAAAGCCCACACTGCCTGGGTTTGGTTTCTTTGGTCTTTCACACCAACTCCTTGCCCTCTTCTTGACCATTTAAGCGTCTTTGTGGCACACTGGACTCAGTCAGTTATTTGGGGGTAATCTCCCTTTTTCAAAGTTCGTTGATTAATTCCATTGGCAAAGTTAATTTCCATTTGCTATTTAACACTAATAAAAACAACATATTAATAAGGTCCAGAGATTTAGGGCATGGGCATTGTGGGAAGAAGGAAGCTTTTTTCAGTCCTGTATTGAGTCTTTGAATACATTATCATCTCCCCTCCCCACACACCTCTCCTTTTTTTTCTCATTAATGGGAATTGAACTCAGGGCATTGTCACTATATTCTTAGATTTTTTTTTTTTTACAGATTTTGCTTTGTTAATTCTTACATTATATTTGTGTCTGTGTGTTTGTGTATATAACTAATGTACAGACACAAAGACACAAACATAATGTAGTTGCATACCCGGACACATACACCATAATGTGGGCTGGTGCACAGGAGTGCAGTCAAGAGGCGATGGATCATCCAGAGGTGGCATTATAGGCAGCTCTGAACCCCTGGATTCAGGTGCTGGGAACTGAACTTGGGTCCTCTCCAAGAGCGGTACAAGCTCTTAACCACTGAGCCATCTCTCCAGCCCCATCTTAGCCCTCTTTTTATTTTCTGCTTTTCAATGGAGTTTTGGTTGTCTAACCTGGCCTGAACTAACTCTAGCCTAGGCAGGGCTATCTTCCTGCCTCAATTTCCAGAGTAACTGTTAGTATCCACTTTTTACTTAGAGATTAGCGTTTTCCTTCTTATGTGTAGCAAGGAAGTTTAAATCCCTTTCATGGAGAAAAACATCAACTTGCCTAAAGATAAAATGAAAAACAACAACAACATGTGTTCACTGGGCAGCAATTGAGTACCATAAAAAACTCTTTGGGATGATGAAATGGCTCAGTAGGTAAGATACCTGACACAAGGCCTGACAACCTTAGATGAACCCCAAAACCCATATAAATGTGGAAGGAGAACTGTTGTCCTCTGATCTCTACACAATGAGCTGTGTCATGTGTGTAGGCACACACAGACACAGACACACAATAAATAAAACAAAATAAATGAATAGAAACTCAGTCTTTTCATGGTTTTCAGTGCAGTTTGATCCCATATGCTTGACTAATTTCTGTAGGTTATTTTCTTATAAAAATTACCTTTTTTAAATTAATGCAGACCCAGAGATACTCTTGTAAACAGATTTAGTTCCTTACTCAGGAAGCCTCTGTTCTAGGGTATTGCAATGGAAAGAATTTCCACAGCTCCCACATCTCTGTGCTCACGGGAGTCTCATCTGTTCTTCCCTCTTGTCACTTCTGTCCTCAGCAGTCCAGTTAGTTGGTCTGGATTCCCACATGCTCCTTGTGTCTCCTTCTGTCCGTGCTAATCCAGGAGGCTGACTGTGAAGCCCTGGAGGAAATGGCTGCCTAGAGGAAGGAACAGTCAATGATAGAAAACTCAGCATCAAGTAGGAGATAAACGGTGTGGCGGTTGAATGCTTTCTATTTGTTAGATCATGTGTTGGACACAGTTTCCAAGTAGGGAAAATGAGAGAAGAAGTCAGTTCCCTAAAGGTACAGCTGCCAGGTGCTGATAGAGAAGGAGAAGAGACCTGTCTTGAGTCCAGGTCCTGAATTTACTGTATTTTGTTTATTATTATTAGTGTTGCTATTACTATTGTTGTTGGGATTTGCTCTTGTTGTTATTGGCTTTTGGTTGCTGTTTCTTTTTCAGACAGGGTATTTCATATCTCTGACTGTTCTCAAACCCACTAGGTAGCTAAAGATGACCTTGAACTTCTGGTTCTCCTTTTGCCATCTCTCAAGTGCTAGAATTTAAATGTGAGCTACCGTGTCTGACTCTGAGATTTATTTTAAGTGCTACCCTTCTATCTGTGACCAAAGAACAAAGCACTTAGCTCTGTCTTTGACTGTTTTGTTATCCTTTTTCTTCTTAGAAATGAAAGGTGTCTATAGATGGGAAGTGGCTAGGGATACTTCCATGTTTAAAGACCTTTTATTTCTGAACTTCTCAGAATTTCTTGAGTTCTCTACCCAGAATAATGAGAAGATAGGTTAGTGCACAGTTGGGGACAGTTACTTTTAGATAATGAAGGGAAGTGGAGGAAGCAGAGACTCCTGTCTGCCCCTTCACTTGCAGTCTCTTTCCTGAGTCGATACTCCCCCAGCTCAAGGCAGATGGCCTCCTCTGGTGGTTCCATCTCATTGCACCAACCGAGTTACATGCGACTAAATACTCAACAAGAAGCAAATTAAGGGATGAAGGATTTGCTAGGTTCATGCTTTGGGCATGCAGTCTACCAAGGTAGGCAAAGCATGGCAGCAGGAGCAACTTGTGGCTCTGGTGGCAAAAGAGGAAGAGTTTTCACTAAAACTTGTGCACCAGGATCCAAAAACAGGGAATGTGCCCCACTCTGTCTCATGTAGCTCAGGCTGGCTTTTAACATACAACGTAGCTGGAGCAGGCCTTGAATTCCTTGATGCTGGGATTACAGGCTGCACCATGACTCTTGGGTTGGCTTTCTCCTTTGTAGGCAGTCTGGGACTTAGTCCATAAGACTGTGCTCCTCACATTTAGAGTGCATCTTCTCTCCTCAGTTAAACTTCTCTGGAAACAGCCTCAAAGACCCTGCCAGTGTTTTGTCTCCTCAGTGAGAGTAATAGAGGAAGATGCTGGCTGACCATGGCATGTGCACACATAGGACACATCCGCATAAGCAAGCAATACACATGCCCATACACAGACACACCACACAAACAGACACACAGACACAGACACACAGACACACAGACACATACACACACACATGCAACACACACACATGCCTGTACTCATGCAAGCACATATGCACATAAACACACACGGGCTTAGGACCAGCCTCCTGAAGTCATGTTATGCTGTTTTTGCTCCTGCTGACCTTCACCTAAGTGCTCAACTGAGTCTTTGTTGATCTTGGCCCAAAGTTTAGTGCTGCTTCTGGTCAGCTAAAGGACACAGTAGCAGGATTTGTCAGTGTAAGAAGAAGAAAGGGTGTACTTTGTGAGTCAAGGCAGGGGAAACCTAAAGGGATGCTGAGAATCTGACACCTCATCCTGTGTCTCATCTGATATATAGTCACAGTCTTCAAATCCAATCAGTGTGGTTAGAATCTGGGTGGGACTACCTGGCTTCTTGCCCCTTGAATTTCACCCAAGGCCTCAATATTTAATCTCTTCAAGATTCAGAAGGGGCTGACATCTTGGTATGAGCCAGCATAAATTCTGGTAGAAGAAAAGAGTACAATGCTAGAATATTCCTATAATCTCAGCAATAAAAACACTAGGAAGTGGCAAATTCCATGTGTGTGCAGGAGCTAGGTTCAGAAGCCTACCCGTCCCAAGACATAGTTGCAGAAGACATGATGAATTCTAAGACCCAGGATCTCCTTTCTCATTCCCATCTACAGAAAACTCAGCTAAATGCAAAAAGACTAAACATTGCCAGGCTTCTGAGTGGGAATCTGAAGTGTGAAGAGCCTTTGGTGGGGATTTGAAACATCCAATGCCAGCCTTAGCTTTAGTGTCAGTTAAGTTCTGGGTTGATGTTGGTGGTTTGAGTTGTTTTCAAGGGTTCTTTTTTTTTCATTAGCTGTAACTTGTGTACACCAGTTATACAGAATAACAATTGCATGGAGATGCCTTCCCATCACCCTCCCTTATTCTCTCTTCCATTATCTTCTTCCCCTTCTCAAGTAATTTCTTCAGAAGGCTCTTGAAGCTTCACAGTTAGAACTCTGTGGCCTTTGTGATGCATGTGCTGCATTTCATATTGTGCTTATGAAGGGATTCATAAATGCATGAGGCAGGCCCAAGTGGTGTATGCTTTTAATCCCACACTCAGGAGGCAGAGACAGGTGAATCTCTAGGAGTTCAAGACCAGCCTCATCTTCATACCAAGCTCTAGGACATCAAATGCTACATAGCAAGATCCTCAAAAATAAGTAGATGGATAGATAGATAGATAGATAGATAGATAGATAGATAGATAGATAGATAAAGGAAGGGAGGGAGGGAGGGAGGGAGGCGGGGAGGGAGGGAGGACAGAAACCGGTGAGATGGCTTAGCAAGCAACAGCATTTGCTTTATAAGCCTGCTGATCTGAATATGATCTTTAGAAGCCACATAAAGCTGGAAGGAAATAACCCACTGACCTCCACACATGCACAGTGGCACAAGCTCATACACATATGCAACACACACACACATAAACAAACATTTATTTTTTTTAAAGAAATGAATAGCAGAGCTCTGTTTCAGATATCTTGCTTCTTTAGTTGGAATGTGGCAATCATGGCATGGACCATAGAAATACTCAGTACATTTGCAGTGTGTTAGCAGAATGGCTTTCTGATGCTGAGGGTTGACCTGCTGTGTTTGCAATACTCCTGGAGGCCCAGGCTGCTTCTCCTGATACCATGTGACCTTATTTTCACCCTTTCCTCACCCATAATCCAAATTCGGGATGGCCTAATAATACAGCCAGAATCAAGAAGTCACATGTCATCAGATTAGATTTCTACTTTTTTTCTGACCTCAGGCAAGGCACTTTTCAAGTTAACTCTTAAACCATAGTTTCCATGTGTAATATGCTGTTAATAAAACAGCAGGGTCATGTTCTAACCTGATGTTTTTACTGTAAGAGTGAAGGAAAACTTGAAGAGTACTGGATCAATGTAAGATTGTAAGAGAGAAATGTGGATAACCCAAATACTATTTGCAATCATCTGTGTCCACTCCATCCTTCATCATCATATTAATTGTTTCCCTTTCTTGAACCATAATGAAAGCAAGTAATTTTCAGTCTTCTGGATTAGTACTGAGCAGGGAATGGAGTTGGCCCAACTAGAAAGTGAAAGCCAGAGTGTAGATTATCTACAACTGATTGGGCAATGAACACTTGATGGTGTCTGTATAACTGGTGATAGGCTGTGGGCTATGGGCACTCAGATAGAACGACATAAATTCCTTACAAAAGGGAGGTTTTTTGATCTTTGATTTCTGGAATATAATTGTTGATGATGCATCTTGTGTATATTCATGAATGAGTCAATGGTTTAGCAGTAATATCAGGGGCTAAAGCTTTGTGGGCTTGAGTGATGAAGTAGCTCAGTGCTGGAGAACTTGCCTAACACACATGAGGCCTGAAGCTTCATCCTCAGCACTGCCAAAAAGCTGGCCTGAAAATCTAATGGAATGGAGGGACAGTGTAATAGAAATCTTACATATTTTGGGTGCCAAGGGAGCAGTGGGTTCTGCTGGAGGATGGATTATTAGAAGTCAAAGTGGAGATGGAAGTTAGAGACATGGATTGTTGGATGCCTCCTTGGCCATATGAGGGCTGAGATCATTCCAGGGCTGTGAACAAAATTGAACTTGGTTCAAAATACCAGCAGAACTACAGATGGTACTTTTGTTTCTATCTATCCAGCAGTCGTCCAGGGACCAGTGGTCCCATTTCACACCACAGTGCCTGCCATAGATAGTATTCTGGCCAGTCTCTAGGAGGTCCTGTTGGTCAGTTTACCCATGCACTGATTCTCCAAGAGACAGAACTACTGTGGTCTCAGCAAATCACATATGAATTAATTTATTAATTTTTAGGTTTACATACAAATCAATGTTTTTCAGTATGACATTTTCGTGTGTGTGTGTGTGTGTGTACTTTATTTTCATTCATTCCCCTCTGTCTTAGTTATGGTTTATTTTTTAAAATTTACATTTTAATTCATTTATTTTGTGGAATATGTGTATGTGTGTGGGCAAGAATGCTACAGCATGTATATGTAGGATGGAGGTCAGAGGACAGCTTGTTGGTGTCTATTCTTTCCTTTCTAAATGCAAGTTCTGAGGACTGAACTTATTTCTTCAGGCATGGTGGCAAGTGGCAAGTACTGTTACATGCTGAGCCATCTCACCAGCCCTTAGTTAGGCTTGCTAGTGCTATGATAAACACCATGGCCAAAAGCAATTTGTGGAGGAAAGGGTTTACTTCAGCTTACACTTCCACTTCATGGTCCATAATTGAAGGAAGTCAGGGTAGGAACTCAAGCTAGGAACCTGGAGGCAGGAACTGAAGCAGAAGCCATGGAGGAGTGCTGCTTACTGTCTTGATCCTCATGGATTACATGACCTACCTTTGTATAGCACCCAAGACCACTATCCTGGGGATGGCATCATCCACAGAGAGCTTGGTCCTCTCACATCAATCATCAACCAAGGAAATGGACCACAGGCTTGCTCACAGGCCAATCTGGTGAGGACACTTTCTCAGTTGAGGCTATTTCTTCTAAAATGACTCTAAGTTGTAAATTTATAAAAAAACTAGACAGTTCACCCTTCATCACTGCTCTCCCTTTATCCATGCTGCCTACCCTTCTAACTTTTGCCTTCCATCCCAAGACAATCACCCTTTTGCTTTCCTATCACAGGTGTTTAATTATCCTACGCCCCTCTTTATTTCCCTCCTGTCACGATTCTCTGTCTAGCTCCATGAACCCTCTCTTTCAATTTTTTAAACTTACGTTCGGCATATAGAGAAAATATGTGGTGCTTGTCTCATGAGTGTGGCTTACTGCTTTTAACATATGATGTCCAGTTCCATACATTTTCATGACAATCTCATTTTTCTTTGGGGCTATATAAAATTGCCTGTATGCATATATGTATCACATTTTCTTTATCCATTCATGTATTGATGGGCATCTATACTTGCTCGTTCCCTGGCTACAGTGAATAGTATGGCTATAACTGTGAATGCATAAGCACCTCTATGTTATATGAGTCCTTAGGGTATACACCTGAGAGTAGGATAGCTGGGTTTATGGCATTATGACATTTCCAGTTTGTTTGTTTCTTTATTTATTTTTGAGAAACTGCTACTTTGATTTCCATAGTAGCTGTACAAGTTCTTCCTCATCAACATTTGTTGTCATTTGTATTCTTCATTCTGACTAGGGTGAGATTGTAGTTAGAGTTTTCCTGCCTGGCCCACAGTCAGGACAAATCTCTCTTACCCACCAGTCCCACAGTCACTCAGACCCAACCAAGTAAACACATAGAGACTTATATTGTTTACAAACTGTATGGCTTTGGCAGGCTTCTTGTTATCTGTTTCTTTTATCTTAAATTAACCCATTTCTATTCATCTATACTTTGCCATGTGGCTTGTGGCTTACCATTACCTTACATCTTTCTTCTCATGGCAGTGGCTGGCAGTGTCTCCCCCTCCAGCCTTCATTTCCCAGCATTCTCTTCTCCTTGTCCCCCTACCCTATCCTTCCTGCCTGGCTACTGGCCAATCAGCATTTTATTTATTTTAACCAAGCAGAGCAACACATTTGACATACAGAACATCCCACAGCAAGAGATAGAAACTCAAAGTGTTTTTACATGCATTTACAGCCATTTATTGGCCATTTGTATTTCTTCTTTGTACCAAGTCTTTCTCTGTCCAGCCATCCAGCTCCCAAATAACCACATAGAGATTTATTATTAATTGTGAAAGTGTTGCCAAAGCTTAGGCTTGTTTCTAGCTAGCTCTTAGAACTTAATTAACACATTTCTATTAATTTACATGTTGCCACATGGCTTGTGGCTTTTATCTTTCACCCTGCATGCCTTGCCTCCTCTCTGTTTGGCTGGTGACTCTGCCTTCTTCCTCCCAGTGTTCTTTCTGAACCCCAAATCCTGAAAGCTATTGGCCATTTAGCTTTTTATTAAATCAATCACAGTGGCATATCTTCACACAGTGTAAAGGAATATTCTATAACATTTCCCCTTTTTGTCTACATGAAAAGGAAAGGTTTTAACTTTAACATAATAAAACCCTAGACAGTAAAAACAATTATCAGGTAAGAATTACATTTATAATGTCCAATCCATTTGTATTTGGCTTATTTGGAGAAAATACTTCATTATTTATCCTTTAAACAAACTTGATGAGTCCAAAGCTTTGAACCTAATTTACCTATAATTATAACTAAGGAAAACTGCAACTATAACTACCAAGTTCTCAACTCCATCAAAAACCCCAGAAGGACATAATATTGCCTGAGTAAACAGAAAGTACTGAGTAAGAAACTTCCAAAACTAAGAAATTACAGAATTAGCTGGCCGCCTGGACAGTCACCCAGGTTTCTCTGCAATGTTGGGGCATCCGTCTTCAGCCTAGACAGACTTTTCAGTGAAGCAGGAAACCTTGAAGGATGTCCTACCCCGTCTTGGCAAAGTGTCCTGATTGTCCAGTTTAGATAGCATACTATCAGCAGTCAAGGCAAGGGCATTTTCTTGCCCAAATGGATAGCTTTTGCCACAAAGAAAGTAAACTCCATATGGAGGTACTTTGATGCCCATCTTCTTTTTTTATAGTAAATTGGTGCTGCCAGGAGCAGACATACCTCACTGTCAAGAAAAGCATTATATTTTTAAGACATTTCTAAATGCCATATTCTTTAGGTCATTGAAGTGTTTGAAGATCATCTATGTATCTAAAGTGTATCTCTATATGACCTTGAAAAACATACCTAACATGACTGTAAGTTTGATAATTATGACTATTAACCTGTATTTCTTTAATATCCTAAATAGCTTTCAGGGACTAAAACTTTACACTACATTTTTAAATGAGCAGCATAGATACAATATCATTAAAAAGAATAGAAATATATATATAAAGTATAACAAAAACAACTTTAAATTTATATCAACATACAAAGTGCCATACCAATGTAAAATATTTGATACAAATGGTTGTTCAAAAGTAGATTTGACAGTCTACTCCTTTATCTCATCATTTCTATATTATATCACCTCTCTTCCATTTTAGAAAGAAATTCCATGAATCTAATCTCCTTTGTTTAGCTTTTTCTCCTGGCCATGACCAATAACAATTTGTAACCAGCACCTCTAAATAATGACAAACATCCATAACCCACTGAATGACCAAAAACCAACCTACCCCATCTCTGGGGAATGTGGTTGTTGTGTTCTCTAGACTGCTTCCTGTTGTCTGTGGGTGCTGGAATCTTTAAGGGACCCTGAAAAAATTAAGATAATGGTCAAGTCCTGGGTAAGCTAGCTGTTGTCCAGTCTTAATGTGATGGCTTATCTAAGGTTCTGGCTGAAGTAATCTGTGAGGCTGGACCATCTCAGCCAATAGTCTTGAAGCGGTTCTGGATGCAGAACTTTGAGGAAACAGCATCAGAGGCAATTTTGAGAGACTGGATCACCTGAGCCACCCTTTTTCATTGGTGCCTGGTCCCCCTGTTCTGACAACACATAAACTTTCAAAGCTAACATACGTATCTGAATTAACACTAGCATGGACTCTGTGTTGTACACAAGCCAGCCAGATTTTTTGTTTGTTTGTTTTATATTTGAGCAGGTAAAATATACACCACATGTCTTGTAGTTTTTCTTTATGCCTGTAGCCAGGATTTTCAGGGGGTGTTCCTCGATCAAACTTGATCACTACTAACCTTAAACAAATCCACAGCCTTTTGTTTTCTGTGGAAACAAAAGCATAACCATTTTTTTTACTTCCATTTTGAAGTTAAGATTTGTTTAAAAGTATAAATTGGTATAATTTAGCAGTTTCCACAATCCAATGTCTCTCAGCAGCTACTGTTCATTCATCAGCAATCAAAAAATTAAAAAAAACAATACAATAATGTACAGGATCCAGATTCTCTGTATATTTTCCATCTCTACATGGTTTATTACTTTTTAAAGGTTTATTTATTTTTATTTTATGTGCATATATGTGTGTGTGAGGATGTTCTGGAATAGGAGTTACAGACAGTTATGAGTTGTCAAGTGAGTGCTGGGAATTGAACCCAGGTCCTCTGGAAAACCAGCCAGTGCTCTTAACTGCTGAGCTATTTCTCCAGCCCCCAGGCTTATTCCTTGAATTTTTTTATTACTTCTCTCTTTAAAGACTTTTTTTAAAATTATTTTTTATGATGTCTATACCCTTTTTTCTTTCTTTTTCTTAAGCCTATGGACATTGTTAAACACACTGTAATCTGTTTAGAGACTTTTTTCACCTGAACTTGCTTTACTGCATATCTGTAACCTTATCTGTCTGAATCTTAAACTGACACACAGCTTAGCCAGTGGTGTGCTGGCAGCTCAAGCCCACAGACAGTGGCTGAGCAATGCCTCTCTGTACCATGACCCACATGAGAGACTGGGGTACTAGGAAGCCACATTTGTTTCCATTTTTGCTTGTCTGCAACCTTTTTTTAAAGCTTTCTCAAGTCTTATATGGAAATATGTGGCCCCATGTTGGGCACTATTTGTAGCAAGTCTTTCTCTGTCCCACCAGCCAGCTCCCAAATAACTACATGGAGACTTATTAATTATGAAAGCTCAGGTGATAGCTTTGGCTTGTTTTTACCTAGCTCTTATAACTTAAATTAACCCATTTCTATAAATTTATGTGTTGCTATGTGGCTTGTGGCTTTTACTTCTCCTTCTCCATGTCTTGCATCCTCCCTGTATCTGGCTGGCAACCCTGCCTTCTTCCTCCCATGGTTCTCTCTGCCCCTAAAATCCTGCCTAGCTATTGGTTGTGTAGCTCTTTATTAAACCAATAACAGTGCCATATTGTCACACAGTGTAAATGAATATTCCACAACACTTTTGAGGATTGTCACTTATACTCATTAGCCTATTTATTGATTGAATCATTTATTGTTGTGGTGTGTGTGTGTGTGTGTGTGTGTGTGTGTGTGTGTGCATTTAATTTTTGTAGTTCTTTATATATCCTAGATATTAATCTCCTGTTGGATGTGCAGTTAGAAATAAATTTCCTCATTATGTATGTCACCTCTCCTTCTGTGATTGTTTCCATGTTGTTCAGAGGGTTCCTAATTTCACTATAATCCCAATGGTCAGTAAGGTATTTGCTCCACAATCATGAATAGAGTTTGGATTTCAAACACCCACAGAAAGCTAGATAGGTGTAGTGGCCCATCTATAATTGAAACTCTTGAGAGGCAGAGAATGGAATAAGGTAGCTGGTTAGGCTATTCAAATAGCTGAGCTCTGGGTTCAAGTGAAAGACCCTGAGTACATGTGATTGGAAAAGACAAGTAGTGACAGCTTTAGGTCTCCACGTATATGTAGTTATATATACACATATGTACACACACATACACACATGCATGCATACATTCCCATATATACCACAGACTATTGTTTGACACTATCCCTGTGGTCATATAAATAAATGTCTTCTCACTATAGATAGGGAAATGACAACAGACCGGAGTAAGGATACCATCAAACATCAATTTTGTAAACCAATGAGTTTTATGGAAGTTACTTACAGGAGTGGAAATAACTAAAAGACAGATGCATCATCAAAGCCTACCCTAGCATAGGTGACAGCTCACAAAAGGTGGACATCTGGATCACACATCACAGCCTGAAGGCAGCTCAATAGGTTGGAGAGTATCTTTTCTAAGCTTCAGTTGGTCTGAGCCTCTTAAAGGCAGCTTACCTAGCCTTAGCTTCTTTTAGGAAGCTCAGTTTGTCTCAAAGTATCTCTGAGAAGTCCTTACTGTGAATATAGCCTTAGGGAGGGAGGAGCCCAGTGAATCTGGTCAGTTTCAGAAACTTCCTGAAGACTTGGAGTTATTTACTTCCTAAGCTTAAGGAACTTCCCTATAGGATGGAATGTTTCACTTACCTCTCCTTTAAAACATCTTGTTTTGTAACAAGCTTCCTTCTAAGATGGAGTTTTATCTTAGAGGAACTTGTCACCCAACACACAAGCATAGGCATGCAAAACAAAGAAATATAACAAAACCTTGTAAAATTAAAACTATTAAAAGTTTATGTTGGAGTTGATTTGGAAATTTTTATCCATTTTATAACAAAACAAAATTCATTAAAAAACACTGTGATTATGATCCCCTGTGTTGACATTGCCACCCAATCTTTAGGATATGACATCAGTTTCTAACTTTGGAGGCACTTAGGAAAAAAGTTTAAGAGCTCTGTGACATAGTCTGTTTTCCTTATTTCCACACTTAAGAAGGAGAGATGAAGAAAATGACTAGGTTTGATCAGAGTAACCCAACTTAGTGGTAAAAGCTTGCAACTTTTGACTGCCTCCAACAGTTTTTCTACTAGGTAAAACAGAGTAAATGAGCTGTAGGAACAATTCATGTCTGGCTCCACTTGAACTGAAGAGGAAGATGCCTCTTTGACTAGAGAAAAAAAATCCAGGGTTACAGATTTGGTGGGGGATTCTCGATTTTATTCAAAAGCAGCTCTCAGGTTTTTAAATTTGCATTTGGAGCTCACTGAAGTAAGGGAAGCTTTGCATGTATGCCACAGTGCATGCAGTCTACTTGACAAATGCATGCCGAACCAATGAGCTTTAAAAATATGTAGGTTTGTCTCTTCCACTGTCAAAGAAAAACCCCATCTGTGCGTGTCTCTATTCTAAATTGGACAATGTTTGAGAAAGTGAGAAGAAGCAAAGGCAGCATTCTACAGACTTTTAACATCTCTAAAATAAAGGCAGCACACTGTCCATCCTGTATGCAAAAATCATCAGCTTGTCTTCCCCTTCAGGCTTTGTACAATAAAGTACCAATAAGCACAAAACAAACCTTGTGAGCTGTTGGTTTCTGTGGAAGATGTCTTACGCTTAGTTTTTTCCCATGTGAAATACATAGTATTTATGTAACACAGCCACCTACATTGTTCAAGAATGTTCTGTTTGATCTCCAAAATTCTTTAAAAACTATACCTTCCCTTGGTCCTGAAAGATATGAGGCCTGTTAAGCTTTCTTTTGGGTGATAAAAAAATATATTGGAACTATGTAAAATTCATTAGTTAGTTACTCAAACAAAGTATGTGCACTAAATGTCACTGAATTATGTACTTTAAAATGACAAGGGCCTGGTGAGATGGTAAGGTGTTTGCCATGCAAGCCTGATTGACCTGAGTTAGATCCTGGGAACTCAGAGTTGAAGGAGAGAATTGACTCCTTTAAATTGTCCATGACACATGTACAAATGGATACATACACAAAATTAGTAAATAGAATGTAAAAAACAAAGAAACAAGCTGAAGGCAGAGGCAGGTGGATCTCTGATTCAAGGCCAGTGTGGTCTGTGGTCTACAGAGTTCTAGGCCAGCCAGGGTTATATAGTGAAACCCTGTCAAAAAATAAAAAATAAAAAAAAAATAAAATAAAAAAAGAGCAAAAGAAAAAGAAAACAACTAAAGTTTGTGTTAAGTACTACCTTTATAAAAAGTGTGAAAAACTTAAAATATTTTATATATTTATATTTTACTCATAGTAAAATTTATAGTGGTGAAAACTAGAAATCAATCATGGTAAATAGGTAGTCAAAATCAAGTATATCCATACAATCCAATGATTCAGTCCCCAAAAGGGACTCATGCCTAGAAATCCTTACATTAAGTGCAGGAAGGCAGACACAGAAGGCCACATACTGCATTACATTATTCAGTGAATATGGGAAGTCCACAGGCAGAAAATGGCTCATGATTGCTCTGGCTTAGGGGGCAGGAGAACTAGGCAATCTCTGCTACTAAGAAGGATATATATATATATGTGTGTGTGTGTGTGTGTGTGTGTGTGTGTGTGTGTGTGTGTGTGTGTGCGCGCGCGCGCGCCTTGGACTGGGAGAGACCAGAAGAGGGTGTCAAATTCCCTGGAACTGGAGTTATGGATGACTTTGAGCCACCATATGGGTGCTGAGAATCAAACCTAGGTCTCCTGGAAGAGCAGCAAGTACTCCTAACCACTGAACCATCTCTTCAGCCCAATGACATATTTTAAAGTAACGTAGTGATGACAATTGTCAAATAGTGTGAATATACTAAGAGCAACTTTTTAAAATTTGAAAATGTTGAATTTTATGATACATAATTAAAGGAGCAATATTAAAGGTAATTCCAACTTTGCAAAGGAAAGAAGGAAAGCAGAGAAGAAAGACAAAGGAAGGAACAGAGTGGAGGAAGGAGAACAGGAAGAAGGAAAGAAAAACCTTTTAAGACAGTACAGTACCAGACACATTGTAAGAACATTGGCTCTGCGCCACGGTTTCTCCATCTGTGAGAATTCTGATTCACCACATGCAGTTCGTTTAGAGAGACACCTGACCTGTGAGGATGTTGTCCATGTTTGGTACTGTAAACACAGTCACAGCAGTAGGCAACAGTGGGGGTAAACCAGAATCAAGTAAGCTCAGGCAGAATGTCAGTTAAGGAGCAGCAGGGTGGGGCAGAGGGCAAAGCTGGCTGCTTAGCTTGGTTGTGTGAACTCTGCTCTCCCGGTAGTGGAGACTCTGGGGTATTACACAGATTGTAGCTACTTTCCCGGTCTAGCATTTTGTTTTGTTTGTTTGTTTTTGTTTTTGTTTTGAGTCAGTCTCACTCTGTAGTCTAGGCTGGCTATGGAGCAAAGACCAACCTTGGAACCTTTGCAATCCTCCTGCCTCAGCCTCCGCAAATGCTGGGATCACAGATGTGTGTGTGTGTGTGTGTGTGTGTGAGCTGCTCTTCCCAGCTGTATGTGGGTTTTGTGAACATTGTGAAGGGATGGTGAGCAGCACCTCATGAGTTTTGTTGCTTAATGTAAATAATCCCTGGATGCATACTTCTGAGGAGCTCTCCTCCAGAAGTCAGGCAGGAAACATGACACCTTTGTCCTCTTGTTCCGATGTGAAACAATTTTCAAGAAGATTGATTTTTAAAGCGAGTCACAGGTGGTTCCAAGCTGCTTGGCATGAGTGCTAGGAACAGAACTGGGGACTCTGCAAGAGCAGTATGAGCTCTCAACTACTGAGCCATCTCTCCAGCCTTTACTTTTGTTGTTTTCCCAATGAAGTCTTTGTTAGACTTTTATTTTGCAAAGTAAGGGCAAAGCCAAAGGTCAATCCTGTCTTTAAAAAAATTAATGACACTGCCACATTTTTATTTCCAGGACAGATCAGGATCCCATGAGGGTGCCTGGTGTCTCTGCTGACTTCTTTACTTGGCATCACTCTCTGCATTTTGGATGGGGACACCTACATGACTTGAATTTTTCTGTAGGAGTCAGGCTGTGTGAACACACAACAAGCAGTGATTATTGGAAGGGCTGTCGTGTTTTTCATCCTCTGCTCCATGTTCCTTCTGGTTTCACATCTCTCGATTCTTTTCTGTGAGCAGACATTTCACAGAACAAATACTGACAGTGTGTGGGTTGTCACTGCCCTTGCTCTAGATCACAAAGCTCCACTGCACCATTGAAGAGCCCGAAGACCACACTGGTATCTAGATAAAGGATGGCTGAAAGTTCATTTGGTTGCATGTTATCTCCCAATATGAGTCTAGCATCATCTCTCTTGAAACGTGTTAACTTTTGTTAATCATAAGTATAAAGAAATGTAACTATCGACAAAAGAGAAGAAAACATGCAGCTAACAAGTGACACAGTCACATGCAGAATGTGCTTGACCTCTAAAATAACTGGAGCTGGGCTTCAACTCCTGAAGGCAGCAGGGTGCCTTGGAAGAGGGGGCAATAAGTGTGTGTGGGTGGAGGGGCACAAACAGCATCTGATAATCCTACCTTGGAGCTTTAAAATACTTTGGTCTTGAAATTTGAAAGCACTTTAATCTTCCACGTGTTATTTTGAGACTGGGTCTCACTCTGTAGCCCAACCTGGCCCTCCTGCTCCTGACCCTCCATCTTTAGCCTCCTGTGTTCCAGGTTTACCGGTGTGCACTTGCATGTGACTTATCTCCTTCGTCTCTGATTATGTGATTCATAATTTTAATAATTAGGACTTAGTCTTATGATTCATTATTTTATAGATTAAGAATTTAAATGCAGGAAGAGATGACACTTGCCCAAATTTACATAGAACAATATGGGAAGTCAGGACGCAGATGTATGTGAGACTAAAATGATGGCTGGCTGCTAATACAAGATCTTCTCTAGTGAGTTAGAACCTAGTGAATATTCTCTGGATTACTTAAGAAAGAGAGATAAGCAGAGTGTGGAAGGGTGATCAACTCGTCTTCCATACTACACTTATCCAGAGGGCTGTAAGTACTTCTTAACACTTGGTTTTCATTTGAAGAGAGTTTTATTCTTTTTAAAATTAATTCTAGATGATTCCTAAGAAATGTCTTTCTTGCCTTCTTTCTCTTTCATGGTTTTTGAAAAATTCAAAGAGAACCATTGGTTTTAACTTGGGAGTTATTGTGTAGAGAAGGAAGTCTGAAATCTGTTATTTCATATTTCACATCAGAAAACAATGAAGCAATTTACAAAAAGGAACAGAAGGATTAAAAAACTTGAAGTAGCAGGTATAGTGAGGCTCCTGTACCCCTACTACTCTAGACGTGGAGACAGGAGGTCAAGTCCATTCCTGGGTACATAGCAATGAAGGTCAGCCTGGACTACAATAAATCCTGTCACAAAACAACAACCAACAAAGAAAAATCCTCAAATCAAACAAAAAGCCTGAGATTTAGGAACTAGACATTTTATAGAAGGAGGATGAGAAAATTCTACGGGATATGCAGGTGAGATCTCCCGCAGGACACATTTAACCTAGGTATCCTACTTATGATATGTTTTGATATGAATGTTGCATACAATGAAAGGAGAGACCATGTCAAGATGTTATAATTTGATGAGTAGCAATAGCAATTATTACAAGATGGTGTTTATTCATATAATATTTGGTAATAGCAACTAGTTAATTATAACTAGCTAAGTCTTATACTAAATACTTTGTATGGGATGTTCCTTAATTCTTACAGTAATGCTTGGATAACATCACAAACCAAGTAAGAAAACAGAGTATACAGCTAATGATCACTGGAGACAAGTATATTTGATTTCAGAAATAAGATTTATTTACTATACTTCTGAGACTTGCCACAAAAATTGAAAGTGAACTGAAGCCAAAGTACTGGATAAACCATATAAATCTGCCTTTAATGTGTAGCTATAAATGACTGTACACAGTTTAACAGTGCAGGCAACAGATGTTGGGCTAGCTGCTGGGCGACTGTATGGTTGTTTAGGTAAAACACCAGTTGCAACAGAATTATAAGTACATTGCCACACATCCACATCCACACCTGTGCACACACCACTTTCCACTCCTGTTCATTAGATGATTTTGCAACTGTTCTTTCTTAACATTTAGAAAGTCTTTCACCACATTAATGGGAGAAGGGACTGGATCCATGTTTAGGTCTGTGCTTTGAAGAGGAGCTTATTTTCCAGGGAGCCTGGCAGTAAAGCTGTAGCAGTCACTAAAGAAGTTCAGGTTCTAGGATATTCACAAATACAACGTCTGAATTCTTTGAGAAGAAATTATAGAAATGAATTTCTTGACTCAGTAAGTTGTGAACGAAAGACATTATTACTTATGTGCACTGGAAGATCTGCAGATGCTAGCCATCCTGATTTATTTACTTTAAAGTTGTTAAATTTATTTATTTATGGGGAGGCAATAACCATGGGAAGCATGAGCATAAGGGCCAGAGAACAACTTGAAGGTATCTGTTCTCTCCTTCCTCCATTTGGGTTCTGAAATTGAAGTCACTTCAGCTTGGTGGGAAGCACCCATACCTCATGAGCTATCTTGCTAGCCCTTATTTGTTTATTTATTTATTTATCTATCTATTTATGTATTTAGAGACAGTGTCTTATGTAATCTAGTCTGGACTTGAGCTAGATATCTAGCTGAGGTTGGCCCTGAGTTTCTGATCCTCCTGTCTCTACCTCCAAAGACCTGGGATTACAAGTAGTGCCCAGTTTATTCGGTGTTGGGATTGAATATTGGGCCTCATGCATGCACTCTACCACCCTAGTTACATCCCCAGACTCCTTGATAGTGCTTTAATAACAGTTTTTATTTTAAAGCTCTGCCTATGGCTTAGAGGTAGAATGCTTTCCTAGAATGAATGTGGCTCTAGTTTATATTTCCAGCAACACACACACACACACACACACACACACACACACACACACACACACACACAAATACAATATAAGTATCCCATCGTGGTTGTCAGAAAGAATTCTTGCTAGAACGGCCACTGGCAATCACTTTCATTGATGACTGCCCCCTGGCGCCCAACGTTCAAAGCCTCTTGCCTGTGGCCTTGTGAGCCCCAGCTCAGGCCCCAGCTACACTTGGCTGATGGTGGTGGCACATGCCAGTAGGATTTACTGAAGAAGGCAGAGGCAGAGGCAGGAGGATCCCTAATTGAGGCCGGCCTAGGAGAAGCTTCGGCTGGGGCAGAGACACAAACAGTTTTGGTGGGACCATGGAGGCAGTGGCTGCTGCTCCGAGTTGCAGGCTGTTTCTCATCGTGTTGGTGACTGCGGTGATGCTGCTACCTGGAACAAAGAATTTACTGCTGCTTGTTCAGAGAAGAATTGCCAGGACCAGCATGTTACAAGAAAGCATCAGCAAAGGTCAGTTTGGAAAAGTTTGGCAAGAGAAATGCTGGGGAGAAATTGCTGTGAAGATGTTCTCTTCTAGGGAAGAACATTCGTGGTCCTGAGAGACAGACATTTATCAGACTGTGTTTGCTCCAAACCACAGAGGAAGCACACACACACACACACACACACACACACACACACACACACACACACACACACACAATCTAAAGGGAACCATGATCATGCCTAACAGTGACTTTGAAATCTTCAAAAGGATGATGGGACTCCACAATGATGATGCCACATGATCTATGGTAAAGCCATTAACACCATGGAAAGATTGACTTTGGACTACAAACTGCTCAGGACAATTTCGAGATGACTGGCTGAGATGATACAGCCTGACAGACTACTTGAACAAGGACTTGAAACAAGCCGTGAACTTTATCATTATGCAGCGGCTGGACAAATGATACAGGACTTGACAATTAACCCAAAAATAGAGTTGAGGTTTAAAAAAAAAGAAGAAAGAAAAAGGAAAATACAGATATTTGGTAGATCACTGAATCTACTCTGAGAAAAAAGATAAAGAAATAATAGGATAAATGGGTAGATCACTGAATCTACTCTAAAAAGAGAAAGATGACAAAAGGTAGATTATTGAATCTATTATGAAAAGAGAGAATATGGATATGATAAGATAAAAAGGGAGATTATGGAATCTACTTTTAATAAAAGGAACTATTTGTTTTAAATAGGATAAGTAATGAATTTTTTTTTGCCTGAGTTTATCAAATGTTACTGGACTGGACATTGCTACTATATATAATGGAGTTTTTATCTGAATTTGTCAAATGTTAATGGACTAAACATTGTTAATGTAATTCTTGACTATGTATATACTTATTGGATATTATTTTTCTTGTATTAGTTATAGCTTTTTTAAATTTTAGACAAAAACAGGGAAAATGTGGTGGGTATTGTGTTCCCTGAAATATTGTGTGTTCCCCAAAATAAACATCTGTGGTCAGAGAACAGACAGCCACTAGAACAAAGCCAAAAATGGTGGCTAGAAAATGGGAAGAGTAAGCCATAACAGAAGTTGGGTGGTAGTGGTACACACCTTTAATCCCAGCACTTGGGAGGCAGAGCCAGGTGGATCTCTGTGTGTTCAAGGCCACTTTAGAAACAGCTAAGCATGGTGACCCATGCCTTTAATCCCAGAAACCCAACCTTTAATCTCAGGGAGTGACAGGCAGAAAGGGAAAGATATATAAGGCGTGAAAACCAGGCACCAGGATGAGTAAAGCATGTAGTTAGTTAAGCATTTGGTTGGTTAAGCGTTCAGGCTTTGGAGCAACACAGTTCAGCTGAGATTCATGTGGAGGAGGACTCAGAAGCTTCCAGCCTGAGGAAAAAGGATCACCTGAGGAACTAGCAAGGTGAGATAGCTGTGGCTTGTTCTGTGTCTCTGATCTTCTAGCAATCACCCCAATAACTGGCCTCAGGTTTGTTCTTATTAATAAGACCTGTTAAGATTCATGCTACCCCCCCTTCCCCCCACACTGACTCTGCAGGATTCTCTGAGCTGAGCATGAAGGATGAGTTCAGCTTCTTAGATTAGAAAATGTAACCTTCAGCAGGGTGAGATAAGTCCACCCCAGGAATCTGATTCTTGTCCTGAGTTCTTTCTGCTATTGGAAAGAGATAATACATTAACTCTGTTCTGTGAACTTCAACTTGGCTGTTTTAGAGACTGGGCCAGATAGTAGCCTTGACAAACACCAGGAAGAACTCATTAAGCTTCAGGACTCCGACTCTGACTGTAGGTCAGGAGAGCAATTTTGATTACTCATTGAAATAGATAGGTTTAAAAAAAATCATATCTGATCCTATTTCAAAAAAATTTTGAGACAGGGTCTCACTATGTAGACTTGGCCAATCTTGAACACAGAGATCCTCCTGCCTGTGCACCCCAAGTTCTGGGATTATAGACTGCGCTTAAGGTATTTTCAAAATGTATTAATTAAGCTGGGCATGGTAGTGCACACCTTTAATCCAAGCATTCAGAGGCAGAATCTCTGTGATTTTGTGGCCAGTATGGTCTACATAATGAGTTTCAGGCCAGCCAGGACTTCATAGTGAGGCCCTATCTCAAAAATAAAAAATAAAAACAAGATAAAATTACTAATTCATATAAAAGTCACTTTTTTGTCTATATTTATTAAACATTTTAACTTAGTTAATTCGCCTCCCTCCATTCTTATCTATTTATTTATCAGCATAACAATCTTCTTATAATCATAAAATCTCTATTGGCTTTTTTTTTTTGAGACAGGGTTTCTCTGTGTAGCTTTGGAGTCTGCCCTGGAACTCACTCTGTAGCCTAGGCTGGCCTCAGACTCACGGAGATCTTCCTGCTTCTGAGTGCTGGGATTAAAGGCGTGCGCCACCGCCCGGCTTAATTGATGGCTTTTTCACTGTGATTTTTTTCTATGGGAAAATATCCCATCTTTGAAGTTTATGAAGCAATCACCAATCATATACTCTATAATAAGGAGTTATGCTTCTTAGAAAGATGTTTACTTTTTCCCAACTCAAATTTATATTGTTATCAATGAAGTAACTATGTAAATTATTTTTTATCAAATTAGTAATCCATTGCCTAAACTTTAGTAGTACTTAACCCCTGCTGTTTGTCAGCATCTTCTGAGAAGATTTTCCACGGTTGAATGATGTTATGTGGAGTCATAATCCAGGACCCTTTATCATCCTCATCTCTGGGAGCAGTGGGGAATAATATTTTCACATTATTATTAATATTTCACATTATATTATTGCTCCTATGAATTGTAATGGTGCAGGCAGGTGTGAGGACCAGGTAGAGCCCTGAGGGTCTACAAGTTAACTTGGAAGCCTTCACTCATTCATGTAAGTCCTCTCATTCAAAATCTCTGAACTATCTTGGAGAGATGCTTGGACACATTTTTCTCCCATCCTTTCACCTGTTTATTCCTGGAAACACTCACTCTGGTCCTGTCTACACTCTTCTGTGCTCACCTCCCTTTGATCTGTGTCCACTCCCTGTCGGCTTTCGGCCCTTTCATGCCATCCTGTTATCTTCTATGATGACGCTGATACCCCTCCTCCTCGGCCTCCACAACAGCTCCCCATTCTCCTACTTCTCTCTTTGCTCCTTCTTAACGTCTTTGTATATTTTCTCTTGGAGTGTAATACACTTTCTTTATGCTTCCAAATGTTAGGACACTTGCATTGTGAACAAATGTCTATTTTCTTTCTCTCTTCTTTTCATTTTTCCCTCTGTCCTTCTCCTCTACTTCCAAAACTTTTAGTATCATTGGACAACTTCCAGGTCTGGAGAGTTGGCTCAGAAATTAAGAGAATTGGCTGCTTTTCCAGAGGATCTGGGTTCAATTCCTTACCACACATAGTGGCTCACAGTTATCTATAACTCCAGTTCCAAGGGATCTGATTCCCTCTTCTGGCCTCCATCTTCTGCCTGCATGTATGCACAAATATACATGCAGGCAAAAGACCTATACAGATTAAAATAAAAACAAAATAAAACAAACAACAACAACAACACTCCTCTAAGCTCATGAAGATTCATCTTCAGCCCAGATGTCTACTGGAGATTTCAAATCAAAACATCAAATCTGACTAATTAGCCTGTATTATCTGTCTTGGGTTTGTCCTTCTCCCTTGCCCTTCCTACAGCTCCTGTGTACTGATAGTTCAACCTACTCAACATCTTCAGTGTTTATTTTTACTGTCAATATTGTAACCCCAGAGCCCATTGTGAAACATTTGTTTTCTCCTGTTCATTGTTCCCTCCGACTTACTATTCAATGCTTACCAAAGTAACATCATTTCTTCCCTTTTAAGTTTGAAAGGATCACATGGTCACATGGAAGAGGCAAGGAGGGTTAACCTGTTTTCACCTGAGTCTGACCCTTTTGTCACTGATTCATTTCCTGCTGCTCTGTGTTTCTCTACTGTCCACAGGAGAGAGAGGCTGGTTTCCTAACCCCTGGAGGCTGAAGAAAGGGACTGTCAAGGTCAGATGCTGTGGGGTGTCTAGGTGTTGCAGGAGTCACCCACCAAACCAGAGCTCAGACTACAAACCTGTTATCACAGAGCCAAGTCCGTGCTGACTCCACCTCTCCTAGCTCATAGACAGCTCATAGATGCTACTGACCCACCTTCAGGAGGGGACATGCTCTGCCTTAGCTCCCAACTCTGCAGAAGGAGGTAGTAATGTCCTCCTGAGGATATATTTTTAATCTGGCTTGATATTTATTGTTTACCTGGGATTGTGTTCTGTGTACAGAATTGTTATTGAACCACACCCTGCATGACACTGTACCGAGGTAAAGGTAGCTGAGTGGACTTCCTGATTGTTGGCCTGGCCTGAAAGAAAGAGAGATGAGAGGCAGGGAGGGAAGGAGGAGAGGAGAAGGAGGGTGTATTGTATGCTTTTGTGTGCACATGCATGGTCTTCAGGTCTCTCTTCTTAACCTTAGCTTGAACTTTTCTGTCTATCAGAGAGAAAGCAGATGAGAAGAGTGTCCAGAAACAAAATGTTCTCCTTGTTTATGGAGGAAACTATGAGAAGATTTTTGTGTGTGTGTCTCTCTGTGTGTATGTTTTCTTTTCTTTCTTTCTTTCTTTTTTTTTTTTTTTTGGAGACAAGGTCTCAGTATGTAGCCCTGGCTGTTCTGGGATTCAATATATAGACCAAGCTGGCCTGGCCTCAAACTCACACAGATCCACCTGCCTCTGCCTCTGCCTCTTCCCCTTGAGTTCTGGGAACAAAACTGTACCATCACAACCAGCTGTGAGGAGATTTTTAAAGGGTCGGAAGCACCTGCTTGATAGGCAGAGTCCAGTGGGATGAATCCAAAAGGGGGATCCAGCCTTGAAAGTACAATGTGATGAAGAACAGTATGAACAAAGCTTCTGGAAGAAGGCTTCCACAGCCACTGCATGTATCAGATGTGCCAGTCTAATGGCGAAAAGAAGCCGCAGTTGGATCTGAGGTGGCTGTTTGGGGTGGGCAGCAGCCATGTGCTCTTGTCTCTTCTTTCTTTGCGGAGCTCTTTTGTAAATATAGGAAACTAAGGACTCAGGGAAACAGTTAGTAAGTAACCACAAAAAGAGTGACCAGGAAGAAAACATTTCAGATACAATATTTATGTGTTTTTAAGGTTTCAAAGTAGTATGTCATGGAACTGTGGACATAAAAAAGACAGAATGAAAATCTGGCAAGAATCAGATTGTGTAGTGAATGTGTAAAATGTCTTGTAGGAGATCAGAGGTGTGCATCATTGTCATTCTGTGAGCTCTGATGCTGTTGGAGATGTCTGTGAGTTGTCACTCTGTGAGCTCTGATGCTGTTGGTGATGTCTGTGAGTTGTCACTCTGTGAGCTCTGATGCTGTTGGTGATGTCTGTGAGTTGTCACTCTGTGAGCTCTGATGCTGTTGGTGATGTCTGTGAGTTGTCACTCTGTGAGCTCTGATGCTGTTGGTGATGTCTGTGAGTTGTCACTCTGTGAGCTCTGATGCTGTTGGTGATGTCTGTGAGTTGTCACTCTGTGAGCTCTGATGCTGTTGGTGATGTCTGTGAGTTGTCACTCTGTGAGCTCTGATGCTGTTGGTGATGTCTGTGAGTTTACCTAGATGCTCAGATTATCTGCCTTAAAAATCATTGCTGCTTTCCGTGGTCAGCTGTGCAGAGGCATCAGATGTCAGGCCTCCTCTTCTCTGCCTTGCATCACAGGTCTTCAGGCACTGGAGAAGCTGATAACATGCTTTGTGTCAAAAGATTTCTGCTCAAACAGGCATTTTGTGGGGTTTCCAAGTTCATTTCAGGCCCCACGTCTCTGAGAAGGTGGAAGAGGGAGAATGTCAGAACAATCCTAATTTCAATTCCAGAGAAGAGCAGGGCAACAGGTGCCCCTCACCTGCCTGTGTCATCACACCAGCAGACAGAGGATGCAATAGAAGGCGAGGATCTACATGAGCTTGCCTCTGTAGGTCACCTCTGCCACTTTCTTTTTGTGTGGTGTCTCACAGGATTGTTTTCCAGGTTTATTTCAGGAGAAAGTTGGAGCCTGAGTATGAGAGAAGTGCCTAGGGATCTCAAGTCCTCAGTTGGTGTTCTGTCCCTTTGGATAATGGGACAATAGCCTTCGTGGCTATCACACACACTAAAAGATTACTACTCCTGAGAACTGAGTCTTCAAACTCAGAAAGCAGATGATAGAAATAGAATCAAAGGTGTGTGTGTGTGTGTGTGTGTGTGTGTGTGTGTGTGTGTGTGTGTATGCACGTACATGCAGTAGTATAAAGAATACTGGGTATATAAATATGAGACCTGGGACTAGATATGAGACCTTCCTCTGCCATTTAGTCACATTTGATCACTTATATGCTAACATCAGGTTTTGCCTTTCCTCTTTGGCATGGAACAGCCTAAAACAATGACTGGCGTGCTGTATTTTCTTTGTGTCTAAGATCTGAAATCAGGAAGGATAGCTTGTTTTTCAGGATGTTGGACGTCAGTTAAACTGAATTCTTCCGGATCTGAGCAGTCCTCACTCTTCCTGCTAACTGAACATGTTCTCTCTCAAAATTAAGCTTTCTTGTTGGATAGCTTGGGAGGAGAAAGGAGAAAGGGGCAATCAATGATTGAGGAACAAAAATAGAACCTCTCAGCCTAGGGTTCCTCCTCCATATAATTTTTCCTTATTTAAAGTATTCATCTCCTCTGCCCCATAGCTCATAATGATTAATAACTCCCTTGACTAATTGTATTTACTGGCAGGTGAGTCACTTGGATCTTTGAAAACCACCTTGCTGGCAGATCCACAAGGTCTGTTATACAGACGCTGAGACTGGGAATGAAGCTTCAGACAGACAGAATCACACCTCAGTGGAAGAGGGTCAGATGTCGTTCCAGGGAAGTTTCCACAGCACATGTAGAAGTTTTTTTTTTTTTTTTAATTTATTTATTTATTATTTTTTATTATATTTGTGTTTTAATTTTACACATCAGCCATGGGTTCCCCTGTCCTCCCCCCTCCCGTCCCCACCCCCACCTTCTGCCCATCCCTTCCCCTCTATTCCCATCTCCTCCAGGGCCAAGACTCCCCTGGGGATTCATTTAAACCTGGTGGATTCAGTACAGGCAGGTCCAGTCCCCTCCTTCCAGGCTGAGCAAAGTGTCCCTGTGTAAGCCCAAGGTTCCAAACAGCCAGCTCATGCACTAAGGACAGGTCCTGGTCCCACAGCCTGGGTGCCTCCCAAACAGTTCAACTATTCAATTGTATCACTTATCCAGAGGGCCTGATCCAGCTGGGGGCTCCAGTTGTTGAGACCAAGATTGGAGAGGCACAGGGACAAATAGCCAAATGAATGGAAGCACATGAATTATGAACATGTAGAAGTTTTGTTCCAGCAGAATAAGTTTGATTTTCAAAGTACACGGCTGTATTTTGGTGGGGGAAAATTTCTTTTGGAAACTTGTGGGTAGATTGGTCATTGTGTCTTGGGGGTGGTGGTGGTGACACTGTGCTAACTAAACAGAAAAGTCTGGAACAAGGATTGTGTTATTGTTGCAAAAAGATTTGCCTCTGATGTATTGAAACAGATGCTGAAACACCCTGTGGTTTGTGATTGTGTTGTGAATCTATGTAGCAGTTGGAGAGTTAGTATGATATTTAGTTAAATTCTAATTATCACAAACTTCTATATTCTTCAGAATGTTGTCTTGCAACTAATTAGGACCTTCACTCACCTTTCATTCTCATGCTCTTTGCATTGTGTCTCCTTTGTCACTGTGTGATGGATTCTCAATTAAGGTGGGGGAATTAAACCTTTTATAGGAAAATTAAAACATTGAAGTAGCTGAGGGGAAATGAAGCAAGGAATAACAATCCAAAGGTGAGGCAATATTCTTGTTTCAGATAGAATTCTGCCTGGTGAGATTTGGCAAACACAGATACATGCAAACCGTAGGCAAGCTATAGACAAACGTATTTTGCAACTGTCAAATGAGGATGAGAATAAAGAACATCACAGCTGCAAGAGTCCCTTTATTCCAGTGAATGCCTTTTGTTATTTGTTACACTGTGAATTAATGCTTTACATTCTTAACTGTTTTGCAGTCCATATAAGAGAAGCTGTAGCCATGCTATAATTTTTTAACAAGATAAGAAAATTATCTAAATATTAATATAGTGTTGTTATAAATGTGGTCTTAATGTACAATATATGGATAACTTAAATTATATTATTAATCCATTAGTGTTCTTCTCAGGTACCTAAGTGACCTATCTTACCCTGTAGGTAGATGCCATGTGGGGTTTAAAGATTTATTAGTGGTTATGGGCTATGGGACTTAGGACTCCAACACTTAACTATATTATACATATTTATTGGTATTATGAATTAATTTAATATATTTACTATATAAGTATAAATGTTGGCTATAGGATTCTTCTAAAAGAGCCACACTAAGTCTTCAGAAGAACCATCCCAGAGGATGGCATCAAGGCCTTTTCTCAGCTTGATACAGACCAATAGACAAAGCCATCTGCTAATCAGTTACTATTTTCAGGGGGAAAATGGTACAGCAAGTAATCTTGCTGTGACAACCAATTGTGAATATCTTCCTTTTATATAAACCTGGAGGGATACAGGGTCTGTGTGGCAAGGTTTTCTGCTTATTTTATGACTATCTGGGCATGCTTAGTAAGTATGCCTGGTGTGCAAATTTTAAAAGTCCTGGACTCATTTGTTATATGCCACATGATTTTTGGCAAACTGTAACTTGCCATGATGCCTGGGTGGAAGTCAGAGGCCAAATTTTGGGAGGTCTCACTTTCACCATGTGGGTCCTGGGGACTGAGCTCAGATTGTCACAGCAAATACCTTTACCCACAAGTCTTCCCCCAGCCCATATGACTATCTTGGAAGTTGCTTCACAGAGTACACTTGCTTTCTCACCATCCAGCTTCATTGGCTTGCTGTGTATTAATAATCCCAGTTTCCTTAAACTACCAGAGACAAGGAGAAGCCATGGCAAGAACCTGGCTCAGGAAGTAAAAGTGAAGGCCATATGGTATCTTAAGGTGGATGTTTTGTATATCCAGGCATGGAGGAAGAAGGGAGGGTTTGGGTCACTGAGAGAAGGTGTGTTTGGCCACAGCCAGTTCAGCTTGGGGTCTGTGCACGTCTTCAGGTTACTTCCTTATGTGCTAGTGGGCGTGTAGTTTGGTTTTTGGGCAGAGCTCACAGTCTGAGCTGGCTGATGACTGACTCTTTTTTTCCATTTATACTGTGTAGAGAGAGTGTGTTCCTAGCACCTACTCCCCAGAGAGCCAAACTCGTTCAACTGGCTGCTCCCTGAACAAAAATAATTACTGACATCTGATAAGGTCTTGCAAAGGAAGCCAGAGGAAATGAAAAGAATGCCTACAGCCTTGAGACATTTTCAAACAGACTCTGAGAACCCAGCTGAGCTCAGGGTTAGTCTCTGGGGCTTCCCTTTGCTCCTGCTGTGCTCCTTTGCTCCTGGCCTGTGGTGTTGGGAGGGTGGGAGCTTTCTAAACTGCTTTCCTCTCTGCTTGTTTGGTTCACCACCTATATGAGGTAGACTTTACTGTCCAATTGTTCACTGGCTTCATGGATTCTTTGATGTGTAAAAACTCACAGGCAAAAGATCTCTCTATCTGTGTCTCTCTGTCTCTGTCTCTGTCTCTGTCTGTCTCTCTTTCCTCTTCCCTCTTTTTTGTCTCTCTGTTTTTTTGAGACAGGGTTTCTTTATGTACACCTGACTGTTGTGAAACTCACTATGTAGACCAGGGTGGCCTCAAACTCAAGAAATCTTCCTGCCTCTGCCTCCCCAATGCTGGAATAGCCTGGTAAATTTTCCTCTCTTGCTTGCAACCTTTCCTCTTGCCCATATCTGATTAGCTGGCCACATACCTGTCTCCCTTCTGAGTTGTTTAATTGTGATCCACAATATGTACTCATGGGATAGGGAAAAGCAAAAAGGCATGAGGCTGGAGCTGGGAGATTTCTTTATGTTTTTTGAGCAGAGTCTGTGCTTCAGTAAGTAGCACGCTGGTCACTAGTGTCAATACTAAAACTCAGTGTGTAACCATAGGAGGCCTAAGATGGCCAACAGATTTAGCATGTGTCGTGTCAGCTGCACTTGCGGTTTGTTTTTTTATCAAATCACTACACGGATTACTTAGCAGGAAAATCTCCATGTTTTGTTTCAGACTCCTTAGAATGAAAGCCATAGGCTGTGCTCACTCCAGAGCCACCACATCTCTGGGCAAGGGCATTGGGGAGGTTGTTAGATATGTAGAACAGTGGGAATTATTGCTTCTCTTCAGAAAGAAACAAGTCTGGAGATGTCACTTAAAAGATGTGTGGGTTTTACGGAGTTGTTGAAGGTCACTAGATCCTGCTCAGTCACAGCAGCTGTGCCTGTGAGCAGTAGCACTACTTCCACAAAGTTGGGTGTTCCTGACAATCTGCTCTGGAGGGAGCAGGGGCTCTCTGGGCCCTTCCACTTACTGCTGATCTACTGTGAATGCATTGATTTAGCAGAGTGGGAAACAAAGCATCCAGTTGTGTATGTAGTCACTGGTGATTCAGGGTCACACAGATAGCCCTAGTTCAACCCTATGAGACACTAAAACAACAACAAAACAAAGCAATAATATAAACTAGTAAATAAAGGAAAGAGATTTGTAAGGAACATAGGGTGCTGGCAGGGTCGGTAGGGAAATAAGAGGGTTTTGTGTGTGTGTGTGTGTGTGTGTGTGTGTGTGTGTGTGTGTGTGTGTGTTGTGGAGAGAACCACAATGTATTATATACTTGTATAAAACTTTCAAAGGACAAACTATATTAATAATAAAAAGAATCTCCAACAATAGTAAACTAGGAACTGTAATCTATTTGGAAAATTGGTAACTGGAATGGGAAACATTTTTATGCTATAACATTTTATGTTATGATTTTATCTTTGAATGTGAGTGCCTGCATGCTACTACATTAGTGTGGAAGACATCCTCTGGTGTCAGTCCTTGCCTTCTAGCCTCTGTTAGTTGTTTTTCCTGCACTGTGTACCAGGTTAGCTGGCCTGCACACTATAGGGGCTCTCTTTTCTCTGCATCTCATATAGGAGAGCTGGGATTTCAGATACATGAGTTCCAGAGGTCCAAACTCAGGTCCTCAGGCCCTCACAGCTAGCACTTTACATACTGAGTCTACTCCTTGGCACTACATTTAAAACACATTACATATAGATGAATTTTCTTTTTATTTAAAGGAGTGAGAAAAATAAAAGGTGTCTCTTTCTATAGTGACACTTTCTATAGTCTATGACCTGGTCAGAATGTGGGTTTGTTTGACTACATCTGGTGGGTGTAGAGGAAGTCCACACAAGCTTTGAGAGCTGAGGGATTAAATAGCTTTCATTGATAAATGCTGTCTACTTATTTGTTCTGAGGGTGCAGGTGTCTCAGAATAGGCAAGCAAAAGCCTGAATCATCTCTTTTGACATTTGTTGAATATTCATTCACCATCCTAGTAAAAGGTGTAATGAAATTTTATGTGTAAAAAAAAAAATGTGACATGCAGCTGAAAGGAATTTAAAATACTTTAAGGCTGTAGTGGGGGTAGATATTCTACCAGTGGTCAGATGTTGCTGTGGGTCCCTACTTCAGCATGGTCACAGAAGTCTAGGGTGTCCTTAAAATAATTTCAGGAAGAATGAAATGAAGGGATCAAGTTTGAAAGCTGTATAAGAAAGAAAAATGCTTCAGGAGATAAAAATGTTCCTTCAGCCTGAATTTCAGACAAAAGAGCAGAGAGAAGGAGGTGGCTCAGAAAGAGCACTGTATGCTTAGTACTAGAGATTCATAGTTGTATTTAAAATTCTACATGTGCTCTTTTTTCTTCTAGAATAACACACACAGTTCTTGCAAACAACACATCACTGTGGCTGTGCTCTTTGCACCCTCTGTGGGCCTAGCAGAGGAGGCTGGCCCTGTGGCGATGGGAGAGAAGCATCGCCCCACCCGAGTACTGTTGGAATGTAATTTCAGTGATAAGCTGTGTGGTAAGAGCAAACACAACTTCCTGTGATCTGATTCTATAATAAAGAGACTGAGTTCTGGGTGGTTCTAGAAGAGGAGGTCTTGTTTCATTTCTAGCAGGCATCATTTCTGTGGTGGGGGATACATGCCAATCAGAGATCAGGATAGAAGAAATGACCTTCATTGGTCTAAGATGCAGGGTTGCCCTCCATGGGGCCTCCATTGAAGAGAATGAGGGAATACCAGGAGCACTGAGATATGGTGGGTAGGGGGATCTTGCAGACTTCTTACTCCACTTCCTGTTTATTGCCTACACAGTTGTCCAAGAGCAACAGTATGAAGTAATCATTGTTCCAGCTCTCCTGGTTGGTGGCTTCCTTATCCTTCTTGCAATCATCCTGTGGCTTTTTATTAGAGGACAGAGATCCCAAAGGCAGTGCCCTGGACCCCGGGGTAAGGCTCAAACCAGGGAGCCAGGCATGGTCTCAGAGAAGATCTATTTTAAGAAAAATTGTATGCTAATGTCTCAATAGGCCCAATCTATAATCAGATCTTATGAATTATAAACCCAAGCTACTTACATCTTGCACTCCTAATGGTGTTCCCTATAACTGCTTCTAACTCTATAATTATCTAGTTCCTCCTTGACAAGGCAAAATGATTCATGAATGCCTTGATAGGCCTCTCAGTTCCAATAGTTTGTTATGTTCCACAGAATGGAAAATAGCAATGTTCTTCCGATGGCCTCGTATGATCTGGACTCTCTGGCCCTGTCTCATATCTCTCCAGCCATCCCACTTGGCTTCCATCTGTACTGCCTTCCTTGTGGCTTCTTAAACACCCATGTGCACTCTTTTCTTGGTGCCTTCATACATCTTGTTCCATCTCCTACAGTGTCATCATGGTTTTCTCTGTAATTGCTTCTAGGCCTTTATTAAATGTTATCATATCTGAAAGGCCTTTTCTGTTTTTACCTCTATAGATAAACTAGTATCTCCTTTTGCTATTTTCCCCCATAACACACTGCCTCATCCATTCTTAATGTTCTATGTCCTATGATTAGAGACTAATCTTAGGTGGATATGAACTATGTCTATCCTCAACTCACAGACAGTGTATGGTATATGGTTACACTTACTGAATAGACAGATTGATTAGCAAATGATTGGAAATTTAAGAAGGAAACTTTCTTAGCCAACTGGAAAGGTAGCTATAGATGAAAGATAGTTTCAGAAGACCTTTTGACTAAGAGTCATGGAAATGTAGAATGATTTCATTTTGAGGGCAACCTGAAGAAAGAAAAGCTACATCTTATGATTGAGTATCTACCTGTACCCGTCCTTCAATTCTAGAAGTCATGTGACTGACTTAAGGCAATGATCACCACCTTTTGGTACCTGTGGTGTGGAGTCCTTTTCAGACTTGTCCTGTTTCTGTGCTACATTTGTGGAAACACTGAAGGTAATCCTAAGGTTGGTAAAAAAGAAACATGACCACTTTCAAGAGATTCATCTTCAGTTTTTCTATAAGTAATGGAATTATTGCGACTGTCGTAGAAGCTTAGTGCTGGTATTCATTCATCGAGAAGCATCAGAAGGTGCCCTCGTGTTATTCATTGAGAAATCTGACTGGCCATTTGTTAAGTCTACTTTCCTGATGTCCCCACAGCAGGGGACAGCTGGTAGACATTGTCTCTTTGTTCTAGGTACTGCCTCTGTACCTGAATCTAGAGACCTAAGCCTGGAGCCAGCAGGACAAGGAGAAAAGGTGCTTGTACCACTTAAGGAGACCTCTGTGGAGAGCTTTCTACGAGCAACCTTGCCTCCCCTGGCTAAGCTGCAGGTGCCCAGGGAACAACTCTCAGATGTTCTGGAGAAGATCCACAATGGCAGTTTAGGGACCCTTTATCATGCCATGATGACTACCAGGGACAACTCTAAGCCAAAGAGTGTTGTCCTCAAGGCTTTAGAAGGTAAAGTATGAAGATCAACTTCTCTCCTCTTTTACTTCTCTGCTATGAGCTTGTACCTGTAAATATTAACAGGAACAGCAAACAATAAGATATGTATCAGCAGATATGATTATTGAGTACAGGGGAAGCTTCATGCAGAGTTTTTCTTTCTGGGTCTTTAGATCTCTACCTCATCCTCACCTACTGAAACCTGAAAAGTAGACACTTTCATAGTAGATGCTGCTTGGCCTAGGATAATGGGGTTTTTATTTTATTTTACTTTTTGATACCTTTTCTTTTTAAAATTAATTTATTATTTGTGTGTGTGTATGTGTGTGTGTGTGTGTGTGTGTGTGTGTGTGTGTGTGTGTGTGTATGGTATGTACATATAAGTGCAGATATGTGCCACACAAATGTTAGGTCAGAGGTTAACTTTCAGGTGTTGGTTCTCTCCTTCCATCGTGGGTTCCAGTGACTGAAAAGTCATCAGACTTCCATGTCACCAGTCACTGACTTTTACCATCTGAGTGATCTTTCTGGTCCTTATACTCTTCCTTGATATTGTGTCCCTTTCCTTTCCTCCCCTTTCTCTCTGTATATACAATTAGCATTGGATACATAGAACATAAAACAAGGAAGGGCTAAACATAAGCAAAAGTGTCCATCAAAAAGCCCAGAAAGTGATGTAATATGAACAGAACACCCAGGCAAGTGAAAACCTATCCAGGTCTAAAACTCCTGACTCTGTTCTTTCTGTGACTGTGTATTATTTCTGTTAAAGTGACTGAGTATTACTCTCCTCAACATGGTCCCCCTCCTGCCCCCTTTCTGGCTACACTTCTTCCACTTTTGGTCCCTCTTCCACAAGGGGCCTTGAACAACACCATCTACACGTGTCTTTTGCTTCTTGCCTCTTACTCATCAGCTGCACATGACTATTCACTGATCCAATTCTTCTGTTTTCCATAGAACCTGCTGGACTCCAGGAGGTCCAGGATTTCATAGGGCGAATCCAATTCTATCAGTTCCTGGGGAAACACAAGAACCTGGTACAGCTGGAAGGCTGCTGCACAGAAAAGCTGCCACTTTACATGGTGTTGGAGGATGTGGTCCCAGGAGACCTGCTCAGCTTTCTCTGGACCTGCCGCAGGGTGAGCAGCAGAGAAGCTGCATTAGTAGGGAAAAGCTTTGATTAGCTTTTCATACATCAATTAACACCACAAATGACAAAATATGCAGACAATGTAAAGGTGAAACAATTACCACCTTTGAATGGTACTATGACAATGTAAGTATGAAATAATCATCACATAGCTAGGTGGTATGGATGTGGCTCAGTTGGTACAATGTTTGTGTATGAAAAGGCCCAGGGTTTGTTCTCCCAAACAGCATAAAACTGTGTGTGGTTGCATATACCTATAATTCCAGCACTGGGAAAGATCTTGAGTTTAGGCTCATTTTCAACTCTCCATCCATTTTGAAGCCACCTTCAGCTACATGAGACCCAGACTGAAAAAATAAAAATTCCGTATCTGTTATGTGCACAATTAGCCACAAGTGACATGCGACTATTAAACACTTGACATGTAGCAGGAGAAACAGAAATTGAACTTTTTATTTTGGGCAGTTTTACACACTGAGAGTTGAAATAGACACTCACTTGTGACTGGTTACTTTCTTGTTGGGCAATGTATGGTTAAAGACTTGTTTTTGCCTCCACTGCCTAACTTTGACTTTGGCAAGGTGGTTTTGTTTTTGTTTTGCTATTATTTGAGATAGGGTTTCTATACATAGCTCTGGCTGTTCTGGAACTTGCTATGTATACTAGACTGGCATTGAATTCACAGAAATCTGCCTGTCTCTGCCTCTCAAGTGCTGGGACTAAAAGTATGTGCCATCATGCCTAGCCTGGAAAATTAATTCTGATCTCAGTTTTATAAATAAATTATCATAAAATGTCAAAGACATTATGTATGTAAAACATAGCAGCCATTGGTACTTATAAGCAATTAAAATGATAGCTGTTAAAAATGATAATGACATAATAATATACCACTCTCAGTAATAATAGTTACTCTGTTATTAACTGCTAAGTGTGTTTTCCATTCCATAAAAGCACCCTAGTGTGCCAGAGTTGACAAAGGGGAAACTCAGCTATAAGCGTTTGTGTGTCAAAATCTTAAAAAAAGAAATAGCTCGGAAGTTTCTAGATTCTAATGGATCTCCTTTATAAAAAAATTAATAAGTTGGTTATCTAATACCAAATGGTCAGCCCTGAAAACATACACATTCAAGTAACATACAGACTGAGCAGATTGTATTTATATATTTATGAATACATACATACATATGCATGTATGTAATAACAATTAAAGAAAAAGAAGCTATGAATTTGAATGAGAGCAAGGGGGAGGTAAACATGGGAAGGTTTAGAGGGAGATAAGAGAATGGGCAGATAATGTAATTATATTATAATCTCATGAAGTGAAAAGTTATTAAAAAACAAAATAATACTAACAATAATATCCTCAGTTCTCTAAATGCTCTTCCCTGAAAGAGCTGAAGAAACCAGTATCGCTGGTTTCTCACTTGCTTATGAGCCAGCTCAAGATTAACTGAATGCACAGACAGGCTGATCAACACACAACTGAATGCGTGTGGGAAAGGAGCCTGTGGATGAAGTCTTTCCCCTGGGATGAGAAGAAGAGAGCACAGACGCTGTCAGTTTAAACCTTTCAAGAGATTGTCCGTCTGCCACCAGTTCTGTGCTCTCACCCCCACGCAACTTTTCACTCTTCAGAGCCTCCATCTTCTCTACTTCAGATCATCTGCATCTGCTCTTCTTACGACTTGAAGCACCTTTCATGTGGCTGTCCACAAATCCTTCCTCTCCCCACTGACCTCTATCCTTGAGGTCGCTCGCTCTCACCTTCCTCCTTCCACCACATGGTCTAGTAGATGCTGTACATTTCCTTTGCAGCACTTACCATATGTAGCTACATATTTATTTACAGTTTCCTGATTCTAGTTCTCATGCCTGGCATTCAGTAAGTCTCTAAGGCATCAGGCTCAGATGAGAAACTGCACATAGTGAATTTTCTCAACTTCTTTTTTTTGTGTGTAATTTGAAATTTTTCTGTAGATGAAATTCTAAATGGTCTTATTAAATAAGACACACAGAGCCAAATGCAGAGTCAAAAGCCCCAAAGATCAGAGCACTAGCGAAGGCTTTAGCTTACCAGTTGCTGCCGTCCTTCCCCTGAGAGAGCCCTCCTGTGTGACCTGTCTTTTGATTGCCTTTCTGTTCTACCTTCTCATTGGCTTTAAACCCAACCAACCACATGATTTCTTTGTCATTGCCTGTCTATACAGACCTCCCGGTCTCTACGGTTGGTACTGAGATTAAAGGTTCGGGTTACCACTTGGCTGTGTCCTTGAACACACAGAGACTCTGCCTGCCTTGTGATCAGATTAAGGGTGTACGCCACCACCACTGGACTTCTGCTAAATGGCTTGCTTTAGCTCTGATCCCCAGGCAACTTTATTTATTAACATACAAATAAAATCACATTTCAGCACAAAATATCTCCATATTTTTCTTTTTTAAAAAGTATGTTTTCATCACTTTTGAAGACCAAGCTTTTAACATGGAAACTGGCATATGTAAGCCTTCTGCATAGCTGTATTAATCATGTGCATGTCTGCACACACAGCCCCAGAAAAACTGCTGCATTATTCAGTGCCGGATGTCATTCCTGCTCATTTTTCTTGCCTGCTGTTCAACTGCTTTCCTTAGCATTTCTGGAGTTCGATGAGCCTCATTCCTCTGCGTATCTGAACATACCTAATCTGAACATCTTTGTCTCTTTTTTAATTACATTATTAATATTTTTTCAGAAATTAAATTAAATATATTTTTCAGAAAGATTGCTCAGCAACTAAGAGTGCCTCCTGCTCTTGCAGAGGATCAAGGTTCAGTTTCCAGCATCAACATGGAGGCCAGATGCCATTTTCTGGTCTCCAAAGATACCAGAAATACATGTGGTACATATTCATACATGCAGGCAATCATTCACACACATAAAAGAAACATAAATGCACCTTAATTTTTTACATTTCTCTCTCCTTTGTGTGCGTGTGCGTGTGCGCGTGTGTGTGTGTGTGTGTGTGTGTGTGTGTGTGTGTGTGTGTAAGGCATGGGGAGCGCACAGAAGTCTGAGGACTACTTGGGGAAGCCAATTCTGTGCCTCCACCAGGTGGATTCTGGGGTGGAACTCAGATCATCAGGCTTTGTGACAAGCACCCTCACCCTCTGGCCATCTCTCCAGCCCCTTCTCCTTGACTCTTAATCCCTGTATTTTTATGTTGTTCTTAGCTTTGATATCTCATTTCGGAGTTTCTCTATCACAATTTAAAAAAGAAAACATGTTTAAGTCACTTTTATATAATGGTTTTCTTTCTTATGTCTCATTAGGATGTGATGACTATGGATGGCCTGCTCTATGATCTCACAGAAAAACAAATATATCACATCGGAAAGCAGGTCCTTTTGGCCCTGGTAAGACTAGCATAAATGGAAACTGATGTTGGGATTTTCTCATCAGCCTAGTATTTATGCTATATCTCCCACACTAACAATTCTAAATGGGGTAAATATCTTTATGATAGATAAAGTTAGGGAGAGACTATTCACTGACAGTTGTTTTTCAGCCACTTATTTATGAAATTATTCAGGTAATACAGTGCAGTATAAGGCATTCCAGGCAGAAGAAAGTCAATTTAGGATTGATATAGTGAACTAGAAGGATGTGAAAGTTTACTTAGCTTAAATTTCAAAACCCATTGTCATGATTAATTTGGTATTTGAACCTGTACACATGTAAACAAGGAGACAAGGGAAGCAAGATGGAGGAGATGTGAGGGAGGAGAGTGAATAGGTGAGAGGGTGAGGAAGCGTGCAGATCTACAACGGAAAACAAGGCAGACTAGCTCGGAATGTGTTTGGTTGGAGACTTGCTTTGATGAATGATGTGATATGAAATATATATTATATATATATATATACACACACATATATATATATAATAAACTTGAAAAATAAGGAGCAAGAGGAAGAGATAAAAAGAACAGGAAAGGCCAACTGTTCTTCTATTTTTAAACCAATTTTAAAAGGTTTAAAGAATTTGGAGTTTCAGAAAAAAATTATCTTTGTCAAAATAACTCAGGAAGTATATAACTATGTCTGTGAAATTATTTGGTTGTATTTCAAATGGATATTTTCTATAGAAAAATCAAGGCTCTGTGAAACTATGATTTTAAGTTTTGTTGAACTTTGCTACCACAAATTGTGAAATGCATCAGAGTCTAAAGCGACATTTTGTGTGTGTAGTATTGATAGTATGGGGAATTGAACTGATGGCCTCTTACACAGCAATAGGTGCATGCCTGGTCCACCAGGTATTTAAATGAAATTAGAAAAAATGGACTAAGAAGGAAGTGATGGGAGAAAAGAGGAGTAGTCCTGGTTGGAACACCCATTGGATGGAGAGAGACACCATCACTCACAAGTTACTTTCACTTCTTGGAATGTGTAGTCAAGGTGTTGCTAAGCTGAGAGCTTCAGCCTACCTTGTGCCCTGAATTATAAATGCAGAGGTATCCATCCTACAGGGCTGTACTGATCAAACCGATGCATCCATCAGGTACCTGACATCATCTCTCATGGGGCAAGGCTATGTTTTTTTGTTGTTATCTTTAATGATCTCAAGTTTAGTACATTCTTCAATTCTTCTCATTAGAGTAAAATTTCCTTATATATTCTTTAATTCAGTTCATCATATTTATTTTCTTTATTCTAAAAATTTCCAAGGGACAGAAAACTGCATTCATGGTCTCCTTCTTTATTAGTGACTGGAATCTGTCACTTTAACCCTCTAAATTTCCCTTTTCTGTCCATGTTTGGTAATCAGAGCCCCAGATCTCTGGCTCTTCAGTCACACACAGCTTGAGTGGATTCATGCCAGAGAAGATGATACCGGCATACATCACCAGCCACTGTGGCTTCCACCTGCTTTTCTAACCACACCAGAATCCTTTGATCCTTCATACTGCAAGTCACTACCCCTCTCTTTTTAGATGGTGGCTTAGTAAATCTGTTAAGTTTGTTTTTACAAGTTCTTAGAATTTATTATTATTATTATTATTATTATTATTATTATGTGTTTTAATTTTATACATCAGCCATGGGTTCCCCTGTCCTCCCCCCTCCCACACCCACCCCCACTTCCCCACAGGCCCTCCCCTCCATTCCCATGTCCTCCAGGACCAAGACACCCCTGGGGATTCATTTAAACCTGGTGGATTCAATACAGGCAGGTCCAGTCCCCTCCTTCCAGGCTGAGCATGTGTCCCTGTGTAAGCCCAAGGTTCCAAACAGCCAGCTCATGCACTAAGGACAGGTCCTGGTCCCACAGCCTGGGTGCCTCCCAAACAGATCAAGCTATTCAATTGTCTTACTTATCCAGAGGGCCTGATCTAACTGGGGGCTCCACAGCCATTGGTTCATAATTCATGTGCTTCCATTCGATTGACTATTTGTCCCTGTGCTTTTTGCAATCTTGGGTTCAACCATTCACGCTCTTGCAGTCCCTCCTCTTTCTCGACCATTGGACGCCTGGAGCTCTACCTGGGGCCTGGCTGAGGATCTCTGCATCCACTTCCATCAGTTATTGGATTAGAGTTCCAAGACGACTGTTAGGGTGTTTAGTCATCTGATCACCAGACTAGGTCAGATCAGGCTTTCTCTCGACCATTGCCAGCAGTCTACAGAGGATGTTTCACTGTGGATTTCTGGGGACCTCTCAAACACTCTGCCTATTCCTGTTCTCATGTGGTCTTCATTTATCATGGTCTGTTATTCCTTGTTCTCCCTTTCTGTTCTTGATCCAGCTGGGATCTCCTGCTCCCCTAAGCTTTCTTTCCCTCAAATCTTGCCCTTCATTACTCCCACTGTCGTCCAGGTTGTTCATGTAGCTCTCACCCATTTCTCTGTCATTAATTTTGATCTGGAGCCTGGCTTAGGAACTATTAGTGGATTGTTAGAGTCTGTGGCACATCCTGAGTTAAGAGACCAGCCTCTGGTTACAATCACCTGATGAGTATGTGGCCTTCTGTCTTCTTTTGGGTTTGTCTTAAAGATACTTCCTTAACTTCATCTAGTTATGAAGACAATGAGATGATTTGAACCTTTCTATAAACTTGTTACATGGCATTCAGCTTTTCTGTGTGCTTTGCTCTTTGTCCCAGAATTGATCTGAGTACCATCTGAAGGGAACATACAATCAAGAGAGGCTAGGGTTGACACAGCGCATGCGATCATGCTTTCAGAGTCTAGTGTTAGGGATGGGCATGTAGCACACTTGCAGAGTGCTCACCTAGAACACAGGAAACACCAGGATCCATCTTTAGCACTGGAGTGAAACCCCTGTGTTAGTGCCAGTTGGATCATTCACTGAGTTTGGTTATCCTAAAAACATAATGAAAAGGTCTAATTCCTTATCCTGCTTTGAAAATGATCTCATTGATGAGTGAGAGTGTTTGGAGCAGAGAAGGCCCTTGTCTTTTGAAGGCCACCCAAGACTGTCTTATTTGTGAACTTTGACTTTCAGAAGGCTGATTACCTTTGATCATATGCTGATAGGAATTCCTGCAGGATAAGCATCTATTTCATGGGGATGTGGCTGCCAGGAACATCCTGATCCAAAGTGACCTGACTGTCAAACTCTGCCGACTGGGCCTGGCTTATGAAGTCCACACCCAAGGAGCCATCTCCTCTGCTCACACCAGCACTATCCCTCTTAAGTGGCTCGCTCCAGAACGGCTTCTCCTGAGACCTGCAAGCATCAGAGGAGATGTGTATGTTCCCACTCCTTCATTTCTTCTCTTTGAGGCCTGGTGTTTCCCATGGAACATGATTGCACTTGCAGTCAATTATGTCTGCAACGGAGAGCTCTACTTGAATCTGACTTACTCTCAAGCAAAGATATTTGTTATTTGCTTTTAATCACTTTTAAAAATGCTTTTCCAGTAGTTCCTGTGAATTAGACTAGCAGCTTTTGTTAGAAAAGAAAAAAAGTGAAAATATTATTCAAATTAATGTTGGAGAACTTACCTCAGCATCCTTGCTTTGACCTTTAGGTCATGCATGGTTCCACTTAAAAGCCAGGGAATGAAGAATTTGAAATAAAATATTTATGCATGTTTTAAGTCACTTTTTAAAAAAATATTTACTTATTTACTGGCATGTGCCTACATGAGTTTATGTGCACCATGTATGTGTAAGAGCTCTTGGTAGCCAGAGAAAGTCTTAGATCTCCACAACTGGAGTTTAGGAGGTTGTGAGCACACGTGTATGGTAGCAACTGAATCTAGATCCTCTGCAGGAGCAGCAAGTGCTCTTAATCCCTGAGCTATGTTTCCACTCCCAAATCACCTTTTAAGTGAAAACTTTTGCATGCATATTTATTTATCAGACTTTTGAAGGAGAAAAAAATATACATTTTGTGAAGGGTCTTGAACATGCAAATATAGCACATAAGCCATGATCCTTTTGTCTTCACCTCTGAAGTGCAAGGGTCACACATGTATACCACAGTGTCCAGATATAAATTGTGTTTATGGTCTGAATGGCAGCTGTAATGATGACTAATGGCTGGATGCCACTTTGAGATGGTTCTTAGTGTATATAATGAGACACCTGAAAATATTTGTGAAACAACTGAGGCTTATTGTTTCCCTTCTCATTTTTTTTAAAAAAAATGTTTTTTTGAGACAGAGTTTTTTTGTGTAGGCTTGACTGTCCTAAAACCAGCTCTGTACACTGGGCTGGCCTTGAACTCACAGAGGTCTTCCTGCCTCTGCCTCCAAAGTGCTGAGATTAAAGGCATTCACTACCACTGCCTGGCTCCCCCCACCTCATTTTCTACAGTTGACTCATCTATATAATTTTGTAACACGTTATTCATTTCATTCTTCTTTTTAGTTATTTGGGGGTGGAAGTAGAGTTGAGACAGGGTCTTCTATATATCCCTGACTATCCTGGAACTTGAAAAGGCTGAGTTTGAACTCACAGAAATCTGACTGCCTCTGCCTCCCACATGCTTCAATTAAAGGCATGTACCACCACACATGCTTCATTTTTGTTTTGTTTTGTTTTAAAGACAGTCTTCCTGTGTAGCCAGACTGTCCTTAAACTAGTAACCCTTATTGGTGGAAGTATTAAGGTAACTCCATGTAGTTAAAAGGGAGTTTTATTTTGTGGGATAACTTACAAGTGAAGGGGTAGGTTACAGGGTCCGGGAGAGGTGAAGTGCAGTCCAGCGGTGTTCTCTGGAGAACTCTGCTCGGTCTACATACAGCATCCAGGATCCAGGAACTAAGAGAGCTAGTACATCCGCATCTTGGGTCTTAATGGCTCCTCTCTCGGCCCTGCCTCGTAGGCATAGCAGGCATAGCAGTTACTGGAAGCCTCAATGGGGGTAGTACTTCCAGGTCAAAGCTGGAACAGCTGCCCACTACAGACCCTCCTTCATTAGTCTCTCAAATGTTGGGATTATAGCTGTGTAGTACTATTGCAGGACATTTTATTTTTAGCAGTATACTTTTACAGACTAGTTTTAAAACATTCTTTTTTTTTTTTTTTTTTTTTTTTTTTGGTTTTTTGAGATAGGGTTTCTCTGTGTAGTTTTGCACCTGTCCTGGAACTTGCTTTGGAGACCAGGCTGGCCTCGAACTCACTGAGATCCGCCTGCCTCTGCCTCTCAAGTGCTGGGTTTAAAGGCGTGTGCCACCACTGCCCAGCAAAACATTCATTTTTAAAAGATATATCTTATGCAAATATTTCAGTAGCTTCTATAGCATTTAATGATCACTTAACTATAATTACATATGCAATTGGTATAATCAGGATTGTAAAGACTTGAAATTGATCTTTGGAAATTATATACCTCAACCATTTGAAGAGGCACACAAATTCGATTCAGAATGCCTTTGTTGATGTCAATATCACAGGAGGCAGTGGGAATTTCAACATCAGCACAATGAGCCAGTTAGAATGCTTCCACTAATGTATCACTGATACCTGCTTTTCAACAAACTGTGGGCAATTTTCCTTATAAAATGTCACTCATTTAATGATGGTATCAATAGTAAAGGATGTACCTCTCAAGTCATATTGATTAGCCAAATTCCCTGTCCAAATGTCTAAAGTTTACTAATACATTTTGTGGGTTTGAGGAAACTGATCTACTGAGAAAGTTGTGGTTAAATCCCTCTTTGCTTTGTGCTGAGTAAAGGTTAGAGTTTGAGCACAGGGGAAGAATAAGATGAAAAAAAGAGGAGCATTCTGTTTTAGTGAGTGGATTTGTGATTGTATTAATAACAACTGCAAACATGTATTATGAAGAAGGGACATAGATTCAGCTCTTAAAGAGATGAGATTCTGGGGTCATGGACAGGAATGTTCTCTAATAACTCTGTTACTTTGCCTCTTTTGATAACACTACAGCTCTCTTTGACTCCCTCATTTCCCTGCTGATGTTAAATTAAGTTTTCCTTAGTAAAGATAAAGGTAGAAATTAAGTGGATGGCTTTGTTTCTTTTACAGCTGGTCCTTTGGGATCCTGCTTTATGAGATGGTGACTCTAGGTAAGAATGACCTCCAGGTGAACAAATTTGTTTATTTGGAGGGTGGATGCTGAAAGTGTTTTTAGACCAGGACAGATTGCACCAGATTGACATGAATTCTGAGCCTCTTTCCTCTAAAATATACTAAAATGATGATCCCCTTTCTTCTCTCTCCCTCTCCTAGACCTTCCTTAACTGACTTTAGCTTTTCTTTTCTCCCTTTCTTTCCCCCAGACCAGACCAACTCCATAGCATGTTTTCAGACCCAAAGGATAATCCCTTAGTAACCTTATATAAACATAAGACTGTTTCCTCTAGTTTATTAACCCACTCAATTTAGAAACTGTAGCTCCTTATGTGTTATAAGAAGTGGAAGGCAGGTCTCAGTTCCTGTTTTGCTTTGTTTTATTACTTTCCTTAACACTCAGCATCTCCTAATGTTACCTTTCTTCTTGAAAACACCTTTTCTGAAATCCACTGCGACCTTACACAATCAGCAGGAAGCAACTATACTGTACACAATGCTTCCCCATGGTTATGGTTTAAAGGCCACTGTCTGAGGTCAATGGATACTGGAGTTCTTTTCACTTCATATTTAGAAGGTCTCTTGCTGCTCTCATGTTTTTCATATTGACAGGGGCACCACCATACCCTAAAGTCCCTCCCACCAGCATTCTGCAGTATCTTCAGAGAAGGAAAACCATGAAGAGACCCAGCAGCTGCACACATGCCATGTAAGTGGCTCTTAAAGGCTTGAGTTTCCGTAATTCCAAATCATGTTTTGATTTCTATTAACTACACCTTTTTTCAATATGCCACAGATGATCGTTAGTCATCCTTATATGGTAATGCACAACCTTAAATGAAGCATGAGGCAAAACAAAATCAATTCTGCTCAACAACTGTGTCAGTCACTTTTCTAATTGTTGTGACAAAATACCCAACAGAAACTGCTTCAGAGAAGGAAGGTTGACCTTGTCTCACTGTTCCATTATAGTAGCTGCAAGAGCACATAGACAGATTGTTCACATGCTTGTGGATCAGCAGGCAGTGAAACAAGGCTGGAATTAGGATGGCTATAACTTTCAAAGGCTTCCCTTAGTGCCAAAAGCTGTGGAGTCAAGCACTTAAAACATGGGCCTCTGGGGGACAGTTCCGGCTCAAGCCATAAATATTGTCATATATGTATACTTATCAATATGCATATATGACATACACATATACATTACATATACATTTCACACATGTATATATATACATATGTATATGTATATATACAAACATTCTCACATACAATTTTGAGGCAACCCTGAGGACTCTAATTTTTGCTTTCACAAGAAGCCTTCAGACAAAGGGCCTGACCTTAAAGAACCTAATACTGTGATGGGAAGATAGTTCAAGCATGAGATGATTAAAAGCTCCACCCATCACACCATAGAGTGGAACAGACAATTTACTCCTAGCCCTGTTACCTTATTGCACTGCATGGTGGAAAAGCCAGAGTTCTTCTGTCACTTTGTAGTCTGAAAAGTCTCCAGCATTCTATTATAAAAAGAAATCATGCTGAGAGAATGTTGAGAGACTTGATAGAAAGAGAATGGTAGAGTACCACTCTCTGGAAATACAGTGGGAGACGGGCAGAAAGATCAAAGGGCTGAGGGCTTTTATTTTGTTTTTGAAGAGGAACTACATTCCTTTCATATTCATCTCTGTTGTCCCCATCTCAGGTACAACATCATGAAATGCTGTTGGCAGTGGAGTGAGAGCAGCCGTCCCTTACCTGGAGAGCTGCGCTTGCGCCTAGAAGCTGCCTCTAGATCTGCGAATGACAAGGCTGTGTTGCAAGTGCCAGAGTTAGTGGTGCCTGAGCTATATGCAGATGTGGCTGGCATCAGTGCAGAGAGCCTTTCCTACAGCTACAGTGTCCTCTGAAGATGCGCCCAGACAAGTGCTTGAATTAATTTCCTTCAAGAACAGAGGGAAGGAACCTATTACGGGCCACAAAGAGAAAAAAGGAAATGGATCCCACATCTTTCCCCTATACATTTTCCTGGAAATATGAAATGCTGCTGGATGGGGCTCTACCTCTATACACCATGTACTCAAGACTCACCAGTCCCGTCTGCTTCCCAGTCCCGAGGCCTGAGTACAAGTGGTGGACAGTCTCATTCCAAATGAGGTTTTAAAAATCTTCAATGATTGTTGGGGGATAGGGCAAAAGGGCTGGTCCCACCCACCCCAGGCTGGTTTTCAACTAAAAAGTTTTTTTTTTAATCTAAACTATTGCAGACTATAAATATCTGAATGGCATGAATGAATAGGAACACAACTAGGAATTCATGAGAAAGAAAATTCAAGGTTCTTTTTTTCTGAGAAGTGTAAGGGGAATTAAGATCTCCTTTAAGAAGAGATCTTGTCTCTTCTACATTGAGGGGACATAAAAATTGTTCAGTCCTGGTCCCTTCATGAAGAGTTGGAGAAGAAGTATGAAAAATAATACTGAATTTTTCCTTGACTATAGATTGAACTTTTATTGAACTCTTTTATTGAACTCTGAGACAGGTGGTCCCTGTTTGATACTACAGTCAATTAGATGGAGGAGTCATTTCATGATTAAGAACATTGTTCATTACATTTGCTTGCTAGTCCTGTTAGACTAAGGAGAATAAGTTTAAAGAGCCAAAGTTAAATCTAGTGATGAAGTCTGTGTGTGTGTGTGTGTGTGTGTGTGTGTGTAGGAAGCATGGAAACCAAGCAAGAAGATTTACTAACCCAGGTGGTCATTAAGAGGTGCCAAAGAAGTAATCTGATAGGGGTGGGTGGTAGCCTCTAATTTTTAACCATCCACTGAAACACTGTGAAATAACCCATTAAATTAGTATTTATTGACTAGAAGTAGACTTTTCTGGTGTATAGCTGTCACAATATCTACAATAGGGAGTAGAAAAGAAAATAAGTGGAAATTAATTTTAATAGAAAAATTAAAGAACATACTTTGTCCAAAAACAGATTCTTTATGTGTAAAATGAGAAGACTATCTACCTTACAGAGTGGTGTGAGGGTCAATGAGAATATGTATTTGTATATTACGTGGCATATAATATGTGCTCAATAAATGTTAGTTTCTCCCCCCCCCCCCCCAACTCACAACATTTCTTTTCATCCTTTTTTAAAAGACATAACATCTACTATGGCCAAGAAGAGAGCACTGGCTTGTGATAGTACAGGGCAGAACATGTCTAAAAGATGGTAGTATGTTACAAGCACCACATCATTAAACTATGATCACATTTTGTTTATTTTCCAACATTGAGAACTGAAGCCAGGGCTTTACACACACAAGGAAGTGATCTACACTGGTCTTATGCCATTGTTGTTTGTATGAGGTTTTGGCTGATGACAGTAGTCTCCTATGATTTCAAAATACTGTAAGTATTACATTGAGGACAATTCTGTTTACACGATGATCTGTGACTTTGCGAGAACACCCTGATACCTTTAAAAGGATTAGGAAAGCTATCATAGATAAGATGACTGTCAGCTGAAAACAGACACAACTGAATCAACTGAAATCTTGTTGCAGTCATAATGACTCAGCTAAATAAGGAATGTTTCTCACAGTGGTCAATCATAAAAGACCCAAACCTAAACAAGATGCAAGGCACCCAAAAGATGTCCTGTGACCTCCATATGTTCTGTGGAATACACCTGACTAACTTGCCATACACTGAACACATACATACATAAACATGCACCTATAAAAAACAAAGCCATAATCATAACCAGAAAAAGTAATACATAGGTGAGGTAATGAAAAGATGTTTACAGGATTGTAGCACGTGTGTTAAAGAGGGAGGAGATATGGTGAAATGGAGGTAGCTCACTCTTTCTTTCCTTCTTGGGTATGTGCTGATGCGTGGAGGGGGCCAGGAAGGTCAGAAGGCTGTGTTGTATTCCCTGGAGCTGGAGTTGCTGGTGGTTGTGAGTTGTCTGTCATACATAGTGGGAACCAAACTCAGGTTCTCTGTATGTAGCCTTAACAATGAGCAATCCCTCTCCAGCTCCATTTCACCATATTAAATGAAGAAAAACTAGGTTAATAAAATTATTATTGTACATAAATAGAATTTTCTCAGTCTTACTATAACAATTTATAGAATGATTTACCTTACTCAATGAAATAAGGCAAACACATAGAAACAAAAACAGAAGGCCAGAGGATAGTCTATTATCTTCAATTTAGTAGAATGTGCTTGTTTGAATATAAGTTAAAAGTTAAATGTTGTGTGTTTAAATTATGTGATATTGTTATATATTCATTGTAACTCTTTCTCTGTTCTGCCACCAACTTCCAAATAATGACACAGAGACTTTTTATTAATTATGAAAGCTTAGCTTGTTTTTACCTAGCTCTTATAACTTAAATCAACCCACTTTTATTAATCTATATTCTGTCACGTACTGCCCATCCTGTATCTTCCATGTCTCCTGGCATCTCCTTTGCATGCCTAAATTCATCCCCAGTTCCTCCCTCTTCCTGGAAGTCCTACCTGTTCTCCCTGCCTAGCTATTGGCTGTTTAGCTTTTTCTTAAACCAACCACAGGGACATATCTCTATACAGTGTAATTAAATACCTCACAACAGTTTGCCTCCCAGCTGTTCCAGACTTAATAATGAAAGTAAGTCTATCAAATCATGGTAATCAGTGATCCTGCCTGATAACCAGTGGTGTATGTGAATTTGGTGTTTCAGCATGATGGGGATTTATTTGAAACACTTTGCTATCAAATGGCAAAAGACATGCCTAAAATCCACAGAGAAACCTAAGACGGAATAAAAGACAAAGGTGAGTGGATGGATAGGGACAGAAATAGATCACCACACTTTGGCTTTTCCTCCTTAAAATGTACCAACTTTAGTATGTTATATTAGACTGTATACTACTATTACTAAAGGAGACAGCTCTGACATTTGATTCTATAAGTATATAAAACCAATTACTGATACAAAATGAAAATACAAGTTTTACCTGCAGTGTTAATCATGATACGGTTAGAGTGTTTCTGAAAATTAGAAGAGGGAATTATTTGGTCACTTTTGTTGTTGTTGTTTTGGTTTTTTGAGACAGGGTTTCTCTGTATAGTTTTGGTGCCTGTCCTGGATCTCACTCTGTAGACCAGGCTGGCCTCGAACTCATAGAGACCTGCCTGGCTCTGCCTCCCGAGTGCTGGGATTAAAGGTGTGTGCCACCACCGCCCGGCTTATTTGGTCACTTTCAATAGACAAAAATATGTAGATGGGGATGGGCAGAGAAGATATGAAAAAGATCAAAAGACGAGAATTCTATACACAGAAAAAAAAAAAAAGCCCAGCAGAGCATTTAAGACATAGACAGCTCTCAGGAAGAATCACATCTAACAAAGGCAGGTTTGTGGTGCACACTTGTAATACCAACAGTTGGTCAGGAGTTTAAGGCCAGGATAGGCTACATAGGTGAGTTTAAGGCTGGCTGGAGCCCATGAGACCCTGACTCAACAAAAAAAACAAACAAAACACAACCAGAAATGAAAGAACTATATGATTGAAGAAACGCTTGACTGGAAATAATTATCAACAGATAGTGTACATTAAACCATCAAGCCTCACTTTCCATTGCAGTAAGGAGTGTTTGTTTCCTGCTTCAAAATGGTTCCTCAAGGTATTGTGAGGCTGACCACAGTGTTGGTTGGCAAAGGCAGAAATAGTCCTTCAGTTTCACATAAGTGATAAAAACACTTAGTTTTACATGTAAACTGTGGCAATGTAATTGCCCTAATTGGGAAGCTACAGTAGCTGAGAAAAGAAAACATTCACAATATATTCTCACTACTTCCAGTCCAATTAATGATACCTGGAACTTTTACATAACTGTGCTAGCCAACATGAGAAACTCTAGCATGTGTGATATTTAAATGTTAATGTAAGTTAAGTAAAATTAAGAATTTGGTTTCCCCAGTCTCACTAGCTACTGTGGGATAACGCTTTTGTACACTGGTTTAATAAAACGCTGATTGGCCAGTAGCCAGGCAGGAAGTATAGGTGGGACAAACAGATAAGGAGAATTCTGGGAAGAAGAGGAAGGCTGAGGAAGGCTGAGTCGGGAGACGCCAGCCTGCCATCCAGGGAGCAGCATGTAATGACACACAGGTAAAGCCACAGAACTTGTGGCAACATATAGATTAACAGAAATGGGCTGAGTTTAAGTGTAAGAGCTAGTCAGTAGGAAGCCTTAGCTAATGGCTGAGCAGTTTTAATTAATATAAGCCTCTGTGTGTTTACTTGGGTCTGAATGGCGGCAGACTGGTCAGGACATAGGAAAACTTTTAGGTACAACTAGCTGCACTTAAGAGCTCAGTAAACAAAACACTTTCCCACATCCCTGGTGTCTACCATCTGGGAGTACAAAACACATTGCTCTGTTACTTTTTAATACTGATCACAATGCGAAAGTTCCTACTTTGGTACTATCTTGACCTACAATATGAAGAGGTAGGTAATATAGTTTTCTATTTTATCTTAAAAACATGTAGGGTGCTACAGGACCTAAGGCCCCTAAATGAAGCCTTCTGTAGAATTCAGTGAAAGGGATTATAACTGATACTTTCACAGAGGCTATGAAACACTATCCTTAAGTTTCTGTGCATTATTCTTATAATAACTCAGGCTCTTCTAGGGTTTTAAAACTGAAAGTCTCACACCCTAGAAATCTCTTGAAACCTGGGAAAACTGGAATGGTGAGTCACCTAGTGGCAAGATGTGGTGAATTACGTTTCTAATGCATTTTCCTACATAGCAGACTACTATGAGAGTGAGTAAATTTTATAACGATTACATAACTATTCAGATGACTGAAGAGGCTGAGTGGTGGTGGTACACACCTTTAGTCCCAGCACTTGGGAGGCAGAGGCAGGTGGATCTCTGTGAGTTTGAGGCCAGCCTGGTCTGTCTACAAAGCAAGCCCAGAAAGATTGGGCTTCACAAAGAAACTCTGTTTCAGAAAACAAAACAACACAACAAAAGACAAAACAAAAAGAAAAAACAAGGACCAAAGAGAACCTGCCTCAACTTGCTTTGAAAACGACTCCACTTCCCCAAATCCTACATTCGAGTTGCTTATTAATTTCAAGTGTAGAAATTGTGGTTTTTGGCTTTCTCCAAACACACACGTTCACACCACTGTGCCTCACTTTAGGTCATCCTTTGAATGAAATGCTTGTCTGTACTGCAGACATTCACAGAATTTGCTCATCAAAAAGCAATTCAAATAACACACCCTTTATAAGCCTTATTTAATATTCTTGTTTATAAATTTCTAACTCCACCTACAATAAAAGCACTTGCACTTGCTTTTTTTTTTTTTGTACAGGGATGCTTTATTGCATATATGCTATATGTAATACCAATTGCTTCTCTGTGCTGATGTTTGCTTTATAAGTTTGCGTTCTTTTAGTCTGAAGGTGCAAATAGCTCTATTGCTTTATTACTAACGCCCATCTGTCCCGGCACACAGGAAATTCTTGTTAAAACTCATGTGGCATAGATTTCAAAGCACATCATACACGTTATTTAATTTTCTCAGTTCTATGTTTGGCAAAGTTGATTACTGTGTATCTAGTTAGTTAATGATCAAACAGGTGGAGATATAATTAGGTGGTGACAGTGTTGAGATTGAACTTTTTAAGAATTACTACAGAAGGCTACCAGTCACCAGGTAGGATTACTCAGGGTTGGTAACAGAGAGGTGATCAGGATTTGAAAAGTGAACTGTGTGTAAATTCACTCACATTTTGTGCTCTTCAATACCATGCCACACCAGAGTGTTCCTTACTTCTCCAATTTAAACTGTTGAGAATTGTGGCCTAGCTACCCACCTACCCCGCCACAGGCTACTACCTATTAATCCTTACTGAATGAAGTGACTCCCAAGTTCCAGGGATGATTTTCAGTTTCATGTGCTATTTGAACATCAAACTTCCCATCAGGGAGATTCATTTTACTTTGTTTGCTTTCCTATTTAAAACTTTTATTTTTATTTTTTATTTGTTTGCTTTCTTAGTCTTAGTCTAGGTTGTTAGCTACTGGAAAACTGTGAAGCATTGTCCAAAGGCTTCTGTTAGGAATCAGGAAGATTATATTCCGGTTGCCACGGGAATGTATCTTTACTCACCTCACCAGTTACAGGAAGTAGGGCCACACCCCATTTTACAATGTGCTTCAAGATCAGAGATACAACAATTACAGCTTGTGAACCCTAGTTCCAAAACCCAGAAAAAGGCACACCCATACTATAGGGCAACCAGAAAGTAAAAGTGGTTTACAAATGCTCCTTCCAAGCCCATTAAAAAAAACGAAAAGAAAAGAAAAGAAAAAAAACGAAAGGAAAAGAGAGGCTATTTGCTCATTACTAAGATAAAATGGAATTTTCAGGAAAAAGGATAAAGCTGGAAATTATTATAGTAGTGAGGGTAACCACGAAGTATTAAGACGAATAACCCATTCGGTCTTGTGCGTGGATCTTAGCTTGTGTATGTGTGTTACATGCTAGTGAGCGTAGGTTATTAAACCAGACAGGAGACTGGGGGTTGGTTGGTTAAAGAAATGGAATGTTGAGGGTACAGGATACGCTTAACAAGATAGTGCAAGCAGGTATGCTGCAGACGGAGGGTTGGAGACAGTAGATGGGGGAAGAGGCTAACCCCAAACAATATAGAATCCCATAATGAAATCCGGGGCTTTATCCGCCATCGTGCTCCTGTAAACAACCCTTATAGTCCCCCCTTAACCCAGACACACGTAAGACATAAAAGGGCAGGAGGGCTTGTTGGGAAGGGTGGTTCGGCGGGAGAAAGGATCAGAGTGTAATTAGGTGGAAGTGACTAAAATTCATCATATACGTGAATGAAATCGTCGAAGAATTGAGAGTAAAAAGCAAAGCATATAAAAATCCTTTCAAGAAAGAAAACAATGTGCTAGGGATCTTGGTAAAGCCGCTCCAGTGTAAAGCTCTAGTTCTCCCTAGGGTCTTTCGCTGGACCCGCAGCTTTCCGGGATTTCATTCACCCGCCGTGACGCTCTTTACCTGCGCCTCTGACGTCACTGCCCCGCGCCGGCGGCACGTTGGCCCGGCCGTGCGGCGGCTTTACCGAGCGCAAAAATGTCTATGGCTAGTGATTTCTACCTGCGCTACTACGTTGGGCACAAGGGCAAGTTTGGGCACGAGTTTCTGGAGTTCGAGTTTCGGCCGGACGGTGAGCGGCGGAAGGGGCCGCGAGGGAGGGCGAGCCGCCCTGGGGGTGGGTTTCTTTTCTTTTCTTTTCTTCCGTTTTATTTTCTGTCTTCTTTATTTCAATTTAATTGTTTAGTTTTAAGACGAGGTCTCGTTGTGCAGTCCAGGCTGACCTCGAGCTCACGATCCTCCTGCCTCAGCCTCCCGGATGCTGGGGTGACAGGTGTGTCACCACGCCCCACCTCCCAGGAAGGGCTTAGCTCCAACTTAGGAAGAGCTTGCTCGTGTAGTGTGCTGGGGTGTTTTTGTGAGAGAAAAATTGCTGTAACGTTATCCAGAAAAGCAGATCCTGCTGCCATCAGGGAGGTTGGACATAGAAGAATCGGAAACCTAGAATGGAGAATGTGTCCTTGGGCAGTATTAACAGAATTATCAAGTGATGCTTCCGCAGATGCTTGAAATCGTTGGGTGACCTTTCGGCCTACTCACCCATTTACCCTGTGTGAAGGCTGCTTTGTAGGGGAGGAACCCCCTGTCCAAACAAGAGTGTGATGTGTGTTAGGCATTGAAATACAGTTCTTCACCATCTTCGTCAAGATACACGGATGGATGGATGGTCAGAATTAAGGCAGTCAGCCGAAAAGGCTTCCTAGAAGCTCCTTTCTGGTTGCATCTTAGGTGGTCAGCCCTGTTAAGAAGAAGCTGAGTATCTCCTTCTGAGCCACTGGCTGTCAGAACACATTGAGGTATTTCCACAGGAAGCAAATGAAGTAGCCAGCGACAAGTTAGGTTTTCCCAAAGAAACAAGGCTTCTGATCCACTGTAGAGTGTGCCTGCTGCTGAGTAAGGGGCGTACTTGCCATAGACCAATGAGAGCTGGCGAGAGGAAGCACATTGGGGATGCCAAGTGATTATTATTTAAAATAACAAAGAAAGGATATTCCTGGGCTGACAGCTATCAGAGTTCTAAAGCTTTTCAATCTCTCTAAGGAAGATGATATCTATCAGGATGTTGTCAGAAAGCTCTTCAACAAAGATGGTAGGAAGTCCAGGACCAAAGCACCCAAGGTTCCCAACTCCAACTTTCTGTTCTGAAGAAACAACACACTAAGTAAAATAAAGAGGCTGCAGAATATACTAAACTTTTGGCATAGAGAATGAAGGAAGCCAAAAAACAAAACAAAGCACCAGGATCAGATTTCCAAGAGATGTAGGCTGTCCTTGTGAAGAGCTTCTACTTTTAAGTCTGAGTCCAGTAAAGAATAAGTTGATAATCAGAACTTGAAAAAAGAAAAGCTTCCCCTAAGTCAGGTGTGGTGGTTTATGCTTTGAATCCCAGCACTTGGAGGCAGAGGCAGGCAGATTTCTGTTAGTTTGAGGCCAGCCTGTCCACAGAGCAAGTTCCAGGTCAGCCAGGGTTACACAGAGAAACTCCGTCTCTAAAAGCAAAACAAAAAAGGCCCCAAAAGCTAAAAAAAAAAAAAAAAAAAAATCCAAGCCAAAACAAAACAAAAATCCCCAAAACCGGGGTTGGGGGTTGGGGGTGGGGTGGGAAGGGTGGGGGTGGGTGGGAATTTCCCTTGGAAGATGAGACACTTGGGGTTGGGGATTTAGCTCAGTGGTAGAGCTCTTGCCTAGCAAGCATAAGGCCCTGGGTTCGGTCCTCAACTCCAGCAAAAAAAATAACCAAAAAACAAAAAACTTTCTTATCTTCTGAGGGAGAGAAACACCAGAGAGGAGCAGAATGAGCAGGGGTCTGTTGAAGCCCTCCCGTCTAGAGTGATGCAATTCTGTCTTTGGACAGCTCTGCTTTCCTGCCCCAAGGAGTTTTATTTTTTAATGTACATTATGTACTTACTGGGCAGTACTTAAGTGCCAGAGCTGAAGGTGGTACTTGAGATGCAGACATTTAACTAAGCATATGACTGTGTGGACTTTAATGAAGTGCTGTATGCATATTTTGGACAAGGGTCTTTGAAAGGGGAAGTATGAGAGGATCAGGTATCAAAAATTTAGGAAGAAGTCAAGGTTGTTGTGGCCTTGCAGTTGTTTAGAAACTTAACTTTACCCTTGTTCTCCAGATGTTGTTTGGAGCAAACTTACTTTGTTTTTGTTGTTGTGCTGGTGGGTTTTGTTTTTGTTTTTTATTTATTTCTTTTGTAATTCTCAGTTCCCTTGCTTGTGCATGCCATGCAGCTTGTCCTTATCACCCTGAGTCACATAAATTAAGAACAACACTGTCAAGGGAAATTTTCTGTGTGGATTGGTTCTCACGCACCCTTACCACCGAATCATTCCACTTACCTGAGAAGTGATGACTCACAAAATGGGGTACACCCCAGTATAATATAGCAGATGAGAAGGACATCACAGATGTATCTGAGCACCTGACTGACTAACCATTCAGGATAGCACACACTGGAGGCCTCAGAGGCCATGGCAGATGGATTGAAATAAATCAGCCAACAAACTGATAGTTTGTATGCTTCATAGTTTTAATTTTAAAAATTTTTCGCTATCTTAACTATATACATGAATTTGAAGGAAAACAATTAAGAGAATGTTTTGGAATAATAGAGACTTGTATTACCCTGAGCAAGTTGCTTAACTTGATTTTATCCCCTGTGAACACGTGAGAAAAAGAAACCTGCTCTTAGAATTCCTTTCGAGACCAGATGAAGTGTTGTGAGTACTGCATTTAGCACCAACACGTCGTCACACTTGAAGAGAATATTCGGTGGTTTGTCACAGTCACATTTAGTTCAGGGACTAGATTAAGAAAATAAATGTGGTGTTGTGTACAACTTTAATCCCAGCATTCAGGACACAGAGGCAGGAGGATAGATCCCTGTGTGTTCAAGGCTACTAACCTGACTACACAATGCACCTTAACAAACCTGACCCATTGTATGTTTAGGTATGAGAGAGAAAGAGAGAGAGAGAGAGAGAGAGAGACAGAGAGAGAGAGAGAGAGAGAGAGAGAGAGAGACAGAGAGACAGAGAGAGAGAGACAGAGACAGAGAGACAGAGACAGAGAGAGAGACAGAGAGAGACAGACAGAGAGAGACAGACAGGGAGAGACAGACAGAGAGAGACAGAGAGAGAGAGAGAGAAGAACCTTAACAAACCTGACCCATTGTTATGTTGAAGGTATGGAACATTTTTAAAGTTGGCTAGCTGACTTATATTATATATTAGCCTTGATCTTACACAAGGAAAGTGTATTTACTAGTAAAACTGGGAATATGAAATTGTCTTTACCTTTAACATTGCTCATGGTATTTTTTCTTTCTTTCCACACAGGAAAGCTTAGATATGCCAACAACAGCAATTATAAAAACGACGTGATGATCAGAAAAGAGGTATGTTCTCTTCTCTCTCTTCTTTTTTTTCCTTTTTCTTTTCTTTTGAGACAGGGTCTCACTTTGTAGTCTTGGCTGTCCTGGAATTCACAGTGTGGAACAGTCTGGACTTGAACTCAGAGAGATCCACCTGCCTCTGGCTAAGTTCTTTTCAAATGTCTAAATTATTACATTTTGTTTATTTATCTTATCTGTGTTGATGAAAGTGTTTCAATGAAGAAGCCAATTTATAGATGGAAAGGTTTCTATGTTAATTACATGTGATTATAGCATTAAAATTTTTTAACATGTGTGTATTTGTGTGTGTGTGTGTGTGTGTGTTGGATACATATGTAACATAGCATGCATGTGTGGAAATCAAAGAACAGCTGGTAGGAATTGGTTTTCTCCTACTATGTGGGTTCTAGGGATTGAACTCAGGTCTTTAGTCTTGGCTGACATTACCCACAGAGCCATCTTGGTGATTCTCATTTTAGCATTTTTTTAAACAATCAACTTGAATATTTTTAATCCCATATCATTCATTTTGTGAAGCATGATTTTTAAACAAAGGCTTGGAAGCGTGGACTGGGCTCAGCGTGCCGGCTGCTGTGTGCTTGTGTTGTGTCCTCACACTGTAGCCCTTACGCTGCTCCGTTAACTGTGAGCACCTGGAGTGTCCCCGCTACACCGGCCAACTCCGGGGCCTAAAGCAGCTGGGGTGAGAAGAGGGAACAGTGTGTGTTAAAGGGCGAGAGAGCAGGATAAAAGTTTGTGAGAAGGATAAATTTTAATTCTGCAACTTTGGAATCAAATTAAATTGTTCACTCCTATTGTGTATATCTGTATTTAGGATTTGTAGCTTTCTTTTATTATATCTCAATGAATTGTGGGAAGACAGATGGGCGTTATAAGATTTTATTGTAATTGATTTTCAGGCCTATGTTCACAAGAGTGTCATGGAAGAACTGAAGAGAATTATTGACGACAGTGAAATTACAAAAGAGGATGATGCTTTGTGGCCACCGCCTGACAGGGTTGGCCGCCAGGTCTGTGGACCGTGTTCTTTAAGTGGATAGACTCAAGTTGATAATACAATTACTGTGCTTTGTCAGTATATCCATGATGGTTTCTTATTGAAGCTTTGATTATATAACTCATTTTCTTTTCAGATTCTTTTTTGTGGTACTAGAAATTGAACTCCAGATTCATCCATGCTAGGCAAGCAAACACTCCATCAGGTTACAGCTCCAGCTCTTACTGAGCTTGATTTTCTTTGCTGTTTCCACCTAGTAGAGGAGTTAGAACTGAGCTCTAATTTAGACATCCTTTCTCCAGCCTGTCCAGCTAAAGTTAGGGTATTTTGACTCTGTTACGAATTATTAATTGTTAGTTAGCTGTGTTGTTAATTATTTCTATTATAAATAGGTACAACATTGCTAGCTAAATTTGAGAGTTAGTTCTTAAGTTAGTATATTTTGACACGGCTATGAATTATTTTTTGTAAATTAGATGTTATTGTTAATTATTTCTATTGTAAATAAGTACATTACTAGCTAAATTTGAGAGTTAGTTCTGATCACTGAGTATGGCAATTCACTTTCTCCAATTTTTTTTCTTTCAGGATTTGTATATTTGAACACCCCAGAAAAAGTCTTGATTGATTTTTTTTTCAAACTGACTATTGCATTTGACTATTATATTCCCTTCAAAATACTTGATATTTCTCAAAGTGCTCCCAAAGAACTCTGTAGGCCCAATTTCACTCTGTATGAAGACAGTGTGGTTTCTGAATTGGGTCTTTTCAACTCTCAGAGAAATGAAATATAAGGCCTTGGTGAAAGAAATACTTAATTTCATTTTTGTGTGTTCCTAAGGATTATACTGTATATCAGCCACTTTCTTTGACTAGAAGAAAATGTAGAGAGATCAAATACATGCTGAAAGTAGCATTAATGTAACTGTTGTGTGGCAAGAGCACAGTGTAGAGTATGGTGTGAGGCAACAGAGGTAGTGGTCTGTGTCCTGTGGGAACCTGAGTCATAGCAGTTAATACCACTAGTTAGCGTAGTAGTTACTGGGTGTCTGTGTCTACAAAACAGCCAGATATTTTAAATTATTAAACTTGCTTCTATAGTGGTGATATGACATCTAGACTTGACTGTGTTTATAAGTTGATATACTTCTTTTAGAGGATGGTTTTGGAATATACATTAGAAAATGCCAATATTTTCCATTTATTTTTCCCTTAGTAATGTCATTTCTGAACCACCAGTTCTAGAAAAGTAACTGCAGATACAGAGAAGATTTCATTAGATATAAAAATGTGTTCCATCATCTGGGGAGAGCCAGTGCTTGCTTGCATCTGTGTACTGGTGATGTGTTCTCATGAGAGGGGAGCAGGCATGCTCCAGAAACTGCCACTGGATAATTAAAGCAAGAATTTTGTGATTATTAGAGATTCTTAGCTAATTCTCAATTTGCTGTATCTCTTGAAGAGTATAGTTAGGCGTTTTGATTAAAAAGCTGTGACTGTTAGCATCTGCTTGGTAATTTAGTGTAAAAATTCTTTAAACATACAGCCCCTTCATTAGCTTTAGGTTTTTGGGTAAGCAGTATAGATAAAATTTGTATGATGATAATGATACTGGAGCAACCACATTATACTGTATAAGTTTGAGGTTTCATTGAATTTCAGAGGGTATTAGTCTGTAAATGGGAGCATTACTATTATACATCACTTCTGGCTATTGATATCATTGTATGTTCTGTACTTGATGAGGTTAAGATTGTACATTTGTGAAATAGGGCTAACGAAGACTATGCTCTTGGAAAGGTGTTTTAGGGACTGCGGAAAATATAAAGTCCCAGCAGTCGGGCCTGATATGTGGCAGGTGCCCAAACGGTAGCTATTGTTAATGTCCTGTATTTATTTATAGAAACTTAACAGAAAGGGAAAATGCATTTTGTGCTATTTTAAATGGGTTTGTATTTATATAATCATTTCTATAACATATGCTTTAAAGTGACAGTGCTCATGTTTACCAACATCATCAGAAACATTTTGGTGTCATCTTGTTGAGCTCCTTTCTTATGATGGCTCTGGAAAGCATTTCTGGCTTGTTCCTGAAATTGAGGCTAGTGTTCATGTGTGGTCAGTGAGGTTCTATTAAGAGAATTTGGTCTAGCAGATTAACTTTCTTTTGGTTTTTGGAGAGAGTCTCCCCAGGCTGGTGTGGAATTTCTCTGTAGATCAGGCTGGCCGTGGACTTGAGACAATCCTTCTGTCTTGCTTCCTGCGTGCTGGGATTATAAGTATGTGCCACCATGCTTGGCTGAGATTAAATTTCTTTTCCCCTCTATCAAGTTCTAGAAGGTTTGCACTTCTTTGTAGCATGAATACAAGTATCTCTCGGGTAGACTTTTTTTATTGATGCCATTTCTCTGCTCTTTTTGTTTCCAGGAACTTGAAATTGTAATTGGGGATGAACATATTTCTTTTACCACATCAAAAATAGGTTCTCTTATTGATGTAAATCAGTCAAAGTAAGTATATTAAAGTGTTTGGCTGAGTTAATGTAACTCATTAATGAGGCTTGTGTCAGTACTGTGGTCTCCTAGACAAGGCAGTTTAGTATTCGGATGGCATAGGGACTTTTAAGTAATTAAATACTTGTTATCTTGTCTGTCAGAGAAGTTAGCAGTGTATTTCACTAAGTACTCAGTTCAGCAATGTGCATAATAATGCCTGATTTTTATTGGTCATTTTATATTAAAAAGTCTGGTTATAATGTCACAAAATGTAAAGGAAGAAAATTTTGGATTCATCAGCTTCATTGGGACCATTTTATATCATACTTCCCCTAGGATTTAGCACTTGAAAAAAAAACAAAAAACAGTAGGCATGTGTGTGAGCTACCTTTGTGTCCTTAGATTCTTTGTAGCATATACTGAAGCTTTGCTGGTGTGAATCATTGAGTCATTTCTTCATGCTCCTTTCCTTAAAATGTCCCCATATGGCTTCCATTGCTTCATGTTGCCCTGAATTATAACTTGCTTGAGTATAAGCTGCATGAGAACCTTCTTGTCTTCAGAGTTAGAGTAGTGCCCAGCACATAGTAGGTGTTTCAAATAAGTATTAAAAAGAAGAAAAGAATGAATGCACAATAATAACTGGACACCCATATTCATGAAGAACAACTGGATGCTTAAACCTATAAATATGCTCCTACAGTTGGTGAGGACATGGCCTGTGTACTCTATTGGGTTTGTACGTGGGTTGCTTCTGTTGAGAGCGCAGTGAGTCCTGCTGAACTGTGTTCCTCCTTACAGGGAAAGAAGTGTTAATTAACTGTCCAGTTTGTTCACTGTAGTTGTTGGCAGGTGGCCCTTTTCCTAGTTCTATAAGCTTAATTGGTACAAGTGGTTTGTTTTCTTTCAGGAAATTATAAGATTATGTTTCATAGAAAACGAAAGATAACTTTTATTTATTTATGTTTTTTAATTTTAGGGATCCTGAAGGCCTCCGTGTATTTTACTACTTGGTGCAGGACTTGAAATGCTTAGTATTCAGTCTCATTGGACTACATTTCAAGATTAAGCCAATTTGAACTGGATACTTTTGAGATTATTTATATATTTAATTAAAGGAGGGTTTTTTAATTGACACTTTCGGGATTTTTTTATTAATGTGAAATTTTTGTATATAAACTTAGTATGTGAAATATGTTTTCCTCTCTTGGGTCCATGTGGGCTAGAAAGCCCCTATATGCAATTGATTCTGTACATAAAAGCCACTTTTTGTTGAAATTTTGCTCTAATAAAATGTATGAAAAGCCTAGATGTGGAGTCATTGATTTTTTGTTTTTTTTTTGTTGTTGTTTTATTTGTTTGTTTGTTTTTTGTTTTTTTGTTTTTTTGCAGCTGAGTCAGTGACTTGCTTTAAGAATGGTAAGTTGTTCTTGTTGGTAGAGCTTAGAGCAGAGGCCGCTCATCTGGAAATATACATATGCCTGGTGCCCACAGAGGCCAGAAGAGGATGTTGGAACCCTTAGGACTGGAATTATCCCCATGTGGGTGCTCAGATCCAAACTCAGGTCCTCTGCAAGAGTCACCGGTGCTCTTAGCCACTGAGTCATCTCTCTCTAGCCCCTGTTTTTCTTGGGACCTTTAAGTGGATTTTATTCCTGAGCGACAGAGTCCAAATACCCACCCAAAAACCCTTCCTAGGGTCCCCTTGTCCCCTTTCATCACTGAGTTCCTGAAGCCTCTTTCTCATGTCTTCACTCTCAGTGCTTGTGGCTCAGCAAGGACTTTAGGAGTAGGCATGATAGTGCAGACCTTTAGAACAGATGTGATTGTAAATGCTAGGACACATGAGGTGGTTTAGGGCACAGGAAATCTTAAAATAGAGCTCTTTTTGGTTTTGTTGAGAGCTGTCAAGTTTACCATATTTCACTGTTGTGAAAGGTTCCCTGTGAGGCAGAAATACCGAGGTGTGAAGCTGGCCAGGACTAACCAGTCCTCCCAGTGAAGGCGGTGAGTCAGCCCATCCTTCCCTGTGGGCTGGTGGCTACTGCAGGTGTCTCTCACTTCAGCCTGGGGCAGGAAGAACAGCTTGCAGCTGTGCAATGATGATGCCACCGAGGTCTGAGGGTCCCACTAGAAGGTCTGAATGTGTGATGAGAATTGTATCTCTCTCAACATAGTAGGACAGGCAATTGTGGTTTCACAGAGGCTATTACAGCAGAGAAGCCAGAGAAATGAATATATATTTGTGTGCATATTGTGGGTTTTGTGGTTTCTTTTGTTGTTTGCTTTTTCACAAAAAAGTGAATTTAGAAGACATACTTCAAGAAAATAAAAAATTTCTTTAAGATTTCCACCTTTCTGTTTCCACCTTTCTGTTTTATCCTGGTCATGTGAAGTTCAGCAGTCCCTGTTTTGTGCTGTGCTTTGGTCAAAAATCCACAATGAGACTGTCAGTCCATCCCTTCTGAGGTGACTTTCCTCCAATGCTAATTAATCAAGCTCATCAGTTTAGAATTTTCTAGAAATTCAGAGCTTAATTATACAGAGCTCAGAGGAAGCTACTACTCTTTGGCTTTTCAGTTATTGGCACCCCTCCCCCACCCAGTCTCTGTCAACAACCAAAAAAAAAAAAATTGCATTCTGTGTTCAGTTTTTGTTGGCTACCGTCCTTTATTAAGCACTGCTAGGCAGCCCACATCCTGTTCATGCTTTGATATCAGTAAAACAGATCTGGAGTTCTTGCTCACAGACTTTGCATGATGTTAGAGGAGGCAAACAGCATGCAGAAAGCACCAAGAAGCATGTCCTGCACTTGCTTAGCCTTCATGGTAAAGATGACTTCCTCTCAGCAGAGATAAGGATGTAAAAAGGTCCATTAGTGTTTCCATGAGCAGTGTGACACCCCCCCCCCCCCCCCCCCCATCTGGGTTACAATGAATTTTCAGGAGCAGCAGTGGCTCTCTGCTGTAGCTCTCTCAGGTCCTCATCTTGGCTCATTTACCATCCCCATCCTGTTCCTCCAAACACCAGCACTCTTTGACAAGATCAGGTAGAAAACCTAGCTCACGCTGTGGCTGAGAGAAGTTTCTGCAGGCTAGCAATCTTTAAAAAAAAGTTATTTTGAAATCTATGAGATTTTTAAAAAATTATTTTTTATGTGCATTGGTGTTTTGCCTGCATGTATGTTTGTGTGAGGGTGCCAGATCTTGGAGTGACAGACAGCTGTTAGCTACCATGTGGGTATTGGGAATTGAACCTGGGTTCTCTGGAAGAACAGTTAGTGCTCTTAACTACCAACCCATCTCTCCAGCCCTGACATCTAAGAGCTTCTTTTGTCTCTATAATTCCTAATTGTGTTTTTTTTTTCCAGTTATTCCAACACTGGGAATATTCTAACACACTCCACACTAAAAAAAAAAAAAAAAGAATCTTTAAGATTCAGTGTTTTGCTCAAATTTATATGGTAAGGAAATTAGAGTCTTGGACTTTAAATATAATGTTTAATGTTGAATGAAAGTTTACCATCCATTTTCCAGGTTATGATTAAAAACTTTATTTGTGAAGCTGGGCCTGGTGGCTCACACATTCCAGCACTTGGGAGGCAGGCAGGGGAGTCCCAGGCAAACCTGGTGTACACAGTGAATTCCAGGCCAGCCAAGTGTACATGGTGAGACCTTGCCTCAAACAAAACAAAACGAAACTATATTTGTATATCTTATTAAATATTCACAGCAACCCTGAAGTGAAATTGCATTTTTGTTTTGCTGTAGTCAAAAACTTTGTGAATGATCAGACTTACCTGAAGTCACAGGAGCTTGTTGGTGTTTCCACTCAAGTCTCTCCATGTACCAAACTCATGCTTTGTGGCAAGCTAAAACACAGGCTCTTCAGAGTCCACATGGTAACCATATTCTGTGTATTGGGTAAGGCTTTATTTATAGGTCGAGAGTTAGTTACGAGCTGTCCTTAAGTAAATCATCTGTCTTCTTCACAGCCTCTCCTTGTGGAAAGCTGAGACGACACAAGTATCTGCCTGCACAGGGACAGTGTGCCGCATTCCCCAGCACTGCTGCTCTTGCACCCCCACTTACCTCCTCCTCCAAGCATAACTTTCTTAAATCTCATCTCTTTCATTCCTTGATTTTGGTGGTGTTGGTGGTGTGTGTACTGTTGGTTGGTTTTTCCTCTTTACTCTTTGCTATTTTGGAGGCCTGCCACCCAGTTCCCAAATAAGTCACACAGAGGCTTATTCTTGACCTTAGTTTGACTTGTTTCTTGCCAGCTTTTCTTAACTTAAATTACCCTGTGGTGATATATTGTGTACCCTAATAAAATTGGCCTAAAATCAGAGAACAGAACAAGCCACTAGATTAAATATAGATCCCAGGTAGAGGCGGCACACACCTTTAATCCCAGGAAGTGATGGCTGGGCAGAAAAAGGTATGCACGGAGTGTGGAGACAGTAACTAAAGGCTTTTTGGTAGAAGCTTCCTTTGCAGCTAGAGGCTTTTTTAGCTGAAGTCTTTTTAGCTAAGGAAGCTCATTTGGCTAGAGGCCTATCTGCTGAGGCGTTTTCAGGCTGAGGAGTTGGAGAGGTGAGATGTGGCAGTGGCTTGTCTCTTTGTCTATCTGATCTTTCAGCATTTACCCTAATACAGGCTCTGAGTTTTTTATTCTAAGACCATTTAGCAATTTGTGTTATGTATCCTGTCTACCTTTTGCCTCTATCTTTTATCTATTCTATATATCTTTTGTCACTTCTTACTCCGTTGCTTGCTATGTAACTGGGTAGCTGGCCCCTGCAATCCATCTCTCCTCTTTTTCTTGCTCCTCCTATTTATTTTCTCTACCTGCCAGCCCTACCTGTTTTACTATTGGCTGTTCAGCTCTTTATTAGACCAATTAAGTGTTCTAGACAGGCTAAGTAACACAGTTTTACAGCGTAAACAAATGCAACATTAAAGAATGCAACACATCTCTGCATCATTAAACAAATATTCCACAGCATAAACAAATGTAACATACCTTTAATATTCTATAATGTGTGCATGTGTGTGTGTTAACACTAGAGATAGAGATCCCCCAGGATGAGGGGATAGAGACAAAAGTGACTAGCAAGAGGTATTCTGGAAACATTGACTTTACACCCAAGGAACTTTGCTTACACGGTTGAGATGAGTTAATGTCTGGACCTCTGCTGCACAGCAATGGCAGACTTGAGTAGTGACTCAGAGATAATAGGATTTAAGAACCATAAAGGGGGCCCATGAGATATCACAGTGGGTTAAAGTAGTGTGCACATAAAGACTAATGACCTACCTGGATTTGATACCTGGAACCCATGATTGAAGAAAAGATCTAACTCTGACCCTCACATGTACCCCATGGCATGCATGTACTCAAATTCACACAAACACCCATTAAACACAATAATTAAAAAAAATTAAAGATTTTTTTTAATCTACAATGTAAGACAGAAACTGGCCATGTAAGACAGAGGCAGCATAACCTAGTGGTGAGAACAGTAGACTGTGAAACAGTTAGGAGGAAACACTGGGGGTGGGAGTGAATGAAGGCTAAGAGAGAGATGATTAAGGGCCGACTAGACTTTAGTAAAGGAAGAGAGAAGCAGGAAGTTCACCTCTGGCCTAGTTAAGTGGGGCACAGGCTTGCCATTGCATTGCCAGTTCCTCTTCTCTTCTCCAACCCATTCCCCACCCCCAGTGCTCCGTTAACCACTGTTGCTTGATTTGAAGAACAACTTAAATTGGTTTCATAAAACAAGACAGCAATTTGGAAAAGCTAAAATAAATGAAAATAAAGTTTAGTGAAAGATTCTGGCAAGAGTTAGCTCATGGCAACAGACTACAGAAATGAAATAGTCTTCCTTCCTCTATTATTATTAATATTAATATTATTATTATTATTATTAATTTTATTATATTGTGGTGCTTGGGGTCATCTCTGAATCATTCCCCCAATCTCAATGAAGTTTCTAAAGTCTTCAGCTTGTGTTAGAATGTGAGGCCTCACTGGCAATGTGCACAGCAAGAGTTTTGAATGAAGACCTGTTGATGTGAAAAACAGCTTTTGCCTTAAAGCAGTGGTTCTCAACCTGTGGGTCTTGACCGTTTTTAAGGGTCAAATGACCTTTTCAAAGGGACCATCAGATATCCTGCATATCAGATATTTACATTTTGATTCATAACAATAGCAAAATTACAGTTAGGAAGTCCCAATGAAATAATTGTATGGTTGGAAGTCACCACCACATAAGGAATTGTATTAAAGAGTTGCAGCATTAGGGAGTTGAGAACCTCTACCTTAAAGGGAGTAACAGTTCATTCTGGGGCCATTTTGAGTGACCATGAGTCCAAGTTCCAACTTGGGAGCAGTTTCACAAAGTTTTGTAATTTTACAGAACTGAGAATGGTATAAATCAAGGTAAATTTAACAGATACATTGTTGGGTACGTCAAATAGGTGATTATAGCAAGATGGGGTAAGCTTTTCTGTAGGTCATCAGATGACATTTTTAGCTTTCATCTTGATGGAACTTAGTGGTATGCTACGTTAACAGATTCCAAGAACGGTTATTTAGAAGGTTAAAGCTATTGGCTGTGTAAATTGGTGTGGCAGTATATGGCTATAATATCAGCATTGAAGAGCCCGGGTCAAGAGGGCTATGAATTTTAGACTAGCTTGGGCTATATAGTAAGTATGGTACAACAACTGTCTCGAAGCAAAACAAAACAAACAAACAATCAAAAACCCCAAACTACCAAAAACTTCAAACAAAAACAAAGCCTGAATGTGGAGCTCAGTGCTAGGGTATTTACTGAGCATGCTCAGTATTAGATTTGATATCCCAGCAACGTTAAAATGTCAGCAATAAGACCACTATGTATGAAATAACATCAGTGTTACCAGTAAACATTATCTATGAATAAAAAGCTAAAAGTTAATACCAACAGTTTCACAGTGGAAACGCGAGCCCTTCAAAGTATCCTAAAACACACTTAGTTGTAATAAGTATAATTCAAAAGCAAGATTTTTTTTTTCAAATACTAGCTTAAGAGAAAATTTCCAACAGTTTATTACAGAACCAGGAGCAGAGGAATGTCAGCTCCTCTTTTTGTTAGTATTTTGCTAAGAACACTGGTTTTACATTCTCTGCAGACATGCCATTTTTCAGTCTTCAACTATCCGTTATGGACATGATTTGCAGCATCTATCATGTGCTGGTTCTTCCCTTTGCTGTCAGAATTTGCTTTTGTCATGCAGTTCCCTCTTTTCACTTTGGTCAAGAGGAGGGGCAGAAAATCATGAACTTGAGTATCACTCAAGAGGCGACTCAGTTCTGCCTTTTCTCTTGGAGCCTCTGAAGGATATAAACCAAGGAACGCCAACTTATCCCCCTATTAGGGATCAATTCTCTCCACCAAAATCGATTCCTGGAAGAGACACAGGTAACAATTACTTTTATTATTTTTCTATCACAAGATTATACATACTCTAGAGAGAGAGTGATTGCTAGGAAAGCCTTTTTTTTTTTTTTTTTTTTTTTTTTTTCTGTTAGATCTGAATGACTTTGGCAGCATGTGAAAACTGGAGTTTGGCATTGTTTATTTTCTTTCTGATTGTGCTCTGACTTCTGCTGTGTGCTAAGAAAATAGTGTAGAGTGTTCTAAGGACTTCATTACTCTTCAACTGAGTCAAATGTTTATATATAATTCATCTTAAAGAAGTCATAGGAGTCGGGTAAGACGGCTCAGTGTGTAAAGTACTTGCTACACAAGCCTGACTGACCACCTGAGTTTGATACATGTGACCCACAAAAAGGTGGAATAGAAGGACTCATCTCACTCGATACAGTTGTCCTCTGGGCACATGTGCACTGTGGTACAGGCACTACCCTAAGATCAGTAATAAGGAATAATAATTTAAGAAAGAAAACTCTCTAATGGAAAGCTTCCTTTTTTCTTAAGAAATTAGGGAAAATGTGAATAATTCCAGAAATCATAAAATTAAAAAACTAGAAGGAACCAATCCATGTACTGTTTCTTTTCCATATTGTCTGTTGGCCACAGTTTCAGTTATCAATGTAAGGGGCAAGGTGAGTTACAAATATTTACTATTGAATAATAATATATTTGTATGTATTATCAGATTGGGTCTTTTATTGGCATTAACCAATGACTCATTAGTGACAAAATTAATTTTCATATAGACTCCTCTGGCAATATCATATACTAGAAAATAATATGTGAAATGATCATGTGTGTGGAATAATTTCAGGTTGTATTCTGCTGTATTCCTCTCTATTGCTCCCACACCCCACCCCTGCAATACCCCTGTCTACTTTCCTGGTCGCTGCAGTTATTCCAGGTTATGTAGCATGTCTGAAGACTTGGAGCCAGGAGCCTCAGATGCAAGAGAACATACAATATTTGTCTTAGGATCTTTTCAAGTTGCATACATTTACCAGGCCTGACCATGGAGAAGAATGTGTAGGCTGTGACTGGGTAGACAGGTTGGACATCTTATGTGCTTGGGTTTAACCCAAGAAATATTTATATGTCTTGAATCTCAAAAATTTAATCATCTCTTATATTAACATTCAAATATTCTTCTTGAAGTGATACATGGGAAACCTAGTTAGATAAATAATTGAAAAGACTGCAGGAACATTTTAATATTCATGTGTTTATCAATATGTGTAAATAATTTTAAAGTAAAGATTTTTATTTAATCAGAAATCTTCCAATTTTTGTTATTTGAATTGATAGTTTAAAAGTGTTTCAATGATTTGTAGTAATAGCAATTTTGCCTAACAATTTTATATTTGTGAAATATTTTGAATAAGCAGTCTGTTTCAATATTATACTGACTTACTAGTATATTTTAAATTCTTTCTGTATTTTCTAATAATAATTGCTATGACCATTAGAGGTATAAATGACTTTAACAGAAATCTTCAAAGACTTCTCACCTCTAGTGAAAATCAGGGTTCACCCATGTGATATCAAGCATTTGGATCATTAGGGAAATTAATCAGACCCCTCCCTCGCCTTCCCACTCCACTGCAGCATCAGATCCAGGTAACTAACTTCCTAAAGGTGGACATTTTAACTTTTCCTTTAGAAATCACTCAAGGCCAATTTTAACACAGACCGTACTTCACTTACTCCCAAGATGAGTGATGAGGAGATCACTTATGCAACAGTGAGATTCCATAAGTCTTCAGAGTTGCAGAATTGAGAAAGGCCTGATGAGCCTCAAGGGCTCAGAGAAGCTGGTCACCAACGTAAGTGTTTTAAGTGTCTAAATTCACCTGTTTTTTATGCATTGTAACTTTTGACACTTACAAACAATATCCTACCGGCTTCTATTAAAAACAATAACCCCATTTCTACTTGTTATCTGGTAACAAAAGAAAGTGATATGGGCAAGGAAGAACTATGGGAGCCTAAGAAGAAAAAAAAGTTACTAAGAATGGAGAAGCAAAAGTGAATACATTCTGTCAAATTGGAGAAACCATTAGGGGTTCACTTTCAGTCTAGTAAAGAATTTTGAAGCCTTTAAAAGCAACTCAGTAGAGTCGGAGGCAATGAAGCAGTGAAAGTAGTCCATCCAAAGAAGTCTCTTTCTTAAAGAAGGCTGAACAGAAGAGAATGGGGGTTGAGAGAGGGGAATGGGGATGGGAATGAGTAAACCACACTATGAATTTGCCAAAACATCAAAGAATAATTAAGTTTATTAATTAAAGAATTCTATTCTCCTATTATGCTCATTCTACACACACTGTCATAAATCAATTCCGGAGGACTTTAACTTCTTTGACTAGGTAGAAATTGCAGACTTGACTTTCAGATTCCCAACACCTTGGGTACAAAAGGTGTTCAGTATTGTCTAGAGAAAAATAGAACTTATGGCAAAAAAGAGAGAGTTGACTTCTAGGCCCCTTTAAGGATGGACTTGTATACAGGTCAGCTCAAGAACTGCCATGGTTCCCTGCATTTCTCAAGAGCATCCATCCTTCTTCCCTTCCTCCTCATCCTCAGTTATGCTCCCTTGGTGAACTGCACGCTCCAGGTTGGGATCATCTACCTGGGCTGTGTTTGTGCCTCCAGTGCTTTCTGCAGGATGGGCTTTTGATCCTAGAGAACTGGGAGAGGGGCATGTGCCTGTCATACGGCTACTTCTAGACTGAGTTGGGAGGATTGAAAATACAAAGCTAAAGGTGAAAAAAAGTTTGAAATCCTGTGAAACTAGGATTTCTACAGTGGGTGCATTTTAAGTAGAAATCTACAATTTTGAAAGCGCATTTTCATTCAGTTTGTAGATGGACTTCTGTAAAACTTATAAAGACCAATGCGCCCTTGTTTCCAAGCTATGTGAAATTATAATTAGTAGTGGAATGTGCTCTTTTCATGTTGATTATTTTCTTGCTTTATTTTCTTAATTTAAGAATCTTCAGTCCCTTGCAATACCTCTGGGAGTCTTTTGTTCCATTCTGCTGGTGGCAGTTGCAGTGTTGGTGACACACAGTGAGTTACTGGGGTACATCTCCTTTGCCTTTCTACCTAGGTAATAACTTCAGAAACTAATGCAAGTAATATAGTCTGTCCATTGTCCTGCCTATAATCAAGGGATTTAACAGGTAACTCTGGACTTTTTCTGTTTTCTTCCTGACACTACAGTGTCCTGTTCTCTTATATACTGAATCTGTTAAATAAGGGACTCTTGGGAGCTGCCTTGTTCTGTCTCGTTCATGGCCATGTTCCTTCAGGGGACTTGGTGATAGTCTTCCTTTTGAGCTCAAATGATTGTGAATCTTAGGTAAACATTCCAGAAGAAATAGCTGTACAAGAGAAATGATTTATTTTCAGGTTTTTTTTCCAGTGTATATTGAGGACATGATTAAGTAAAAAGGGTAGATGTGTACAGAGAAATTAAAGCCTCAGCCTTGTTGGATTTCTTTACATCTTTAGAGGAAATCACTCCCAGATTGTGATAAAACATAGTTATGCATCCAGATATTATGCTTTCCATCTGGTCCAATGAGAATTGTGGCATTTTTTTATGTTGCTTAATTTGGATTTTCAGTGTATGTTAAGTGTTCGCTGAATATTTTACCCAGGTATTTATTTGTAAGTTTTGGTCTGTGAAAAAAAGTGAAGTAATCATATCCTTCACACTGAAGTTGTAAATAGAAAGAAATTCATGTTTCCATTTCTATAGTTAGTTAATTGAAATGTTTCTTTTTAAATGTCAAAATAGCAATTAAAGTAATATGTGTTGCATTTCCCCATGGGCTTTCTCTTTTATCTTAAATTTCAATATTTACACTTTATGAACATTTTTAGTGTTATATATCTGTTGTTAATTATAGTTTTTCAGTACAAACAAGAGAAACATGAGCAGGAGAAAATCCTAAATAACCTCTCCCAAGAGTATGACACCATAAAAAATAACAAACTCCTTAAATGAACAAATGTGGAGAAATAAGTCTATAGAGTGTGATGCCCTCAAAGATCATCTGAACTCTGTCAACAGAGAATGGAACAGATGCTATGGGAACACTAAGATTGTTTTAGATTGCATACAACATGCAGGTAAGGAGGGGATCTTGAATAAAGACTTGCATTATTCTGTATTTATTTTTCTGCAGAAGCTTTGAAGTCTAATTAGCAGGTTGCAGTGGGGTTTCCTTATTTCATGTAGGAGCCTGGAACTACAAAAAATCCCTTTTGAATTAGGAAAATCTAATAGTTTCTAGAATTCAGTGGCCATTCTGGTTCCTAATGCCCCCAGGGGATGGAAAATCAAGTCAGCACCATGAGAATTCAGATTGTTTTGGTATATGAGCAAATCCAACTCTTCAAAATTTGTTGCTGACAGAAAATGGAAAATTTCAGTAAGAGTCTATTTTCTCTCAAGGGACTGAAAGAGCGTGAATTGTTGAGACCAAGATTGCAAAAAGCACAGGGACAAATAGCCAAACGAATGGGAACACATGAATTATGAGCCAACAGCTGTGGAGCCCCCAGCTGGATCAGGCCCTCTGGATAAATGAGACAATTGAATAGCTTGATCTGTTTGGGAGGCACCCAGGCAGTGGGACCAGGACCTGTCCTTAGTGCATGAGCTAGCTGTTTGGAACCTTGGGCTTACACAGGGACACCTTGCTCAGCCTGGAAGAAGGGGACTGGACCTGCCTGTACTGAATCCACCAGGTTTAAATGAATCCCCGGGGGAGTCTTGGCCCTGGAGGAGATGGGAATGGGTGGTGGTACTGGGGGGAGCCTAGGGGTGGGTGCGGGAGTGGGGAGGACAGGGGAACCCATGGCTGATGTGTAAAATTAAAACACAAATATAATAAATAAAAAAAGAGAAAAAAAATTACTCAGAAGCTTATATTAATTATAACTGCTTGGCCATTAGCTTAGGCTTATTACTGACTAGCTCTTACACTTAAATTAATCCATAATTCTTGTCTATTTTTAGATATGTGGCTTGGTACCTTTTCTTAGTTCTGCCTTGACATCAGTTTCCTGCTTCACAGAGGAGACTGCCAGACATTCTTCACAAAACAAGGAGAAGCACCTGAGAAACCTAGGCCTATTGGTTGAAGATAGATGCCCCATTATTACAGAGGAACTTTGGGTGACTGTTCAGGCAGCCAGCTGTATTGTCATTTCCAGAATTTTAGAAGTTCCTTGCAATGCATTTCTTGTTTACTTAGGTAATATAATATCCTTCTGAGGGCTTTGATATAATTGAAGACTATATAGTAATAAGTATAATTTTCCTTGGTTATGATAAAATATTAATTAGATGTGAAACTTTAGACTCACAAAAAATAGGATAAATCATAGAATATTTCTTTAATTTTACCAAATACAAATAGAATGGATATTGTAACTGTCATTCCTTCTTGATAACTGTTTTATTATATATAATTTTACTATGTTAAAGCTAAAACCTCCCTTTTCCTAGAAAAGGGGAAATGCTGTGGGATAATGTTCTTTTTACACTGGTTTAATGAAACACTGATTGGCCAGTAGTCAGGCAGGAAGTATTAGGCGGGGCAAGCAGACTAGAAGAATGCTGGAAAGATTAAGGGCAGAGGAGGAGTCCCCAGCCAGACACAGAGGAAGTAAGATGACAAGGCAGAACTGAAAAAAGGTACCAAGCCTTGTGGCTAAACATAGATAAGAATTATGGGTTGATTTATGTGTAAGAGCTAGTCAGCTCTGATAGTAATAAGCCTGATCTAATGGCCTAGCAGTTATACATAATATAAGCCTCTGAGAGATTGTTTTATAAGTTGCTGCAGGTCTGTGGGGGGCCAGGCAGGACCCAAGAAACCCTCTGACCACTTTCACAGCCCCTCCTTGTGGAAAGCTGAGACAACAAGCATCTGCCAGCGGGGACGGAGTGTCTGCCACATTCTCCAGCACTGCAGCTCCTCTACCTTCTCCTCCAAGCATTACTTTCTTAAATCTCTCTTTTTTTTCATTCCTAGTTTTTGGTGTGTGTGTGTGTGTGTGTGTGTGTGTGTGTGTGTGTGTGTGAACACTAGAGATAGATATCCCCCAGTACGAGGGGATAGAAACAAAAGCAATTAGCAGGTGGTGTTATGGAAACATCCACTTTGCACCCAAGGAACTGTTGAGATGAGTTAATGTCTGGCTCTCTGGTGCATGACAATGGCAGACTTGAGTAGTGACTCAGAGATACCACTGTTTAAGAACCAGAAAGGGGACCTGTGGGATTGCTCAATGGGTGAAATCTCTGGGCATGCAGCACAAACCTTATGACATCCCTGAATTTGACCCATGGAGCCAATGACAGAAGAAAGGAACTAGCTCCACAACGTTTTCCTCTGACAATCAAGCACACTACTTGGCATGAATGCATTCAAACTCTTTTTCAGAAGCAAACACACACACACACACACACACACACACACACACGCACACACACGCACACATACGCACACACACACATGCACACATACATACACACACACATGCACACATACATACACACACACACACACACACACACACACACACGCACACACACGCACACATACATACACACATACGCACACACACACATGCACACATACATACACACACACTTTAGACACACTAATAATAAATATAAAAGTTTCTTTTTTTAAAAAAAAAGTCTACAAAAGGAACAATGTAGGAGAGAGAATCAGGTCATATAAGATAGAGGCAGCATGACCTAGTGGTGAGAACATGTGTAGACTGTGAAACAGTTAGGAGGAAACATTGGAGGTGGGAGTGAATGAAGGCTAAGAGAGAGATGATTAAGGGCCGACTAGACTTTAGTAAAGGAAGAGAGAAGCAGGAAGTTCCCCACTGGCCTAGTAAAGTGGAGCTCAGGCTTGTCACTGCATTGTCAGTTCCTCTTCTCTTCTCTAGCCCGTTCCCCATCCCCCAGTGCTCTGTTAACCATTGTCACTTGGTTGGAATAGCAATTTAAATTGGCATCATCAAAAACAAGCAGCACACTGGAAAAGCTATAATAAAATGCAAGTTAAGTTTGGTGAGAGATTTGAACATAATCTGGCAAGGCTTAGCTCATGGCAACAGACTCGAAATCAGTCTTTTACTTCCTCTTTTTCCCCTATAATTATTTTCTTGTTGTTGTTACTATCATTGTTGCTGCTATTATTATTGCTTTTATTGTCATCATTATTATGATATATAATTAATTATTTTTGTTTTTTACTTCTACAAAACGAACAATGCCAGGAGATATTTCTAGTCAAGGCTGGGCCTTTGCACATGTCATATAAGAACCTTCTCTGTACTGTATCTCAAATCCCAATGAATTTTCTAAAGTCTTCAGCATTCAGTATTAGAGTGTGAATCCTTACTGGGAGTATGCACAGCAAGAACTTTGAATGGAGATGTGCTGATACAAAAACAGTTTTCACCTCAGAGGGAATAACAGTAGTTTATTCTGGAACCACTTTAAGTGACCATAGCTTCATGTTTAAGGTGGAAGCACTTTCATGAAGCTTTGTAGTTTTACAGAACAGAGTAAGTTATAAATCGAGGCAAATTTAACATAGATTGGTGGGTACATCAAAGAGGTGGTTATAGAGAGATGGAAGAAGATGTATAGGTCATCAGACGATGTTCTTAGCTTTCTGGTTAGTGGGACTTAGTGGTCTGTTAATAGATTTTATGAAGTCTTTATCTATTAGTCACAGGATATTAGTTCTGACACAAGTGGGCAAGAAATGGCTATTTAAGGGGCTAGAGATATTTTTTGATAAGGTAAATAGCCTCTGGATCTACAATATCCAACCTCTACCCAGCATTGTGGTTTTAATCAGTAAATCAGTCTTTGCTGACACAATTTCTTTACAGGAATTCTCATTCACAAATAGAATTCATATAGATGAAAATTCACCTTATTTCATCTTAAAAAAATCATTTGTGAATATTTTCACACACAACTGGTAGACCATAAATGAACTACAGGGATTGTGATAATCTATATTAGAGTTCCTTAAATGCATATCTTCTTTGATCCCATGACTTCAGGTATAAAAAAATCTTTCTAAGTATATTCTAATGTATATCCCATGTAGTTTTTAAACTAACAACTGCAAAACACTGTAAAACAACTTAAATGTTCAGCAGTAGAGGATTAATTTGTGCTGTATACAAGTGATTAATAATTACATTTAGCTTAAAAATCTCATAGTTCAATATTTACAAACCATAAATGCTCTTTATATATTAGAAAATATCAACCAGAATCACGGTGTAAACCAGTGTGGTGGTATATAGCTGTAATCCCAGCAGTGAAGAAACTGAATCAAGAGTTCTGTGAGTTTGAGGCCAGCCTGGGCTACATAGTAAGCATGATACAACAATTGTCTGAAAACAAACAAACCAAAACAAAACATACACAAAAACAAATGGACAAACAAGTTGTAAAAAGCAAAACCAAAGCCCAAGTCTGTAGCTCACTGATAAAGTATTGGCTGAGCATGCTCAGTGTTTTAGAGTTGATATCTTAGCACCATAAAAATATCAGCAACAAATTACTCTATATGGAATGACTTCAGTGTTCACAGTAAATATTGTCTATGAATAAAAAGTTGGAATTGTTTACAGTAAGTTTCACAGTGGAAATGTGAGTGCTTTAAAGGCATCCTAAAACACACTTAGGTATAATAAGCATAATTAAAAAACAGGAAGTAATTTTTCTTGTTAATTGGTAACATAAGGGAAAATTTCCAATAGTCTATTATAAAGTTAGGAGTGGAGGAACGTCAGTCACCTCTTTTTACTAGTATTTTTTGCTAACACACTGATTTTACATTATCACCAGATATATTATCTTTTTAGTATTCAAATATCAAATATGGACATGATTGCAGCATCCAGCATTATTTGTTGCTTCTTTCCTTTGACATCAGAATCTGTTTTCATCATGCAATTTCCTCTTTTCATTTCGGTTAAGAGGAGGGGCAAAAAGTCATGAGCTTAATTATCACCCAGAGGTGATTCAGTTCTGCCTTTTCTCTTGAGCCTCTGAGAGGATCAGTCCAGGAAAAGGTCAACTTGTTCCCCAACTGGGGGACAAATTCCCTGCACCAAAATCACTTCTGGGTTGAGACACAGGTAACAGCTACTTTTATTGTTTTTCTATCACTCAAGAGAATTTCAGATGTTGTGACATCAGACCGGAATTGCTGGGGAAACCCTGTTGGTTGTGTTAGATCTAGTTGACTCTGGAAGCATGTGAAAAGTGGTGTTTAGCACTTTTTGAGTGGGCTATGACTTTTGCTGTGTGCTAAGAGAATTAGGTAGAGGGTTCTAGGAGTTCATTGCTCTAGCTGGGTTAAATGTTTATATATTATCCATCTTGGAGAAGTCATAGTAGGAGCCAGGTAAGATGGCTCAGTGTGTTAAGTACTTGCTACACAAGCCTGAGTGACCACCTAAGTTTGATCTTTGGGAACCTCATAAAGGTAGAACGAGAGGACTCATTTGGCAAAGTTGTCCTCTGGACACATGCACTATGGCACAGGAGCTCCCATATCCCCCTAAAAATAAAGATTTTGAAAAAATTCTGTAAATGGAAAGTTTCCTTTTTCTCAACAAATAAGGGAAACTTTGAATAATTTCAAAAAACTTCATAAATTAAAAAACTAGAGACGAATCAATCCATGCACTATTTGTTTTCTTTATTATCTGTTGACTACCATCTCAGTTATGAATGTAAGGTGCAAGGTGAATTACAAATATTTGCTATTTAATAATATATTGATATCTATTATCAGATTGAATCCTTTATAGGCATTAGCTAATGACTGCTTTAGAGTGACAAAATTTGTTTTCATACAGCTTCCTCTGGCAGCATCATATTCTAGAATATAATATGTGAAATAATCATGTACATGGAATGATTAAAATTTCAGGTTTTATCCTTGTTTTCCCTGCTCTATTGCTCCCATGACCCACCCATGAAATATCCCTTTCTGTTTTCCTGGTTGCTGCAGTCACTCCAGGTTATATAGCATGTCTGAAGACTTGGCGCCAAGAGACTCAGATGTGGGAGAACATGCTGTATTTGTCTTTCTGTATCTGGAATACTCCACTCAATAGGATCTTTTCTAGTTCTATGCATTTACCAGACCTGACCCTGGAGAAGAATGTGTAGTCTAAAGCTGGGTGGAGAGGTTGGATATCTCAGGTGTTTGGGCTTAATCCAAGAAATATTTATGTGTCTGGGAGCACTAAATCATAATCATTTGCAGCATTAACCTTCATATATTGTTTTGGAGGTGGTGTCTGGGAAACTCTGATAGTCATATGCAATTGAAAAGACTGCAAGAACTTTCCTTTTATATTCACATATCTATCAAAATGTATAAACAATTTTAAAGCCAAATTTTTCTATATTCAGAAAGCTTTGACTAGTGTTTGAAATGATAGTTTAAAAATGTTTCAAAGATTTGCAGTGGTACCAATTATGCCTAACATTTTTTTTTGTTGAATATTTTAAACAAATAGGCTTTGCCTATATTACAATAACTTAGTAAAGTTTTGTATTTCCTAATAATAAGTGCTGTGAATGTTAGAGGTATAAATGACAGAAATCTTCAAAGACTTCTCACTTCTAGTGAAAATCATGGTAAGTACATGTATTTAGGTTGTTTGGATCATTAAGGGAATTAACCAGACCCTATCCCTTCCCACCCCATTGCAGCATCAGATCTAGGTAACTTCCTAAATGTGGACATTTTACCTTTTTCTTTAGAACCACTCAAGGGCAGGTTGTAACACTGACCGTACTTCACTTACTCCCAAGATGAGTGATGAGGAGATCACTTACACAACTGTGAGATTCCACAAGTCTTCCTCAAGGTTGCAGAACCCAGGAAGGCCCGATGAAACTCAAGGGCCCAGAGAAGATGGCCACAAAGGTAAGTGTTTTAAGTCTCTAAATTCACCTGTTTTTATGCATCATAGCTTTTGACATTTGAAAACAATATCCTATTGGCTTTTATGGAAATCAATAACCCTCCATTTTAGCTGGGCTTGGTGATACACAGGGGTAGAAGAGAGATAAGTAAGTATGAGTGGGGGAGTAATCATGTACAAAATTGTTCAAAAATAAGTTTAAAAATTAAGTAATCATTTTAAAAGGGAAAAAAGAAAAGAAAAGAAAAGAATAGCTCTATTTTTAACTGTTAGCTGAACAGAGAAAGCCAGTGGATAGAGGAGATCAATAAAAGTCTGTAAGAAAAAAGTTACTGAAAAATTGTCAGGTCAGAAGTGAATACATTTCATCAAATTTGAGAAACGGTTAAAGGTTTTTATTTAGTTTAGTCAAGAAGAATTCTGAAGCCTTTAAACGTAACACAGTAGAATTTGAAGAAACACCAAATGTTCTAGAGAAATGAAATCTTAAAGAAACACAAAATATGCATAAGAAACAATACTTGCCAGGTGGTGGTGGCGCACGCCTTTAATCCCAGCACTCGGGAGGCAGAGCCAGGCGGATCTCTGTGAGTTCGAGGCCAGCCTGGGCTATCAAGTGAGTTCCAGGAAAGGCGCAAAGCTACACAGAGAAACCCTGTCTCAAAAAACAAAAACCAAAAACAAAAAAACACAAAACAAGAAACAAACAAACAAAAAAAGAAACAATACTTTCACTTTAGTAGAAGGTCATCCAGCTATTATAGGCTGACGTGGGAGGATTGATAATATAATGCCAAAAATAAAATAAAAAAAAGTTTAAAATCCTGTGAAACTTCAAACATGTAGTGCGTGAGTTTTAGGTAGAAATCTACAAATTTTGAAAGCACTTGTTCAGTCAGTTTGATGATGCATGTCTGTAAACTGTTGGAGACCAATATCCCCTCATTTCCACGCTACACAAAATTATAACCAGTATTCAGACTTGCGTTTTTCATGGTGATTATTTTCTTGCTTTGCTTTTTGTTTGTTTATTTGTTTGTTTTAAGAGTGTCCAGTTCCGTGGCGCCTCATTGCAATACCTCTAGGAATCCTTTGCTCCATTCTGCTGGTGACAGTTGCAGTGTTGGTGATACACAGTGAGTAACTGGTGTACATCGTCTTTGCATTTCTACCTAAGTAATACCTTCAGTCACTTATTATGCAGTGAGCACTCTCTGTCCATTGTCCTGCCTATAATCAGGGGATGTGCCTGACAGCTCTGGACTGTGTTTTTTGTTTTTTGTTTCTCTTTCTTTTCTTTTTTTTTTCTTTGTGTGTGTGTGTGTGTGTGTGTGTGTGTGTGTGTGTGTGTGTGTATGTAACACACTACAGTATCCTGTTCTCATACATGCCTCTTCTATTAACTCTGGGGCTGCTGACAGCTGCCTTGTTCTGTCTCATTCTTGGTATTGTTCCTTTTGAGGACTTGATGATAGTCTGCTTTCTGAGCTTAGGTGATTGTGAATCGTACGTAAACATTCTGTGAGAAACAGCTGTGCAAAAGAAATGATGACGTTCTTTTCATTTTCCTTTGTTACATTACGGACATGGTTAAGGGAAAAGACTTCATCTGTACAGAGACATTAAAACTTAAGCTTTATTTGATTGCTTCACATTTTCAGAGGACATCACTCCCAGTCTGTTTTAAGACATGACTATATCTGGATATTTTGCTTTCCCTCTGGTCAAATGAGAATTGTGCCATTTCTTAATGTTTCTTAATTCACATTTTTATGTGTGTTAAGTATTCACTGAATATTTTCTTTAGGTATTTATTTGAAAGTTTTATGCTGTGAAAAACTAAATAATTGGAAGTTGTGGTATACCTCCATGATTTTATTCAGCTGCATTGTTTGCTTTACGTTAATGTTACCCTGATAGAGAGAAATGTATGTTTCCATTCCTATAGTGAGTTAATTGAGGTGTTACTTTCTAAATGTCAAAGTACCAGTTCCAGTAATAATATGTGTTGGTTATCAATATGGGCTTTCTCTGTTATCTTAAATTTCATTATTTACTCATAAGCATTTTTGGTGTTATAACTGCTACTAATTTTAGTTTTTCAGTATAGTCAAGAAAAGTATGAATTGCAGAGAACTCAAAATAATCTCCTTCAAGAGAATAGCACCATGCGAAATGACAGCTACTTAAAGGAAGAAATGTTAAGAAATAAGTCTAGAGAGTGTGATGCACTCAAAGACAGTCTGTCCTCCCTCAACAGAACACTGAACAGATGCTACCAGGAAACTAAATTGGTTTTAGATTTCAAACAGCACAGAGGTAAGGAGAGGATCTTGAATAAAGAATTGCTTTATTCTTTAATGTTTCTTCCCCTAAAGATTGGAAGTCCAGTTAGCAGCTTACAATGCTGGTGATCTGTGAGTTAATGGCTTGGAGTTTCCTTATCTCATGGAGGGGCCTGTACCCCCAGATATCCCTGCTTGAATCTGGAGAAACTTAAAGTTTTTAGGACTCAGTGGCTGTTTTGGCTAATACTGCTAGAAGGGGATGTAATTGTAAGTCAGCACAGCAGACAATTCAGGTTTATTTGGACTGTGGACAAATTTGAGTCTCCAGCTCTGTTGCTGACAGAACATGGAAGCTTCCAGTAAGAGTGTATTTACGAAATTCTTAGGCTGAAATGCACTAAGAGCATTTATATGGATGCAGTCATAAAAGCAAATGTGTGTTTTTTTTCCCTTCTGCCTTGGTATGAGAGAGTTTGCCTGTTTGTGACCGTGGTGAAGCTCCCTGCTGCACATTTTGGAGCTTCAAAATGGTGTCCACACTTGTGTGACTGTCAGTGACACCGTGAATGAGGTCACAGAGATGAAAATATCAAGCATTGCAAGGAACCTTCCTTACCTTGTATTGTGACACAGTTTATCATTTGTTATTAAATATTATTTTCAGAATTTAGAGTTTACAGAGAGCTTTTGCATATGATCTTGCTACACCATGATAGGGGTTAAAATCATTGTCATGCAAGGAACAGTAATATCTTTCAAACTGCTACATTATAAAACATGATAGAAGAAAGTTACAAAAATTTTTTGAAATATTTCAGACCCATGGAAAATATCTTTTCTCAGTTTTTAAAATAACTTTATCATCTGAAAATAGTAGCATACTGCTGTAGTCTCTGTCTTTAGGGGTGTGAGACAAGAGGATTATAAATTTTAGGACAATCTGGACAGCTCAGCAAATTCCAGGCTATCCTGAGCAACACAATGATACCTCTTCACAGGAAAACAAAGGTTGTATATACAGTTTGATAATAAAGCATGGCCATCCCCAGCCCCTCATCTAACAAAATAATCATATTGAGGTGTTATTGATATACAAACTGCACACATTTTAATGTACAACTTGACATGTTTGGGTATGTGGACATAGATAGAAGGCATGAACACAATCAGGAGAATACACCAACACCTTCAAAAGCTCTCTCATGTGTCCCTTATTTCTCTTAAGATAAGAGCATCTAACATAAACCACAGCACAACCTTAAGTGCACAGTATGTGTGGATTAATTGGGGGCACAGTGCATTTCTGCAGGTCTAGAATTCAGTCATCCTTGTAACTGCCTCTGAGCAGCAAGTGTTTGTTCCCCATTCTCCAGCTCTCACAAGCCCCTGCTTCTTAGAGTTGGGCTGTGTTAGAACCTCATCTGAGTTGAGCCATGAAGTGTGGTCCTGGGCCTGACTCTAACCTTGCACCATCCTCCAGTTCATCCGTGTTCGTTGCTTGGTTGAGCACCTCTCTTTCAAGGTGTTGAGGTGTGAGACATGGCTTCATTCTGTAGCCCAGGCTGTCCTTATAGTCTACTTTATAGCCAAGGCTGGCATGGAAGTCACTACTTAGCCTAGGCTGGCCTCAAAGTGGGGGTGGTCCTCCTGTCTCACTCTGTGGAGTGCTCAGGTTATAGTCATAAGTCTTCATGCTCAGACAATTTACTTCCCTTTAAAGGATAAGTAGTATTACTTTGTGTGCATGTGCTCCATTTTTTTCTGCTGATTTATCCATGATGGATAAATTTATCTATATATCTACTGCTATAAAATACACTGCATAGGGCATAGGTGTAAAGTAGACTCTTAATGTTCTGGAATTTAAATTTCTTAGAGCTCTGAAATTTTATTTATTGATGTTTAATTAAAACAGTGCTCTAATAACAGGATATTACAAAATAAGAATTTTCACCATCTACCTTCTCTGTTTTAGGCAAAGATGATGAAGGACACTGGTTCTGCTATGGCATAAAATGTTATTACTTTTTCAAAGAGAAAAAACGCTGGAGTAGTTGTGAAAACATCTGCCATCACCGCAGCTTATCCCTTTTGAAGATAGAGGATGAAAATGAGCTGGTACTGTAGACTCTTACATGTCCACTTCTTCTCTTAGACTCTGTCTCTAACCCTTGAAAAGTGATATACTAAGCCCAGGCATGTTAATTGAAAGAGAGACCTCTAAGTGTTGTATATGGTTTGTCTGTAATGTGAGCAAAAACTGCAGTAAGAATATCCTGGGCTATTCCTTCGTGCTCCTGGCTTATTGTCAGGACACAGGGTCTGTTATGAGCAGACTGGTTACTAAAGAGACAGTCATGTCTTTGTAGCCTCCTCCCTTTCTTGGGAGTCTACAAGAGAGTCCCTCAGAGAAGTATGTTTTCTTTGAATAATTTTAAACAGAACATCCTGTGAGTGACAGTTATGTATCTCCATAGAGTACCAACTACACCCAGAGAGGTCTCAGTCTAGGACTTCTCTTTGGAACCGAGAAATGAAACTACCTGAGATGAGTAATTGGATGACAATAGAGAAAAAACTGACCTCTGTGCCAATTTTCAAGTTGGAAATTATATGAGATCCGTAGAATTAAATAGTTTTACCAGTTAGCTCCACAGTACTTTTAATGAAACTGTCAGCAATCTTTACTTCATACAATTTTTATGTTTTTAAAAAAGACATATATTTTTAGAAATGAGTAATTAAAAGAAAAAAGTGCCAAGATGTGGACATTTTCTATTTAAATTATTACTAACAAAATCTCTTCTAATACAAAGATGATATTTTTCTAGAGAAATGCTTGCAGGATCAGCATGAGAACTTTGTCATTTAGAACATGATACAAAATTTGTGCACCAATTTAATACATGTATAAAAAATTACAACAAAATAATTTTTAATCTCAAATAATTATATAAATGCTCATTTGATATATGAATCATAATTAACTATAAACCCATATTTTAAGATATATTCAAAAATTTAATTAGCTATCATGCCATTTTCATGTCACATGTAAGACACTAAATTTTTCCAAATATTTGTCCCTTTCCTCCTCAATTTCTGTCACTTCCAGGTCTAAACTTCAGAATAGCTTCCTCCTGGAGCATGGAGCTTAATGCACAGCTTTTCACACAGGATCTTTCATCTTAATGAATTTGCTGTAAAGACAGGGAATTACTTATCATATGAACACTTCCCACAGACCTCTGTAGTGTTTGGGAATGCACATTTGAATAATTTCATAGACTGTCAGAAATTATTTGATGAAACATGTATGCAGTGTGCTTGTTTTTAAGAGTCACAAGCAGTAGTATTGTGAGTTCAGAGCTGGATTGGTTGCGTAGTGAGACTTGATCTAAAGAAAAATCATTTCATGAATCAGTATCTTTAGACACCTGAAGTTTTCATTTTAAACAACTCATGCAGCTGACATAAGTTTCAACACAAATGAGCTACTGGGGGAAATCACTTTAAAAATGAACTCTGGAGGACTGAAATGCTGGGGGTGGGACAGCAGAGAACTGACGTAAAAATAGCTGCGGCCTGTTATTTTATTGTTTTCTCACCAGAGGGAAACTTTATCATCAGATGAGGTTTTTCCTTACAGAAGTTTCTTCAGCTCCAAATTAATCAAAACAATTACTGGATTGGATTAAAATATGATGAACCGAAAGGGAAACAGCTATGGATTGGTGACAGCTCATTTAAACGGTGATTTTCCAGAAACTTCACATTCTAACACTGGTGCAAAGGTTTTTCTCTCATTTTACAATGCTTTTCTCTTTGTCAATGGATCTCACAGCTAAGGATAAGATGCATAAGGCAGTGTTTGAGCAAGCATTAGACAGGGAAGAAGAACAGTCTAGAAGCTGACAGCTAGTGATGTAATAATGAACACATATAAGGATTGTGTGTTCTAAGATGCAGAGAGCACAAGAAATTCAACAACTTAAGAATAACTTGAAGTGACTAGATCATCCTGATAAAAACTATGAGTATCTGAAACATTCAATTCATTTGTTTCTGTAGTTAGCTTATATAATTGCTTGTTATTTATAAATATAAGAACATTTTTGCATATAGATGTATGTATATCTATTTTCTGTTTTAAGGTATTGTAGACTCCAAGTTTTATTTTAATTTATAATCATGTAGAAAACTATTCATTGATTATCTTTGTTGGTAATATTTCTTTTTCTTGAATATATCTCACATACATAAAATAAAATATTATCATATCCTTCCCCAAGCTTCCTCTGCTTCTGTCCTAACTTGTGCTTCTCTAACTCATGTTTTCTTAATTGATGCTGTCCCTGGGGACATGGTAGGGCATCTACTGGAGCAAGGATATCTACTGTTGGCCACACCCCCAAGAAGAATGAATAGCCCTTTTCCAGGGACTGTCACCTAACAATAGTGATTTCTTGAGTGGTAGTAGATGCCTCCTCATCTATGTAAGAATTTTGTCATGTCCAGAAAGTTTCTTTTTACAGCGCTTTTTTCCTTATCAGATTCTTACATACTTTCTGTTTCCTCTTCCTTCCCATTTCCTGAGTGGTGGTTGTGGTTTTTGGGGAAAGAAGTTTATGAAGTTGTCCTCTTTATGGCTGAGCACATATTCTCTTCTCCTAAGCCCTTTGACCAGTTCTGGTTCTCTGCACTGACCACTGACCACTGTAAAAAGTTTCTCAGATGGAAGTTGAGAGCAGCCCAGATCTAGCCCATAAATATAAATATTAAGAATGAAATTTGATCACATGATCAAAATGATAGTAGCAGATTCCATCAAAGGGCCCATGACTTCGGTAATCATGGGCTTTTGATTTGGATTACGATATCAAACATGACATACTTCAACTCTGATAAGAAAGCAATTAGTTATCATATAAGGGTTGTTCCACTGGGCACATCTTGCCTAGCAGGTCAGCATTGCAGGGTCCAGTGCTGGGTAAGAATATTCAAATCTTTTCTCCCTTTGGAAGTGTGAATGTAATTGGCCCACATAATCTCAAAGGGAGTGGCAGTATTAGTAGTTGTGGCTTTGGTGGAGTTCATGGGGTCTTATTGGAGGAAGTGTGCCACTGTGGGAGTGGGCTTTGAAGTTTCCTATGTTCTGGATATTGCTGAGTGTGTCAGTTGACTTCCTGTAGCCTGCATATCAAGAGCTAGACAGCGCCTAGTCTGCCTGTACACTGCCATGCTCCTTACCATGATGATAATGGAATGAAGCTCTGAAACTGTAAGGGAGACACCCAGTTAAATGTTTTCTTTATAAGAGTTGCCAAGGTCATGGTGTCTCTTTACAGCAATAAAAACTCTAACACACTGATACTACCCTAACAACCTGCAAAGAACCTTTGACCCATTGAAAGCTAACCCAAAGAAAGATGTTTCCAGATTGGATTGAGATTGACTTCTTTATGTCCTGAGAGACCAAGTGTGTAGTGTCTTTAGAAACAGGGTGTTTCCATGTAGTGATGATGGAAAACCAAGGGCACAGCAGCAGCCTGGTTGTTTAGAGAGTCTGTAGTCTCCCTGACCAGTAATTCTTTTGAAGGTTTCTCTTTCCTTGCACTTTGATTTTCATTTAATAGCTCATATCTTCTGTGGGTCTAACTCTATTTAAAATTATATATTGATATTTTAAAATTACATTTTCTATAGAATTTATTTTGATCATGTTTTCTTTAATACCCAGTTCTTTCCCACCTCTCTCCCTACTCCCAATTTCATGTTATTTCTCTCTCCCCCAAACAAAAGAAAAATAAAATCAAACTAAAAAAATCACCCAATAAAACAAAAATTGTCTAAAACAAACAAACAAACAAACAAACAAACAAACAAACAAACAAACAAACACCACATGAAGGTCCCCAAACCACCAAAGAAAACAGGAGTCTGTTTTGTGTTGGTCCACTAGTGGGTATCCATAGGTCTTTTATATATCATTGGTTTTGGTTGATCCATCCTTTATTTCCCCATCCATCATTTTACAGTACTCATTCACATTTTATTCTTTAATCCTCAGAACCCCTTCTCTGCCTTCATATCATATATTCATCATTTTTCCTGATCATTAATTTTTTTTTAGAAATACAAATTTTTAAAAATCCCCAAATAACTCTGTGTTTGTCCTTTAATAACTTTGTTAGCTAGTTACATTTCAAGTTGCCTTTTATATCATTTAAAAACAAATTTAATTTTGTTATTGTTGTTTTGAAATAGGGATTTATGTCCCCAGGCTGGTCTTGAACTCCTGATCCTTGTATCTCCATCTCTCAAGTGCTGAGACTAGTGTGGCTGTCTTTTATCCCTTTTTATCTTTGAGATATCAATCGTACTTATTTTACATGTGTTAGTTGGTAATCCTATTGTCTGTTCTTTTGTGGGTTTAATGTACTGTTCCTGCTGGATTTTGTTCATGATGGCATTTTCTTTGTGGTATTCAGCTAATTTCTTCTTCAGCTGCTGCAGAAACTATCTGAGGCATCAACAGTGTAATTTTCTCAGGAACCTTTCATTCAGTGCCTGAGAACATGACAGGTCACTTCTATTTAAAATGTGGCCCTGCCAGCATGGACAGTTAGGTTCCAAATATGCAGGAAAATATCTTCCTCTCTCTCCTCCAAAGGCACTCTCAAGCAGGCTGTCAGAGAGGTGGCTGGACTGTCATACAGGTATCTAGCCCATCACAGAGGTGGCCAGAGGACAGAAGGCCTTATAAAATATATTAATTTGTTCAAATTATACAGATTAACACCATTGGTATTAATTTTGTTTTTTTTTTTCTATATGAAGTATCATTTTATACAGGTTAGCTCTGCTCCTTTGCATCTACCTCCCAAGCACTAGAATTGCTGGTGTTTGCCACTGTAAAAGGCCACATAGTTAATGAATTTATTTGTATCCTACAGCACCATGCAGAGTGAAATGAGCATTTGATAACATTTAGAGTGAAGTTCTAGTGGCTGAAAGGATGTCTTTATCCAGATTAAGTGATTTTTGTAGACCTTGACTATGCTGCAGAACTGTTCCCTGATTATGGTGTGATTAATAGGGCCAAACCTGAGGCTTCAGAAAGGAATCCCAGTGGTCAGAAGGTTTCTGTGGCCACCACAAGTATTTTTGCCAGTGGGAAAATACAGAAGCTTGGACACCTGCTTGCAATATCAGCTTCTAATGAGCCTTATTAGCAGCTGTGAGCTTGTGTTTCTTGGATAGAGGTTCACGTGGGCATCACCATGGGAGGTAATTTAAGAGCTCATGATGCAGAATGTGTACTCTATTTGTGTCTTGTGAAGTTATTGTCTCCTCGGTCTTTTCCTCTTTGCCCATGTTCAACACACATGCTTTATTGATTGTACCATAATCATACCTCATGGCTGACTAATGACTAATACTCATTCCTTCTGTATCTTACCTGTTCTATGATTTTCTTCCTTTTCTGTTCCTGTTGCAAATCTAAATCCTCTATTTCCACCTGGCTTAAATCCAATGTTAAATGAAGGCGATCTTTTGTTAAAGTATTAGCTCTTTGCCATTTCTGTCCCTTGGAGTTTGGTGGATTTCATTCTGTCTGGTATTCTTTGTCAGATTCTCATTAGGCTAGTCTGTTCAAACTCATTGTATTTCCCTAACAAACCTTGAAATTCTGATACTCCTGGATTCATTCTTTGGTATTTGAATGATAATTTTCCATATGTATTTTGCCCTGCCTATTGGTAGAAAGACTAGCTGCCTTGCTTTACTGATATTTTGGGAGTCTCAGCTTTACCGAAGCCTCAGACTGTATAGGATTCTGATTTCTGCCTGTTCATAAGTGAATTAAATTAAGTTTTAATTATTAGTTAATATTTGATCAAGGTCTTGCTCCATAGTCCAGTCTGTCCTGGTTTATAATTCTCCTAATACAGCCTTCACAGTGCTAGATTATAGTCATGTACCACCTTTCTTTTGTGTTTTAGGTGTTATTTAAAGTTTTGAATTGTCTTTCACAGGAAGGTAGTTGTGGATTTAGTATTCATCGTCCATCAGAGATGGCAGTTGTGATGCACACAGGGAAGTCAGTCGATCACCATGTTTCAGGGAAGTCCCAAAAGCTCTGAGGAGGGAGAGGAAAGAGAAAAACCAACCAAAACAACAGTCACAACCCTCTTCTGTGACTGTATTACAAATGTCCCCTTTTCCTTAAAACACAGGCATGTAAGACTGTGTCCTGTGTGCCACATGCATTTGTTTCTTCTTTTTAAACTGTCTCTATTGCAAAAAGTATTAGAGAAAAACAAATTGATATAAAATTGTTTCATGGCAATATTGAAAATTAATTTGCTCAGAAAAATTAACAGTGTGAAGTAGGTAAGAACTTGAGCTGTGATCAAAAGTCCATTTTTATTTTTCATTTTATTCCATTTATTTTTGTGCATGTATTCACATGTACTGTGACATACAGGTCACAGCACAGGTGTAGTTAGAGGAGTGTTGAAACAATTACTTCTCTCCTACTGTGTGGAGTCTGAGGTCTGGACTCTGGTTGCCTGGTCTGATGCCAACGACCTCCACCCACTGAGCCATGTCATTGGCCCAAGACCATTTGTATGAGTTTAGAGAAAATGGAAATCTTTTATTGATATACTTATGATTAATTCCATATTCTGTACATTTTGGTCAATAAACCTTGTTTTTAAAACCTTTGCCTGAATCAACATAAGCTTTGACTTTAAATAACTGCCCATTATATTTTTTATTTTATAGTGATTTGACAGTGATGTGATCACTACATAAGGCAGGAGGCAGTGCATTTTTCAGTTCAACAGGTATAGATAATGATGACTGTGTTAGAACTCACTCTTGTATCTGAGAAAAGAAAGTGGATATATTCTCTGATTCAGTGTACAGAGTGTAAAAAAGGTAAAAATGAAACATGGTCATCTTTGTTGGTTTCCTGGGATGATTTGTGACTACTTAACGACCAAATGTTTTAACCACAGACCTCAGTCTGCTGTGCAAATTGTGTGATGAGCTGGAAAGGGAAGAAACTTTGAAATCTGACTGAAAGAGCAGAAGCCATTTTCCTTCCTTGTACACGCAGCAGCTTCTGTCTGTAGAATGGATGCCTTTTGTCAAAGGCCCTGAGGAATCACTCTCTTTTTCTTTTTCCTGAATGACACACAGATTAATACAGAACCCTAATAAATAGTGCATATATCTCATCATAACTAGAATAAACCATTTCAATATCCATGGCTTTGACATCTCTCTCTCTCTCTCATACATTTGATGATGAGTTGAAATTCCATAGATATAGTAATATTCATGGAGGCCAGCTGCATGTTAAAGTTCAAGACTTATAACCTTCTAGGTAAATGAATTTGAGGGCAGCCTAAGCTACATAGTATGTTTGAAGTCATTGTGTGCTACACAGTGAGATTCTGTCTCATGAAGCCTAATAATAATAATGGTAATAATAATAATAACACTAAGCCATCCATAAATATTTTCTAGAGACAAGTAATTTTTAAATCATACTGAAACAACTAAACTAAAAAAGTGTAGATTGGTTTAGTAATATGTTCTATTTCATAATCCATATTCTTGATAGTCAGTTTTGTCAGTTTTCTGGATCATGTCACTGTTGATATTTCCTTATATTCAGGATTGTGCAGTGCATTTACTTGTAATATCCTTCAGTTCTGAAAATTTGACTCATGATTGCTTATTCTCTCTCTCTCTCTGTCTCTCTCTCTCTCTCTCATTTTGACAATTACATTAAAAATCAAGTCTTGAAGTTGGAGTGTGCATGTAATAAAATGAATTTTAGTAAATATGTATGGCTTTGCAACCACTATTCCGCAAATAAGTTTTATGTCTACTTGACACAAGCTAGAATCCTCTGAGAAGAGGGATCCTCAACTGAGAAAGTACCTTAATAACAAACATCTGGCTGTAGGCAGCCTGTGGATCATTTTCTTAATTAGTGACTGATGTTGGAGGCCCCATCCCATTGTAGGTGGTTTCATGCCTGGGCTGGTTGGTAGTCTTGGTTACTGTAGGAAAGTAGGCTGAGTAAATTTGGGGAAGCAGGCCAATAAGCTGCACTTCTTCATGACATATGCATCTATCCCTGCCTGGAGTCCATCCTTCAGCAGCTCAGGGCTTGAAGAAATCCACGGAGTAGGCATACACTGACTTTTTTATCTTGGAAAGTAAAGGGAAAGACATTTGCACACTCTCTTGATGGTTTCCTTCTGTATTCTTTTTTTTAAAGATTTATTTATTTATTATGTATACAGAAAAGGGCATCAGATCTCATTAAAGATGGTTGTGGAGCCATCATGTGGTTGCTGGGAATTGAACTCAGGACCTCTGGAAGAGCAAGCAGTTGGTGCTCTTAACCTCTGAGCCATCTCCCCAGCCCAAAACTTTTTTTTTTTTCTGGAGCTGAGGACCGAACCCAGGGCCTTGTACTTGCTAGGCAAGCGCTCTACCACTGACCTAAATCCCCAACCCTCCTTCTGTATTCTTTATTCTGTGTTCTCTATTCCCTGACTTTATTTTTCCTCTACAGCTTATGAACCCTGACAAAATCTTTCAGGAAATATAAAAATTACAATGTGGTTACATTCTGTTTTTCAAGTGAATGTGTATATTTAATCCAGATAAAAACATGTTTTTCATTTCTCTTACATGATTAAAACAAAGTTATCACCAAAACCCCCACACATTGACATCTAACTTGTTATAGATTAACAGGGTGTGAATAAGCAATGAATTTTTCTCAGCCAGTTCATTATTACTTATCTTGATAGGTAATATTTTAAGTAGTCTTAAAAAGAATCACAAACCTAAGTTTTTACATATGAAAAAGAATCAGTCAGCTCTTGTAGCTGGAGACCTTCTCTCTAGCCCCCTGCCAAGCCCTGTTAGACAGCCCACTTATAAAATAAGTATACAGATATTTATATTATTTAAACTGCTTGGCCATTAGCTCAGGCCTACCGTTGTCTAGCTCTTACTCTTATATTTAGCCCATTTCTATTAATCTATACTTTGCCACGTGGCTCATGGCTTACCAGTACCTTACATCTTGCTTCTCATGGCAGTGGCTTGCAATCTCTCTCCTCCCCTTCCTGTTCCCAGAATTCTCTTCTCTGCTTCTCCTACCTATACTTCCTGCCTGGCTACTGGCCAATCAGCATTTTATTTACACAGAGTGATATCCACAGCACTTTCCCTTTTCTTTTCTTTTTTTTTTTAAGGAAGGTTTTAACTTTTACATAGTAAAATTACATATAACAAAACAATTACCAAGCAAGAATTACAGTTACAATATTAAAGAAGGTATCCTATCTATCTTATATTTGTGAGTCCAAGGTTTTATATCTAACTTATCTTTTATTATAATTGAGGAAATTATAACTATCTAGTCTTCAACCACATCAAAGACCTCAGAAGGATATAATATTACCTGAGAACCAGGAGAAGGATGTAAGCAACTTTTGGGAGTCTTGTAAGATAGACAGAGACAGCTAGCAGCCTGGATAGTCACCTAATATTCCTTTGTAAAGTTGGAGCATTTGTCTTCAGCCCACAGGGCTAGAGTCTCTTGGTCACTTCTCTCAGTGTCCTGTAGAATGTCTGGCAGTTTCCTCTGCAAAATGTCCAGGCATGTCCAGTCAATCAAACAGTCCAGGCAAGAACAGTTTCTTGCCCAAATGGCTGTTTTGGCCAAGGTGAAGATAAACTTCATATGAAGTGTCTTCAATGCCCATCTTCCTCTCTGAAGTAAATTGGTGCTGCCAGGAGCAGACATGTCTCACAGTCTAGAAAGTCTAAATTTTAAAAATATTTTAAATGCCATATTCTGTAGACCTTTGAAGTGTTTGAAGATTACCTGTCTATCTGAAATATCTCTGTGTATGCCTAGAAGACTTAACTAACATGGCTATGAGTATGATTATCATAGATGACCAATTATTAATCTATTTTTAATTATCCATTACAATTTTAAATGAGCTATACAAATATAATACCTTAAACATGAGTAGAAATATGCACATAGTATAACAAAATTAACTTTAAGTTTGTATCAATAGACTAAAATCTATTCCAATGTAAAACATTTTAAACAAGTTGTTGCTCTTTAGAAGTAAGTTTCTTAATCTATCCTTTTATCCTGTTATATCTATATCATATCCCCTTTTCTTTTTTAGAAAGAGATTGCATTTATAATCAGCCTGTTTTAAATAAAATAGTGGTTTTTCTCTGTCCCATACCAGAGGGCTCTTCTGATTTGGGACACAAGAAGCTCTTAACTTTTTTTTTTAACAATGTGCTTGGGTTTAGAGAAGGAGTGAGCCAATTCCATCTCCAAAGCCAGCTGGGAATTTGGGCGTAGATTTTCTTACTACTTCCTGCTGGAGGGGGGCGCTGTATCTTATGGGGACATAAAGAAAATTTTAGGATTATGGAGTAGTCCGTGAGGGTAAACTTCTGAGCCAGTTGCCTTGAAACCATTCTGGATGTTGGATCATCTGAGCCATGGTGTCATTGGAGACCTTTCAGGTGGTCTTGGCTGATCAAACCTGATGTATCTTAATCTGGAACAAATCCATAGCCTCTGGCTTTCTGTGGAAACAAAAGCAGAGACTCTTTTCCAAAGCAACATATCCTTATATCCAAATTTTGAAGTCACGGTACCTTTAAAATTTACATATTTGTTTAACTCAACAGCTTTTATGATCAAATCTTTTTTTGTAGTTAAAAATCCCAAAGACAACATAAACCAGATTCTCTGTGTAATATCCATCTTTGTAAGACTGAAACACTGCTGTGGCTGCTGGCTCCGCCCACCTCAGCTTTCCAACATGGCGGTGGTACAGTTTATCTCCAGCTCTGGGTCTGGAGCCATGTGTACCATCAACTATTAGAAGCAGTTCTATCAAAGCAGTGCATAACCCAGAAACTTTTTTTTTTAAACTAGCAAATGCTAAATCTACCATACAGCAGAGTAAAGTGCCTCTTGTAGACTCCTCATTCCCGCCACACTGCAGGTCAGAAGCACACGCCAGGAACCCGCCATAGTAGCTCAAACGGGCACGTTGCAGCTAACTTGAGAGAGACACCTAGGAAGCTGTTTTTAGCTCCCTTTTAGAATCTTTTTTTCAGGTTTTAGGTGGAAACTCTTGCCCCACGTTGGGCGCCGTTTGTAGTTGGAGACCTTCTCTCCAGCCCCCGCCAAGCCCTGTTAGACAGCCCACTTATAAAATAAATACACAGACATTTATATTATTTAAACTGCTTGGCCATTAGCTCAGGCCTACCGTTGTCTAGCTCTTACTCTTATATTTAGCCCATTTCTATTAATCTATACTTTGCCACGTGGCTCATGGCTTACCAGTACCTTACATCTTGCTTCTCATGGCAGTGGCTTGCAATCTCTCTCCTCCCCTTCCTGTTCCCAGAATTCTCTTCTCTGCTTCTCCTACCTATACTTCCTGCCTGGCTACTGGCCAATCAGCATTTTATTTACACAGAGTGATATCCACAGCACTTTCCCTTTTCTTTTCTTTTTTTTTTTAAGGAAGGTTTTAACTTTTACATAGTAAAATTACATATAACAAAACAATTACCAAGCAAGAATTACAGTTACAATATTAAAGAAGGTATCCTATCTATCTTATATTTGTGAGTCCAAGGTTTTATATCTAACTTATCTTTTATTATAATTGAGGAAATTATAACTATCTAGTCTTCAACCACATCAAAGACCTCAGAAGGATATAATATTACCTGAGAACCAGGAGAAGGATGTAAGCAACTTTTGGGAGTCTTGTAAGATAGACAGAGACAGCTAGCAGCCTGGATAGTCACCTAATATTCCTTTGTAAAGTTGGAGCATTTGTCTTCAGCCCACAGGGCTAGAGTCTCTTGGTCACTTCTCTCAGTGTCCTGTAGAATGTCTGGCAGTTTCCTCTGCAAAATGTCCAGGCATGTCCAGTCAATCAAACAGTCCAGGCAAGAACAGTTTCTTGCCCAAATGGCTGTTTTGGCCAAGGTGAAGATAAACTTCATATGAAGTGTCTTCAATGCCCATCTTCCTCTCTGAAGTAAATTGGTGCTGCCAGGAGCAGACATGTCTCACAGTCTAGAAAGTCTAAATTTTAAAAATATTTTAAATGCCATATTCTGTAGACCTTTGAAGTGTTTGAAGATTACCTGTCTATCTGAAATATCTCTGTGTATGCCTAGAAGACTTAACTAACATGGCTATGAGTATGATTATCATAGATGACCAATTATTAATCTATTTTTAATTATCCATTACAATTTTAAATGAGCTATACAAATATAATACCTTAAACATGAGTAGAAATATGCACATAGTATAACAAAATTAACTTTAAGTTTGTATCAATAGACTAAAATCTATTCCAATGTAAAACATTTTAAACAAGTTGTTGCTCTTTAGAAGTAAGTTTCTTAATCTATCCTTTTATCCTGTTATATCTATATCATATCCCCTTTTCTTTTTTAGAAAGAGATTGCATTTATAATCAGCCTGTTTTAAATAAAATAGTGGTTTTTCTCTGTCCCATACCAGAGGGCTCTTCTGATTTGGGACACAAGAAGCTCTTAACTTTTTTTTTTAACAATGTGCTTGGGTTTAGAGAAGGAGTGAGCCAATTCCATCTCCAAAGCCAGCTGGGAATTTGGGCGTAGATTTTCTTACTACTTCCTGCTGGAGGGGGGCGCTGTATCTTATGGGGACATAAAGAAAATTTTAGGATTATGGAGTAGTCCGTGAGGGTAAACTTCTGAGCCAGTTGCCTTGAAACCATTCTGGATGTTGGATCATCTGAGCCATGGTGTCATTGGAGACCTTTCAGGTGGTCTTGGCTGATCAAACCTGATGTATCTTAATCTGGAACAAATCCATAGCCTCTGGCTTTCTGTGGAAACAAAAGCAGAGACTCTTTTCCAAAGCAACATATCCTTATATCCAAATTTTGAAGTCACGGTACCTTTAAAATTTACATATTTGTTTAACTCAACAGCTTTTATGATCAAATCTTTTTTTGTAGTTAAAAATCCCAAAGACAACATAAACCAGATTCTCTGTGTAATATCCATCTTTGTAAGACTGAAACACTGCTGTGGCTGCTGGCTCCGCCCACCTCAGCTTTCCAACATGGCGGTGGTACAGTTTATCTCCAGCTCTGGGTCTGGAGCCATGTGTACCATCAACTATTAGAAGCAGTTCTATCAAAGCAGTGCATAACCCAGAAACTTTTTTTTTTAAACTAGCAAATGCTAAATCTACCATACAGCAGAGTAAAGTGCCTCTTGTAGACTCCTCATTCCCGCCACACTGCAGGTCAGAAGCACACGCCAGGAACCCGCCATAGTAGCTCAAAGGGGCACGTTGCAGCTAACTTGAGAGAGACACCTAGGAAGCTGTTTTTAGCTCCCTTTTAGAATCTTTTTTTCAGGTTTTAGGTGGAAACTCTTGCCCCACGTTGGGCGCCGTTTGTAGTTGGAGACCTTCTCTCCAGCCCCCGCCAAGCCCTGTTAGACAGCCCACTTATGAAATAAATACACAGACATTTATATTATTTAAACTGCTTGGCCATTAGCTCAGGCCTACCGTTGTTTAGCTCTTACTCTTATATTTAGCCCATTTCTATTAATCTATACTTTGCCACGTGGCTCATGGCTTACCAGTACCTTACATCTTGCTTCTCATGGCAGTGGCTTGCAATCTCTCTCCTCCCCTTCCTGTTCCCAGAATTCTCTTCTCTGCTTCTCCTACCTATACTTCCTGCCTGGCTACTGGCCAATCAGCATTTTATTTACACAGAGTGATATCCACACCAAGCTCTACTTTAAATCTTTAGGGTGTATACCCATTCAAATCAATAGTTTTTTTTTTTTTTTAATCAGGAGATTGGGGGAAGAAATGTGTACAAGGAACTAATCATCATCTTTGATCAACAATCAATCCTAGCAAGGAAAGTACGTCAGCTAATAATTATTAGGCTGCTTTGTTTTTTGATCCTTAACCTAATGAATCTGTCTCTTGGCTATGTTTCCTTGTGAACTTTAGGTTGATTTTAGGGTTTTCCATCTCAAAGCTATTATCAAATGTCTTAATCTAACCTGAAATTATTTTAAGGCTTTGTTTAAGCTATGATTCACACTGAAACCTGTGAACCATCTCTCTACATTAATATTAAAAGAATTTAAACTAGCTGGGTTACTGGGACACAATTGTTTTTCTTAATCATTAACCTAAGCCACAGTCTATATAGGTCCTCTGTGACTCTTCCTTGTTTTGTTTTTTATCCTCTGCAACCTCTGCTTCATCGAGGCAGGGACAACCTTTTATCCTATCTTTACCTACGTTAATTTTTCCACTAAACTGACCTCTATCATAATTCCTTACTTTATTTATTAAGAACCCTTAATCATCAAAATCCTATTTAAACTAACACTTATTGTACAACATCAATGCTTCAGTTAAACAGTACAGCTTAAGAGGAAATCATTGTTATAATAATCCACAGGTAAAATTGTCCCATCGAATGGGATATTTCCAAGAGATGATCATGCTGCATTCAGGGCAGTGGGGATCTCCCCATGCCCATTCACACCCTGCCAGATACCAGGGAAGGTGGCACCAACAAACATGTGAAGGCCCAGCAGAAGCAAAAGACACTCTGGGATCTGTGGTCTCAAGGCCTTTCCTATCCGAGATTTACCAATCAGGGTTTGTTTTTCCTAGTGGGCCAATCCCCTGAAGTCAATTGTCATCTGCCACTCCTCTGACATGGCCACTGGCATGCATTAGATTGTGCCTCCAAGGTCCTGCCCAGCTTGATTCTTGCCCTGACTTCCTTCGATAATGAACTATGATGTGGAAGTTTAAGCAAAATAAACCCTATTCTCCCAAGCTGTTTTTGTTCATGGGTTTCATTGTAGCAATAGAAACCATCAAACCAAAACAGGGCAGTTTTGTTACCTCCCAAAGTTCTTTTTTGCACCTTGCCCCACCACCCTCACCTGGTTATAGGCAATTAGGCATGTGCTCTCTTGTACTGTAAATTAGTATGGCCACATCCAGAGTGTCATATACCATGTACAAATTTGTGATTAGCTCAATTTTTCTCTGCATTTTTTACTATCATTATTATTATTATTATTATTATTATTATTATTATCATCATCATTTTAGCTAAGTCAAGATTTCTTCGCAAATCAGTGGTTTATTCTTTTTGTTGCTAAGCACTTTTTTATACAACTATACCATGATATTTCTCCACATGTGAACATATGGTGTGTTTCTAAGTTTTGACAATTATGAATTATAAACAATTATGAATGCTATGCCAACTCATGTACAAGTCACTGTGTAAACATACATTTTATTTATTTTTTAATAAATACCTTTTGTGAACAGTTGGTGTTTTCTGGGCCCTTTCTTCCTTTTGTACGTGTTAAACATATACACATGATTTCCCGACTATAACCCACATCTCATGGCTGTCTAATGTACATTCCATTCCTAATGTATCTAACCTATTCTGTCTATGTCCCACAAGCCACTTGGCTTCATTTATCTTCTTTTCTTCTAAATTCCTATGGTAAATTTGAATATTCCATTTTTCCCATCTTAAATCCAAGACTCAAAGAAAGTGATTTATTTAGCTAAAAACTGATTCCTTTGAAGTCTGTGTTCCATGTAGTGTGAGTGGGTTTCATTCTCTTTCTATCTTTCTATGCCAGAGTCTCGTTGGTCCAGACCAGCTTCAAACTGCCTATGTCTTGAACTGTGATCCTACTACCTTCATCTCCCAAATACTGGGACTACAATTGTGCCTGTCAGGATTCATTATTTAGGATATCCATTTTGAGTGTATTATTTACTCAGCTTCCTCTATTAGGGAGAAAACTGGCCACAGTGCTTCCCTGACCATTTCAGGTTTTCCCCAACTCCTGCTAACATATCAGCCTGAGTAGGTATCTGATTTCTGTCAGTTTATAAAAGATAATCTTAATTATTAATTAATTATTTCTTTACTTCTGGTTTTGCTACATAGTCCAGGTTAAACTGGTACTCATAGTCCTCTGTTTTAGCCCATGTACTAATTTGCTCTGTCTTACAATTTTTAAATACATTTTTCAAATTTTGCAGCATTTATTTTTTTCTTTTTTTACAGAAGGGTAGTTGTGGCTTCTAATGTACTATCCTGCAGAAATCAGAGATGTGTTGCATACAGGAGATTCATTAGATCACCATGTTTCAGTGAAGACCCATTATCTATGAGACAGGGGAGGAAGAAAAGGAGAACAGCCCAAATCATCATTTACAATCCCTCATCTATGACTGTATTCCAAATCTTCCCTTTCTCCTTAAAACACAAGTGTAGTTGGTTGTCTTGTACTCTTTGCTTTTTGAGCTCCCACATAAATCACACAGTCTTATTCTTATTTATAAATGCCTGGCCTTAACTTGGCTTATTTCTAGTCAGCTTTTCTTAACCTAAATTATCCTGTGTACCTTTTATTCCTGGGCTTTTGCCGTTCTCTTCCTTTTGTAAATCTTACTTTCACTCTTACTCAGTGGCTGACTGTGTGGCTGGATGGCTGGCCCCTTGAGTCCTCCTTTCCTTGTTCTTGCTTTCATACCTTTTCTTCTTGGTTTTTCTCCTTCTATTTATTCTCTATGTCTGCCAATCCTGCCTATTTAGCTCTATATTAGACCAATCAGGTGTTTTAGACAGGCACAGTAACACAGTTCACAGAGTTAACCAAATGCAACATAAAAAAAAATAAAACACATCTTTGCATCATTAAGCCAAAGTGTTGTACAGCATTATCAAATGTAGCATAGCTTAAAACAATATTCTACAACACACAAGCATATGTGATGTTATTCTGTGTTCTACACACATTTGTTTCTACCTAGCATGTTTATTGACAAAATATAAGTGGGAAAACAGGTTTAGCATAAAATAATTCCTTGGAAATATTGAAAATCAGTATTACCTGCTGACTAAAAATTGCAAATGTGGAATAAGATGTGGATTTTGATATGATCAAGAGACTCTTTCTAATGAACTTGGTGAAAAGAAAACATTTTAGTGATGAATGTATAACTAATACTTCTATATTCTGTATAGTTTGGTCAATAGAATTTTCAAAATCATGACATTTCAGTGAATGTTCAAAATTAAACAATTTCCCATTGTTTTTGTTCCTTAGTGACTCGAACATAACAAATTTCAACACCAAGAATGGAAAATGTGCATTTTTATCTAGAACAAGACTAGATAATGATAGCTGTGGTAAATCCTACTCCTGTGTCTGTGAGAAGAGACTCAATAAATTCCCTTAGTAACTCTACAGCAAGATGTAAACGTAAAATGGAGTGTGCTGATCCTCATTTGTTTCCTGTAATAATTTGTGATTCCTTGTGAACAAGTGTTTTGATCACAGGACTTAGTCCTCTGTGCAAACAGAGACACAAGCTTGGAGAGGTTGAGAATATTCTCTAGAATCCGACTTGACAGAGAAGAGGCCATCTTTCTTTCTGGAGGAGCACATCTTCTCTGGTGCATGGATACTCTTTGCCCCAAGCCCTGAAAAATCTGCTCTTTCTGTTTTCTAAAACACCCATAGAACTAAATAAAGAATCCTAATAAACAGCCTGAGTATTTCATTATCAATAGTATACATTGTCTTATTTGAAAGCACAATTAAGAAATGTGGGCTTCAATTTCTTACTTATTAGTTGATTGCTGTTTTATTTTGTTTTGTTTCATGTAGAAGTTTTCTTCATTATTATACACATTTCTTTTGCCCATAGAATATAATTTTAAATTCGAACAGTTGCAGGGATAGTTGAAGGAACTACTGAATATATTTTATCCAAGACATTAGTTGTCATACCCACTCTTCTTTAATGGATCTCTGATAATTTGAGACCTTATAGAAATGGTGGTAATAATTGAAGTTGGCTAGATGTAGTGGTTTACACTCATAATCTTAGCAATTAGGAGGCTAAGACAAGATTGCTGAAAAAAAATGAATATAGTGAAAGCCTATGTCACAGAACCAAACAAACCAACACAATCAAGGCCCAAAAGTTCTTAATATTTTCCAGGGACAACACTTTATCTTTTAAAACTATACCCAAACAATCAGACTCAGGACATTTTATATTAATACAGTAATTTGTTCTAATCTAGGACCCATGTACTCATCCACTGATGGATAATGTCATTCTAGGTTCTTCCTCCCTGTTCAGGTTCATATGCATTCAATGCTGATGTCCTTTAGTTCTGAATAGCTTTTTTTTTTTTGTTTTCTGGTGCTTTGTTGGTGGTTGTTTTTTGTTTGTTTGTTTGTTTATTTGTTTGTTTTTCAAAGACAAGGTTTTTCTGTGTTACCCTGTCTGTCCTGGTATTCTCTCTGTCAGGCTGACCTGACTCAGAGATTTGCCTGCCTCTGCCTCCCATGGTCAGGACAAATCTCTCTCACCCACCAGTCCCACAGCTGCTCAGACCCAACCAAGTAAACACACAGAGACTTATATTGCTTACAAACTGTATGGCTGCAGCAATCTTCTTGTTATCTAGTTCTTATATCTTAAATTAACTCATTTATAGTAGTCTATAAGTTGCCACGTGGCTCGTGGCTTACTGGTACCTTACATCTCACTTGTCATGGTAGTGGCTGGCAGTATTTCTCTGCCTCAGCCTTCCACTTCCCCGAATCTTTTTCTCTGCTTGTCCCACCAGTACTTCCTGCCTGGCTATTGGCCAGTCAGCATTTTGTTTATACAGAGCAATATCCACAGCACTTCCCCCCCCTTTTTTTTAAAGGAAGGTTTTAACTTTCACATAGTACAGTTACATATAACAAATCAGTTATCAAGCAAGAATTACAGTTTTAATATCTAGTCTATTTGCATTTGGCAAAATTAAAGAAGATAGCCTATCTGTCCTATATTTTTGAGTCTAAGGTTTCATATCTAACTTATTTTTTTTATCATAACTATGGAAAAATTATACCTATCTAGTCTTCATCTACATCAAAGACCTCAGAAGGATATACTACTATCTGAGAAGGATGCACACAACTTTTTGGAGTCCTGCAGGGTAAACAGAGACAGCTGGCAGCCTGGACAGTAATCCAAAGTCATTTTGTAAAGTTGGGGCATCTGTCTTCAGCCCAGAGGTCTAGAGTCTCTTAGCCATTTCTTCCTGTGTCCTGTAAAATGTCTGGCAGTTTCCTCTGCAAAGCAGGAACCTGAAGGACCATTTCGCCAAGCAAAGTTCAGTGGTCACCTTTCTATGGGTCCTGTATGTTCAGTCAATACATTTCTTTAAGCAGTCCAGGCAAGAACAGTTTCTTTCCCAAATGGCTATTTTGGCCAAGGTGAAGATTAACTCCATATAGAGTGTCTTTGATGCCCATCCTCCTCTCTGAAGTAAATCAGTGCTGCCAGGAGAAGACATGTCTCACTGTGCAGAAAGTCTAAATTTTTAAAACATTTTAAATGCCATATTCTGTAGGTCTTTGAAGTGTTTGAAGATTATCTATCTATCTGAAATATATCTATGTATACCTAGAAGACTTAACTAACATGGCCACAAATATGATTATCATAGATGACTAATTATTAATCTATTTTTAAATTATCCATTACAATTTAAAATGAGCTGTACAAACATAATACCTTAAACAAGAGTAGAAATATACACACAGTATAACAAAATTAACTTTAAATATGTATCAATAAACTAAAATCCATAGCAATGTAAAACATTTTTAAACAAGTTGCTCTTTAAAAGTAGATTAATTAACCTACCCTTTCATCCTATCATATCTAAACTATCCCCTTTTCTTTTTTAGAAAAAGATTGTATTTATAATCAACCTGCTTTAAATAAAAATATTTATTTTTCTTGTGTCCCACATCAGATAAAATGCATATATAAACTGAGTTTAGACTATCACCTAGAGCAGTCTACTCAATATGATGACTTCTGGTCACCTGTAGCCACTGAAACTCTGGGAATTTAGTGTCTTAGATAATAGTTGTCAGAATTAACTCTATGGAGAGATTAAAACAAACAAATAAAAGCTAAGGATTCTGTGTAGTTCCAAACTGTGTTTTTATTCTCTTGGTTTGAGTTCCAGAAACTCAGCACTCCTTCATTCCACATGAAGCTGTCAGACCCCAGGGAATCCCTTCCTGACACGTCCAAGATAGGATTTTTTTTTAGCTCTCCCATTGTGTTTCCTCTTATGCAATTATTTTGTTTCCCTATCTTTAAACTGATACTTACTATAGGAAGCCAAGCCAATGATAGGAACACTACAAAAATAACACAGTATAAGGTTTCACTTTTTCTTGTTCTAAAAGGGCCTCAAAATTTTAGTAGTGTTTGCCTGAATCTTACTTACATAAGGACATTTTCTTTTGCCATCCCCACTAGTTACTCACTCTTCCAGTTGACTGATTGCTCTCATGGCCCCTGATACCCTCTCTCCTGTGAAAACCTATGATAAAGTTGGCTGCAGACTTCATGGATGCCTTGCAATCTCCCCATTTACATTGTAGCTATCTTGACCTGTACTGTGGCAGTCATGCTACACATTGCCAGAAGGACAAGGACCAAAACTAGGGTAATTTAGAAAGCCAGTGGTCTCGAAAATGCTTTTGAGTAACTGGGTGAGATAGACTTTTCATCATACATGTGCAAATACTTGCCAAAGGACTACATACTTATAGTTGTAATGAGTTTCAGTGAGCTTCTGAAAACATAGAATTTAACAGTACTCGCAGTTTCTAAAAGTAGGAATGGCCTCATAGGCAAAGTAAAGCATATGGATCCATCATAGTCATTCTGGATTTCTCTTTATAGCTCAACTGCTAAGTATTTATCAGTCATACTTCATCCTGCATTTGATACACAAAAATGCTACTTGGAGCCTCTAACTGGTGAAGAAGTGATACTCAAAATATCCACAATGATTTTCAAGGCTGAGTCCAACATCTCCAAATAAGAGGACCATCACCTTGATCTGTCACCTGCTAACATATAGAAATCACAAGAAAGATCTGTCTTTTTTTTTTTTCCCCGAGACAGGGTTTCTCTGTGTAGCTTTGGAGTCTGTGCTGGAACTCGCTTTGTAGAGCAGGCTAGCCTCAAACTCACAGAGATCTGCTTGGCTCTGTCTCCCGAGTGCTGGGATTAAAGTCATGTGCCACCACCGCCCAGCTGAAAGATCTGCTTTATCTGATATAGATTTCAATAGAGTTAGTTCAAGCCCATGCTATTATGAAGACAATAATACTGGAAGTTTTATCCAGTTACATTTGGACCCTTATTGCCATTCCCAACTTTCACTGTGTTTTCTTAGACTGTACACAGTGATCACAGTAGCCTCTTCTTGTTGGAGCTTCATGATTGCACCACCCCATGCATGTTTCCTCTGTCAACAGCCAGCTGTCCTGGTAAAAACACTTTGATGGTCTTGGGAAGCTTCCAAACACCATGTATATGAAAAGTCCTATTTGTAATTAATTTTACTAACATAGACTTAGAGGTTGTTTTAAATAGCAAAGAAACAAAGTGCCTTCAGTGAAGGAAACTTAGAAGTTTGATTTAGGGTAAATGAGTCAAATAATTCCACTTTAATTATTGATTAAATGTTAAAATTATGTCCAGTACCCATTTACTACTAAATAATAGGTAGAATTTAGGCTTAGATCCAGATATGTGTGTGCATATTCTATACACATGCATGGTATGAGTTTATGAAAAGATTGTTTTGTTTTGTGGTTTTTGAGACAGGATTTTGCTTTGTGGCTCAGTTTGGACTTAAGCTCTTGATCCTCCCACCAGTATCTTCTGAGTAGTAAAATTCCTCTTAGGCCACCACAGCCAGCATGAAGACTCACATGAGAATTACACAGTGGCATGCCAAGGGAGGCTGTGAAGATGATTGATGGTGGCTGCTTTAGAGCTGCCAACAATAAATAAATGCTGTACATCTTATAAGAGAGGATAATTACACATATAAACAAATGTTCTTGGTCAAGCCTTTTAATGTACATTCACTTCTAGTTACCTCATTAAACTGTAAATTAAATGAGTGGAAAACCCATCATATGGAAGGTGCTTCAGGAATCCAGGTAACATGGATGAATTAATGAGCACCATGTGATGAGGTTTGTAAAGTGGCTTTAAATGGCTTTGGGGAATGTTTAAATCCAAATAGAAAGTATGTCCTTTGAACCTGTGAGACCTGAGGAATTGGTCTAGGTGAGAAAGCTGTGGCTTGTTCTGCTTCTCTGATCTTCCACAATTCACACCAATATCTGGCATCAGGTTTGATTTTGTTAATAAGACCTTTTAAGATTCATGTTACAGGGGTTGGGGATTTAGCTCAGTGGTAGAGCTCTTGCCTATCAAGCACAAGGCCTTGGGTTCGATCCTCAGCTCCCCCCCCCAAAAAAAAAGATTCGTGTTACATACATACAGCATTTTTCTAACAATATCAATCTCAATATATATAATTTGTATACAATATATAAAAGTCCAATCCAATCAATGTAAAGTATTTAAAACTAATCTACCTTTTTATCTATATCATATTTATATCCTCTCTTTTCAGAGTGATTCAATAATCTACCTCATATCTATAACCTCTTTTTCCTTTCCTTTTCTTTTTTTTCAATAAGAACCTGAAATCTAATCTGCTTTGTTTAGCCCTTTTCCTGACCATTAACAACAACAACTTGTAACCAACCCTCCTAAACAATGACAATCCCAAACCTGAAACTCATTGAAAGACCAAAAGATACCTGCACCACCCCACTTCTTAGGAATGTGGGCATTGTGTTCTTAATATTGATTCCTGCTATTTGTGGGCAAAAGCATCTTTTGGGGATCCTGAAAAGAAAATTTTTGGGTTAATTGCCAAGTTCCAAGAGAGGTAGCTAGATCATTTGTTGTCCAATCTCTGCCTAATGCCAAAGTGCAGGGCTTAGCTCACATCCTTCTTTGAGTAGTCTGTGAGGCTGGATCATCTCAGCTAGCTATCTTGATATTGTTCTGAGCAATTTGTAGTCCAAAGGGGATTTTTGGGTGTTGTTTGTCAGCTTGGTGGTATTATTATTGTCCATGTGAAATAGTCATTGTGGGGCCCCATCATTTTCCTGGAAACTCCAAATTGCTGCTAGTCCTGGTCATGGTTTTTTGCAGAAAACTGATAGAGACTCGAACTCAAAAACATGTATAGGCAGCTAAATGAAGCCTTTTTCTAGAACTGTACTCTATATGACCATTAATATCAAAACAAAAGTGTTATATATATATATATATATATATATATATATATATATATATTACACATTTTGATATACAATTTATACATTACAAAAAGTTTAAAGAATCAAAATAGAACCAAAGAATGGAGATTAGTGGCAATAGAATAGTCCTTTATTTATTTATTTATTTTGGTTATTGTAGTTGGAGATCTTCTCTCCAGATGCCACCAAGCCCCCATGGTCCCACAACCCACATATAAAATAATCACTCAGACACTTATATTACTTATAAACTGTATGGCCATTGCAGGCTTCTTGTTATCTACTTCTTTTATCTTAATTTAACACATTTTTGTTAGTCTATAAATTGCCATGTGGCTCATGGCTTACCAGTACCTTACATCTTCCTTGAGATGGGGGCGGCTGGCAGTATCTCTCTGCCCCAGCCTTCCACCTCCCAGAATTCTCTTCTCTCTTGTCCCATCTATACTTCCTGCCTGGCCACTGGCCAAACAGCATTTTATTTATAAAGAGCAATATCCACAACAGGTTATCTTCTGTCTCATATCAGAAGATGGCTCTTTCTTCTGACATGGCAAGAGTTGTATTTTCCTTTTAACAACATGCTTGCATTTAGAGAAGGAGAGAGCCATTCTCCAACTCCAACACCAGATTTAATTTTTAATTGAACTGGGACAACAAAAAGACCATTTGTCTTCAGCCTAAAAGCCTAGAATATCTGGCAAACTTTTGTGTGAAGTAGGAATTTTAAAAGACTGTCCCACCTTGTCTTGGCAAATTTGGAAGTGGTGTGTGTGTGTGTGTGTGTGTGTGTGTGTGTGTGTGTGTTTATGTGTGTATGTGTCCTGCTTGTCCAGTTTGAATAGCATACTGTCAGCAATCCAATTTCTTGCCCAAATGACTATCTTTGTCGTATTGAAAGCAAACTCCATATAGGGATTCTTCAATGACCCTCATGCTTTTTTGAAGCAAACTGGTACTTCTAGGAGCAGATGTGTCTCACATTCAAGAAAATCATTATGTTATTAAGCATCTTGAATGCCATATTCTGTAGATCTCTGAAGCATTTGAAGATCACCCATCTTTCTAAAACATATCTGTTAACATTGAAAGCATACCAAATATGACTACCTAATAAAACATAGCTAATATGACTATTAAAGATGGCTAACTAATAACATGTACTTGTTTATTATCCTAAATAGCTTTTATGGATTAGAAATTTACATTAAATTTTCTAATGAGCTGCATAGGTACAATACCTTAAACCAGAATAGAAACATATGTACAATATTGCAAAAATAACCTTAAATTGTATCAACATACAAAATATCTGTTTTTTTTTTTTTTTTTTTTTTTTTTTTTTTTTGTTTTTGTTTTTTTGGTTTTTTGAGACAGGGTTTCTCTGTGTAGCTTTGAGCCTTTCCTGGAACTCACTTGTTTGCCCAGGCTGGCCTCAAACTCACAGAGGTCTGCCTGGCTCTGCCTCCTGAGTGCTGGTATTAAAGCCATGTGCCACTACCACCTGGCCGTACAAAATATATTAAGCATGAGTAGAAATGTGTACAGTATATTAAAATAACCTTAAAATTTATCAATATACAAAAATCCATAACAATATAAAATATTTAATGCTAGTAGGTGTCGTTTTAGTTTAAAAGTAATTTAACATTCTACCCTTTTTCTGATCATTCCTATACCCCCTTTTTCTTTACAGAACAAGATCCTAGAATCTAATCTTTGTCTCTTACTATGATCAATATTAACTTGTAACCATCCCCCTTAAATAATGATAAACATCTACCAAATGATGAAAACCTATCCACCCCACCTTTTGGGAATGTGGATGTCATGTTAAAATTACTTCCTGTTGTCTGGTGTTGATGGTATCTTTAGGGGACTCTGAAAAATTTGAGTTAAAGATCACATCCTGGGAGAGCTAGCTGTTTTCCAGACCAGAAAATTATAACTATAACTATTTAATCTTCAATCCTATCAGAGACCCAAGGAGAATATATTATTATCTGAGTAAATAGGAAATGCAGAGCAAACAACTTCCAAAACTGTAGAAATGACAGAAACAGCTGGCTGACTAAACAGTTTCCCAAGGTTCCCCTATAACATTGGGGCATCCATATTCAGTCAACAGGCTTCAAATATCTGACAGACTTCTGTGAACCAGGAATTTTGAAATTTGACTCTCCTACCTTATCTTGGCAAGGTTTGGCAGTTACTTTCTTTTGTGTTTTGCTTTTCTAATTTGGACAGCATAATGTCAGCTGTTCCCAGTATTACTGATACTGTTATCTCCGCCCCTATTACTGGGGGCACCAACACCTGGCCTGCTCTCATTGAGTGAGTTAAGGGCAAAAGTCCCAAATGTTCTCAGCTTCCTTCTGAAGAGCAATAGACTTCAGGAATCAGATCAAATAGGATGCAGAAATCAGAAGTCTTGGTAAGAATGATGAGATCTAACAACCATCATGTTAATGGTACTCAGGTAGGAATCATCATCTAATTATGGCATCAATGATGCAATGATATAAGTAATGAGCAGAAACAGGAGGGTCAAAGGCCATGTGATGGCTGACATCAGAGTTACTATATAGGAGGAGCCTGAAAATAGACAAGGTGCCAGTCATTTATTTTAGAACCCAATTTGTTGTTGTTTATTTCAATACAGACAGATTATGTTCCTGAATGTTTTGTATAGAAATAATAATTTTCTCTTAACATCACCTAATACCTTTTTGGCTCTGTATAAAGCAGGCCAAGTATCTTATCACATTGTAGAACTGTTTAAGTTAATGAATCTACTGGTTGACACATCTGGGCCCACTTTCCTGTTATACCAGTGGACATTATAGGTAGCCATGTTGTCCCCTATACCAGGAAGTTTCCTTTTGACTCAGCATTTTAGCTTGCTAAGGGTAGGTGGGCAAGGGACAGTGTTCTCTCTTCTGTAGCTGCTTCTAGCTGAAATGGGGCATCAATTGTCAGGGTCCAGGAAGGCTGAAAGGATAGTCAAAGGCTGGGCAATGAGTCATTCATCAGAAGTTATCTGATACCGCTGAAAGGACAGGGAGCAATTACATTGGCTGGACTGGTCAAACTCAGCTTTTAGCAAGTCCAGGGCTTTTAGTCAGCAAATGATGCATGGATTTGTCTGTCAGCCGAGTGGAAATCTGCTGACATAGATATAGACTAGGGACAGAAATTACAATTTAGGAACTTAAAAGAAAGTTACATTTTGAACTTTTTTAGTTGATCTGTGACAGATTCAAACCTTATGATCTGTTTGAATCATGGGACATTAACATAAATTTTTAAAAATATTTTTATTTTATAATTAATTTAATTTTACATATCAGCCACAGATTCACCTCCCTCTTCCCAGCACCCCCCCCAGCCTTCTCCCCAATCTGCCCCCCATTCCCACCTCCTCCAAGGCAAGGTCTCCTCTGGGGAGTCAGCCCAGACTGGGAGAATCAGTTGAGTCAGGTCCAGTCCCCTCCTCCCTATACCAAGGCTGAGAAAACTGTCTCAGCATAGGCCCTGGGTTCCAAAAAGCCAGCTCGTGCACCAGACAGGTCCTGGTCCCACTGCCTGGGGGCTTCCTAAATAGTTCAAGATAATAAACTGTCTCACTTATCCAGAGGGCCTGGTCCAGTTTCATGGGGGTTCCTCAGCTATTGGTTCACAGTTCATGTGTTTCCATTAGTTTCGTTATTTGTCCCTGTGCTTTTTCCAATCATGATCTCAATATCTCTTGCTCATATAATCCCTCTACTCTCACCAATTGGACTCCTGAGCTCCACCTGGGGATTGGCCGTGGATCTCTGCATCTGCTTCCATCAGTCACTGGATGAGAGTTCTATCACAACAGATAGGGTGTTCAGCCATCTGATCACCAGAGTAGGCCAGCTCAGGCTTTCTCTCAACCATTGCCAGTAGTCTATTGTGGAGGTATCTTTGTAGATTCCTGGGGACCTCTCTAGCACTTTGCTTCTTCCTATTCCCATGGGGTCTTCATTTATCATGGTCTGTTATTCCTTGTTCTCCCTTTCTGTTCTTCATCCACCTGGGATCTCCCACTCCTCAAAGCTCACTTTCCCCTGACCCTTGACCTTCTTTAACCCCCTTACATCCAGTTTGCTCATGTAGATCTCTTCCATTTCTCTGTTGTTGGGTGATCCCTGTGTCTTTCTTATGCTCCTCTTCACTAGGTAGCCTCCCTGGAGTTGTGAGTTGTAGTCTGGTTATCCTTTGCTTTACATCTAGCATCAACTTATGAGTGGTACATACCATGTTTGTCTTTCTGAGTCTGGGTTACCTCACTCAAGATGATATTTTTTAGTTCCATCCATTTATCTGCAAACCTCATGATGTCATTGTTTTTCTCTACTGAGTAGTACTCCATTGTGCATATGTACCACATTTTCTCTATCAATTCTTCAGTTGAAGGGCATCTAAGTTGTTTCCAGGTTCTCTGTATTACAAATAATGCTGCTATGAACATAGCTGAGCATGAGCATGTGTCCTTGTGATATTATAGAGCATTCCTTGGGTATACTCCCAAGAGTGCTATAGCTGGGTCTTATGGGAGATGGATTCCCAATTTTCTAAGGAAGTGCCATATTGATTTCCAAAATGGCTGTACAAGCTTGCATTCCCACCAGCAGTGGAGGAAAGTTCCCCTTGCTGTACATCCTTTCCAGCATAAGCTGTCTTCAGTGTTTTTGATTTTAGCCATTATGATAGATGTCCTAATTATCCAGGAAATGCAAATCAAAACGACTATGAGATACCACCTTAATGTTTTATTTTTTACTCAACATTTTTAAATTACTTTTTCCAAGGAAGGTAGTTGTGGCACTCAATACAACAAACTTTAGAGGCTGCAGTTGTGTTGCATGCAAGGAAGTCAGTCAATCACCATGTTTCAATGAAGTCCCATTAGGTATGAGTTGTGGTCAGAATGAAAAAAAAAAACAACCACAAAACAGTCATATACCCTCTTCTTTGACTATTTCATATCTCCTTTTAAGTCTCAAACACAGGTACATGAGACTGTTGTAGGATATTTGCACATTGTATGAAAGGTGTATTGCTGTATTGTATAATAAAAACTGAACAGCCACTAGCTAGGGAGGAGGTATAGATGGGATTTACAGGGAAAGAAAGCAAGTGGAGAAGAAATCTAGGTGCATGGGAGACACTAGGAGACATGAAGAGAAAATTGGAGATGCAAGATGGAAGAGAGGTAACACCACATGATAGAACATAGATGAACATAAATGGGTTAATTTAAGTTATAAGAGCTAGTTGGGCCGGGCGGTAGTGGAACACGCCTTTAATCCCAGCACTCATGAGATAGAGCCAGGCCGATCTCTGTGACTTCGAGGACAGCCTGGGCTACAGAGTGAGTTCCTGGTTAGGCACCAATGTTACACAGAGAAAACCTGTCTTGAAATACAAACAACAAACAAACAAACCAAAAACAACAACAGAAGAGCTAGTTAGCGATAGGCTAAGGTTTCATAATTCATAAGTAGTCTCCATATTATTTGGGAGCTGGCAGTCCAAAAAAGGACTTATTTCCTTTGGTGCCCAAAGCACCACATGAAATTCACATAGGGTCTGAAGAATTTGAAAAACAAAAAAGTTCTGAGTATGCTCTGTGCTTGCAGCACACACAGGTTCTACTCTTTCAGGAGGCCCTGCTACTAAGCACTTGAATGGAGTTTATGAGTATGGGGTGGCACACTGCTTGATGTAGGGAGACCAAGTAGAAGCACCTAGTGGAGCTGGGGCAAATAGACTGGCTCCATTCCAGAGCCCATAGGCATGAGGTTCTGTCCTCATCTACCAGAAGGGGGCAGAGCCAGCTGATAGGTCATAGGCTAAACAGAGCCACATGGCAGAAAGTCTAGCTGCCACTTAGCAATTTAAGGTTTGACTCATGCAGTCAGAGAAAGGTTCAGGTGCTCAAAAAGTCAGGTCCAGACTGAGAAAACCTCTAAACAGACATATGGTAAATCTGCAGCTGTGTATTTGAAAAGCGGACAGATAAGTTTCCCTATTCAGTGCACAGTAGGAAGGAAAGGGAAACATGGAACCTGGTAAAAATGCTTGAAATTCATGTTAAGAAATGTGCTTAAAAGAAAATATGCTTAGAAAATGGGGTATAAACAGTCATAGAAAAATAATAAATAGTTGAAAAATAATAAAGTGAAGTCTTTTTTTTTTTTTTTTTTTTTTTAGATAGAGTTTCTCTGTGTAGTTTTGGTGCCGGTCCTGGATCTCTCTCTGTAGACCAGGCTGGCCTCAAACTCACAGAGATCTACCTGGCTATGCCCCCAGAGTGTTGCTATTAAAGGCACCACCGCCCGGCTAAAGTGAAATCTTTAAAGAAAGAATAAAGTAACACAAAAAGGATAAGCCATGCAGGGACAGGGATACTATAACACATTGGTGTTTGACCCTTACATAGTGTTTTGTTAATTTTGAATTTTTTTGAATACCAATGAACAGAAAATGGCAGTTGGGGAGAGATGTTGGATTGCAGAAGGGATTGCTGAATTAAACCAGCCTACATACTTTAGGGATGTGCTATTATTTGTTGCATGAGACCTTTTCCTGTATGCAGCCTATATTTATTATTATTTGTTTTAGACTTTCTTCATTGCAAAAAGTATCACAGGAAAACAACTTTAGTGTACAATTATTCTTTAGTGATATTGAAAAGGTATTTATTTTTTCTGACCAAAATTTAGCAGAATGGTATACATAAGAAACTAAGTTGTATTCAAGAGACCATTTAAAATTTTAAATTTTATTCCATTTATTTATTTTTGTGTAAATGTATATGCATGTGCCTGCACAGGTCACAGTACATGTGTAGTTAGAGGACAGTTGGAAGAGTTACTTCTCTCCTTTTCTTGTGTTGCATCTGAGGTCTGAATTTTGGTTGTCAAGTTTGGTGGCAACAGACTCTACCCACTGAGCCATCTTTTAATGCCACAGTAATGATTAATTTCATATTCTGGACATTTTGGTGAAAAAACCCTTTGTTTTAGAAATCATTTCTTCCATGAACATTAACTCCAGATTTTAATAACTGCTCATTATGTTTTGTTTTATAGTTATTTGGCAGTAATGGAATCACTACATAACACAGGAGTCTGTGCATTTTCCAGTTCAGCAGGTATAGAGAATGACGACTGTGGTAAATCTGCTGCTGTGTATGTAAAAATAGGATGGATAAATTTCCTGATTCAGTGCACAGTGGGAAGGAAAGGGAAACATGGAACCTGATGATTTTGTTTGTTTCCAGTGATGATTTATAAATATTTTGTGACTGTATTAACCCTAGGACTCAGTTCAATATGCAAAGGGTTGATGAGCTAGAAAGGGAAGAAATATTCTGGTATCTGACTTAAAAGAGCAGAAGCCATCTTCTTTCCTGGTAACAAGAGCAGTTTGTTTCACGTAAAGGGACCCTTGCTCCCAGGCCTTGAGGAATCATTCTTTTTATTTAAAAAACAACACATAGAACAAAACACAGAACCTGATAAATAGCAAACATATCTCATCATGGCTAAGATAAATATTTTCAATATCTCAATGCTCTGACATCACAATTAAGAAATAGGATAGAGTTGTGGGTTTCTGTTTCTTTTTAGTTAGTTGTTTAGTGTTATATTTTGTAGGCAGAAGAATTTGTCATCTTTAAAAAAGCATTTATTTGTTTAAAATATAACTTCATATATGATGAATATCTGCCAGTATAGTTCAAGAAGCTCATACAATTATCCACATCCCATATGTGTTCTCATTCTCTCTCTCTCTCCCTCTTACCCTCCCTGATCTATTTGATGATAAGTTGGCACCCCAAAAATGCAGTAATATTCATTGATGCCAGCTGGATAATATGACTTAGACTTTTAGTCTTATAGGCATATGAGTTTGAGGAGCGCCTATGTTACACAGTAAGTTTTTGACCATTGTGCACTAGAGAGTGAGATACTGTCTCATGAATAATAATAATGATGTTCTAATATTAATAATACTAATCCATCCATAAATACTTTTAGGGACAAGCAATTTCATATATATATATATATATATATATATATATATATATATATATAATCATACATAATGATAAAACAGAAGAGATTTAGTATTGATATAGGAGTATAGCCTATCCATAATCCATTTTCACATTTGTCAGTTTGGGGATCATATCATTGTTAATGTTTCCTAATGTTCCTTTCATACTGTACATTTATTTGTGACTTCTTTGATTGTTTTTGCCTTGACATTAAAGAAAAAACCAAGTTTTGAAGTTGGAGTATGTATGTAATATAACATACCCAAAGAAAGTCATGAGAATTATGAGTTTAAAGTATGTACACCTCTTCCAAGCACCACTAATGAGGCTAGTTTTATGTCAACATGATACAACTAGGTCATCTGAGAGGAGAGAACATTATGTGAGAAAGCATGCAGATAGCCTTGTGCCTGGTCTCTGGGTCCAGGATGCTGGTGGAAGAGGTGATTTCTGCCAGAAGTGTACACCAGGAGGAGGCGACAATGAAAGCAGAGGCAGGGGGCTATGTTGGGTAGGTACAGGTGAGGTATAGGGGCAGTCTTACATGGGGTTCAGGATGCTGGCTGGGCCTCTGGTGGAGTGGGAGACTTCTGGAAGGTACTTCACGTGCTACCAAAAAAGAAAAATTAAAAACCAGCTACAAACTTTTCATTCTACAATATCTATCTTCCCGCCAGACCTTCTGGTTCAATAGTGGCATAAAACTTATAGCAGTTACAAACAAATATTATTTGTGGAAGCCATACACAACACCACTTGGGTGGCCAAGTGTCTGAGACTAGACAGGCCATGGACCCAGGGAAAATCAAACACTACTGTTCTACTAAAGGCACATAACAATAAAATGACTCTTAATGACATTCTGCTCTACTCATTGGTCTGTGCCTTGCTCAGTCATCACCAGAGAAGTTCTTCCTGCAGCAGATGGGACCAAATACAGAGACCCACAAGCAGACATTATGCAGAAAGTGAGAGACTTTGAAACGCTTAGTTCTAAATGGATGTCTAAATCAATTCCTTCCCCTCAAGGCTCAGGCAAATATGTGGAAGAAGAAACACAAAGAGTGTAAGAAACAGAGAGGATAGAGGACACCAAAAAACAAGCTCTTCTAGATAACAACATGTCTGACACACATATGAACTCACAGAAATGTGGCATCATGCACAGGGCCTGCACATGTCTGGGCCTGATGTGGTCCTGTTGTCAAGAAACAAAGTAGACACAGCACACAACCCTAACCAGAGGCTCTTTAAATTGATAACCTCTTGAAAATAAAAAATGCATGTTCTAGACTCTCACTAGGTATACAAACCACTCCCAAAGCCAGGCTCCCTGACTTTCAGTAGAAGTCCAAAGCAAAACACATTCAATGGTATTTTTGGAAGCTCTTTGTCTCCTAATACTTTGTCACAATTTTTAGTTTCCTTTAGGTCCTTTGGTTATGTATTATGATTTCCAGTTTTGTGTGTATGGGGCTTCTATGTGTGCAATTGTATCTGTCTCTGTGACTATTTATGTTTTTTGATTTTCTTTGTTTCTTTTTTCTTCTTTTGGTTTTGTTCTATTCTGACTTTCTAAAACTTTATCTAGTTTCATTTCCTTTTATTTTTGAAGATGTCTGTTTGTATCCTAAATAGAGAGAAAAATGAAAGGATGTGAATTTGTGTAGGAGAGGGAAGTGGGAAGGATCTTAGAAAAAATGTTGATGGAATATCATAATAAGAATGTACAGTATTACACTTCTATTTTCAATTAAAATATATTCAAAATAAAAATAAAACTGCTCTGGAAAGTAAAGTCTGTTTTCGATGCGCAATACATTGATGAATACACCGGAAGTATCAAATGAATGTGTGTCATGATTTTTAAAAGAGAGGATGGAGCACGCTACCCATACACAGAACCTGAGTTCAGTTCTCAGCACCTGATTAGCTCACCACCTCCTGAATCTCCAGCTTCAGGGCATCAAATGATGTCTTCTGGCCTCCGAAGTACCAATGAACATGGCATATGATCACACTATCACACAGACAGAGAAATGCATAAATAAAAATAATCAAAATAAAAAATTACCTTGAGGTAAATGTGTAAGCTGAAACTATATAATATTTAGGAAAAATGACACTGTTAAAACCTCTGCATTTTTATGTAAACAAAGACTTATTTTGATAGCATTAAAAAGCGATATGTTAAACTTCAATGAAATGTTAAATTTTATATTATTGAATGATTTATTTCAGAAGATGCAGACTAGACAGTAAGAAAATATTACATCACACAACAATATCAAAGGCTTTGTATCCAAATTATACACACACACACACACACACACACACACAAACAAAATGCTCTTACAATGTTACAGCTAGGAGGTGAACAGATATGAACAGGTATACGACAAAGGAAAACATGACTGACCAATAAGTACTTGAAAAAGATGGTTGGTATCATTAGTTCTTAGAGAAATGAGAATTCCTCAGTTCATCAAGATGGTAAAATTTCAAAGCAATGATAGTATCAAGTGATGGCAAAGATGAAAGGCAAAGGAAACTCTCCCATGTTGCAGAGAAAGTAAGATGACATAAGACATTCAAAACATGTTGTAACTTTCTTGTGAAATGAAACTGCACTTAATACTGGAACACAGATATCAAAGCTCTAGATGTTTACCAAAATAAAAATAAAATACAATGTATTGCACACAGTGATTTACATACAATTTTTAATGTCTATATTCTCTATTAATAATTTTCACATGAACATAGTTAAAATGTTTTGACAAAACAATAATCATTGGGAGCACATCATCTATCCATAATCTTGTACTCAGGAGACAGACACACAAGGATCATGAATTCTAATGTATTCAGGAAAAATTACTGACATTCAAGCCAGGCTGGATAGTAAACATTTCAAGGGAATTTAATTGACATGAGAACTTTATTCAAAATTGTTAAAACTTGCTTGTGCAACACAGTGAGATTTAAAAAGGCTAGGCTGATGAGAATCTGCATGAATGAAGATAAACCAGGCAATGAAATCCACCAAATGCCATTTGATGTCAAAAGGATAAAGCTTCAACAAAAGATCATCATTTGTGGAGCCCTGGATTCAAGCCAGGTAGTAAAAGTGTGTTTAGATTTACAATAGGAACAGCAAAAGAATATAAATGAAACTAATTGGCCTTTGGGGTATAGACAGAACATGTAAGGTACAGTAGGAATAAGAATACAGATTAGAAAACCATGAGACACATTGGGTACAATCAATAAAGCATGTGCGTTGAACAGGAGTATAGAGGAAAAGACCCAGTAGACACTAACTATTCACAAGATCCACATGGAGCACACATTCTACATCATGAGCTCTTTACTTTACCTCCATGGTGATGCCCATTTGGAGCTCTACACAAGAAAGACAAGTTAATCTCATAGCTGCTCACTAGGTCCACTAGAACCTGACGTTGAAACATATGTCCAAGATACTGCATCTTCCCACTAGAGAACATGCTTCTTGTAGTGAAAGAAATCTTCTCAACACCAGGATTTTATACTGAATCCTCAGTTTCAGCCCTAGTAACCATACCATCATCAGGGGGCAGTTCTGTAGCACAGTGAAAGTCTACAAAGATATTTTAACCTGGATGTAGGCATCCTCTCAGCCACTAGCACCTCACTCCAAATGTTACCACTTGCCATCTCTGACTCTGTATGGTGCTGTAGGCTGTACATAAATTCATGAACTCTGTGGTCAGTCATGGTGGAAAACAGCATCCATCCTGGTGCTTAGGAGATAGATGAAGAATTGGGGCTAGCCTGTATGAAATGTTACTTCAAATAGAAAAACCAAAACTAATCACAACAAAAATAATCTGAGTGCCTTGAATATATTAAAACATCTTGTAAGGCTGTCTGTCTCTGTCCTTTGGCCACCTATGTGACTGCCTGCATGAAAGTATCTTTAGGGAGAGAGAGGAAATTATTTTCCTGCAGATTTGGAACCTAGCTGTCTGCATTGCCTGGACCACATTCAAACAGAAGTGACCAGACCTATCTTATTCCCAGGCACTGAGTAAAATATTCCTGAGACAGTTACCGCTGTGAATACCATGCTTCAGATAGTTTCTGTAGCCAGTGAAGAAGAAGTTCAGTAAATGCCTCAAAGAAAATGACAACAGGAAAAAAATCCAGCAGAAACAGTACATTCAGTGCATAAAACTTCAGACATTAGGATTACCATCTAACACTTGTAAAATAAGAATACTTGATATCTTTCAAGAGACTAAGAACAGGACAGGCACAGTCACACGTGCCAGTAGTCCCAGCACCTGCAAGTTGGAAACACAAGGATCACGTGTTCAAAGCCATCCTGGGAAACATGAATTTCTATCTAAAACCACAAAATTAAAATGATTTTTAAATGATATAAAAGCTAACTAAAATTATAATTAACTTCTCTATTTCTGGTGAGAGTGAAAACTTATGCATCCACTTTGGAAAGTGACATGGTTGTTTCTCCAAAAGTTAGTGATCAACCTACCTCAAGAGCAGCTATTCCACAATTGGGCATATATCTAGAGGATGCTCCATCCTATCACAAGGACATTTGCTCAACTACGTTTGTAGCAGCATTATTTATAATAGTCATTGTTATGAGTTATTGCATGTGGGGGGACCCTCAAGAGTATCCTAAGTGTATAAGGAGACATACAGCACAAATGCAGTGGTGCACTGGGCATACATGTGGGCATGGCAGCTGCAGCAGCAGGGTTGCAAATAATTTGCAACCCAAACACTGTATCCATGTGGAGAGTTTATTATAATAAAGAGAAGAAGGTAAATATAGGAAAGAGAGAGACTAAAAGAGAGGAGAAGAAGTAGAAGAAGAAGAAGAAGAAGAAGGAGGAGGAGGAGGAGGAGGAGGAGGAGGAGGAGGAGGAGGAGAAGGAGAAGGAGAAGGAGAAGGAGAAGAAGAGAGAGAGGGGGGTGCACATCTCATGGAGGAAAAAGGTGGAAGAGAGAGAGGAAGTGGGAGGAGTTGTTCCTTAGAATGAGATTTTTCCATCAGGACCCAGGATGGTGGGGGGGGGGTAGATCAGAATACTAACATTGGTTCCCAAGGGGGCAAGTCAGAATATTAATAGCCATAAACTAGAAACAACCTAGACATCCATCAAAAGTGGAATGGATAAAGAAAATGTTGTCCATTTACACAATGCAATATGAAGGAGCTGTTAAAAACGGTGGCATCATGAAAGTTGCCACCAATTGGAAGGAACTAGAAAAGATCATTCTGAGAGAGGTAATCCAGATACAGAAAGACAAACATGGTGTGTACTCACTTATAGGTGGATATTAGCCATAAGGATAGCCATGCTACAATCCCAAGTCCCAGTGAAGCTAAAGTAACTAGGAGTGCTGAAGGGGGCGGGGTCAATGAATCTAATTGTGAAGGGGAACTAGAATAGACATTTCTGGTGAAGGGGGAGGGCTCTGGATTGGGGTGTGTGGGCATGGGAACAGGAGGGGTCAGGTGGGTGAATATGGAGGAAGCAAGTCCAGGGAAAGACTACTGGAATGAGGGGCATCTCTAGGATGAGCTAGAAACCTATTGCAATGGAACATCCCAGGAATCTAGGAGGGTGACCCTAGCTAACACTACTAACAATGGGGGAAACAGAGTCTGCACAGGCAATCTCCTGTAACCAGGTAAGACATCCAGTGGATGGACTGCCACCTTCAACCCAGAGGCAAAATCTTCAATATTCAGTTTGCCCTACCTACAAAGAGATACTAGGGTAAGGTGGTATAGAAATTATGGGAATGGACAGTCAATGACTGGTCAAGCTGGAGACCCATACCATGGGAGAGAGCCCACCCCTGACACTGCCTGGAGGACCAGGACCCAGAGGTCAGACAGGCCAGAGACCTAGGATAGAGCTGAGCATTACTGGCAAAAAGTCAATGAAATGATTCATAATAGTCTTCTACACTCATAGATTGCTGCCTAGCCTAATTCCCACCAGACAGGGATCACCCAGCAACAGCTGGAAACATGAAGAGACACACAGTCTAATCCCTGGAAGACCTTGGGGAATCATGGAGAAGAGGGGAGGAATGATTGTGAGAGCCAGAGTGGCACAAGGAAACCCCAGAATCAATTAACCTGAGCTCACAGGGACTCAGAGAATCAACCAAAATCCAGGGAGCCTGCATGGGACTGACCTGAGCCCACTGCATACATGTGACAGTTGTGTGGCTTAGTTTAGTTTTCCATCTCCTGACAGTGAGAGCAGCAGCTTTCTATGACTCTGTTACCTGCTTTTGGGACCTGTAAGTGGACTTTTCTTTTCGGCTACCAGCTCCCCAACAATGACACAGAGACTTATTATCAATTAAGAAAGCTCATTTGAGAGTTTAGGTGTGTTTCTTATGACCTCTTATAAATTAACTTAACCCATTTATATTCATATACATGTTGCCACACGACTCAAGGCTTTACTTCTCCTCCAGAATGTCTGTTCCTTCTCTATTTGCTGGTGATGCATTGTGTCCCCTCCCTTCTTCCCAGCATCCTTTGTGACTGTGAATCCTGACAATCTATTGACTGTTCAGCTTCTTATTAAACCAGTAACAATGACACATGTTCACATTGTACAAAAAGAGTGACCCTTCTTCATACTGGGTTGCCTCATCCAGCCTCAGTAGGAGAGGAGGTGCCTATTATTCCTGCAACTTGATATACCATGGCTGGCTGGTATGTCGTGGGAGACCTGCTGTTTTCTGAAGAGAAAAGAGGAGGAGAGGATTAGGGGGTGGGAGGAAAAGGGTGGATGGCCTAAAACATGCACCAGTGGACAGCATCAAGTAAGAAAACGTGAGTGAGATGGGAACACCTTAGGGTACAGTCACGGCAAGGTTGAGAGAGCAAGTAGGGGATGATATGATCATATATCATTCTGGATATGTATATATTTTTAAGAAATGATATTAATAATGAAAATCAATGAACAGTTTTTAATCAAGTCAGAAATGAACAAACTTAGAGCTTATAGACTACATCAACCTTGAAATGAAAAGTAGATATGCATATGTATATATATCAATCAATGTGTTTTTATGTTTATAAATTAACAATTAAATAAGCTAACTACAGAAATAAGTCAAGTGTATGTTTAAGATTCATTCATAATATCTTTCAGGATGAGCAAATTAACTTCACATGATCTTATGCTTCTTTTTTTTTTGTGTGTGTGTCCTCTGCATCTTAGAACATACAACCCTGAGCTGTGTTCAATATGACATCACTAGCAGTCAGCTTCTAAACCTTTCCTCTTCCCTGTCTAACACTTGATCAAACACTGTCTGAGGCATCTTGTCCTGACCTGTGACCTCCCTAGAAAATGAAGAAAGTCATGTAAAATGAGAGAGAAGTCTTTGCAACCATCCTCCCAACTGTGCACCAGTGTTAGAGTGTGAGGGTTCAGGAAACTCACAGTTTATATGGGACATTGCCAATCCATTGCCATTCCCCTTTGCTTCCATTATATTTTAATCCAGTCCAGTATCCGTTTGTAGTAACCTGGGACTGTAAGAACTTCTGTAAGAAAAATAACACATATTGTGATAAAATGTCTGTCTGACTGGTGAGAAAAGAACAGGATACCAGGCCCCAGATATTCTTATGTCAGTGCTCTGCTGTCCAGTCCTCCAGCCCTTCAGGCCCTCCAAGTTCACTTTTTAAAGTGATTTCCCACTAGTAGCTCATTTATGTAAAAACCAATGTCAGTTACTTAAGTTATTTAAAATGAAAACTTCAGTTGGCTAGTATAGTGATATTTTATTTGTATTGAAATGTGATTTTATTTGTATGTCAATAAAGTTGCCTTGAGGTCAGAGCAAGCCAGAGCAGAAGCTGAGCAGTAGTGGGGCACGCCTTTAATCCCAGCACTTGGGAGGCAGAGCTAGGTAGATCTCTGTGTGTTCAAGGACACAGCCAGCATGGCAGACACACGCCTTTAATCTCAATACCAACCATAGAAGACCTGGAGGTCTGTATAAACAGGCAGTGACAAGGAGGTCATGTGGCTGGGTTTACAACCGATGAGAAAACAGAACAGAAAGTCTTTAAATAGACAGGATGCACAGAAGTAGGTCTCTTGAGGAGAGGAAGAACAGCAGAAGCAGTGAAGGGTAAGGTTTTCTGCTCTTGCTCTGACCTCATGAATTTTAACCCTGCAATCTGTTCTATGTTTCTTATTTAACAAGCCGGTTACATCTACATTTGGCGCCCAACGTGGCAAGAATTCATTAAAAAACCACTTGCCTTGGCAGTGGGTCCAGCTTCCCGCCTGGGCGAACCCAGCTCCCTATCTCCGGCCTAGCCCTGGCCTAACCCGGGCCTAGCTCATACTAGGACTCAGGCTCAACCTACCTTAGCTATGAGCGGTTACAGCCGCAGCTGGAGTTACTTGCTTAAAAAGCTGGTGCTACAAACAACTCAGGCCTGTGGGAGCTACCGCTAATTGCAGTAGCTACACGCAACTGCAGATAGGCTGCTTTCAGCTGAAACGCCAGTGCACATGGTCAGTTGGAGCTTAAGGAAGCCAGAGCCCAGGTTCTACTCGGCTCAGATGAGAGCATTGAAGCAGTTGGATTCAAGCTTTTAGCCAGAACGTGGCTATGCTTTCTCTCTCTGTGTGTCTCTCTCTGTGTCTCTCTCTGTGTCTCTCTCTCTGTGTCTCTCTCTCTCTCTCTCTCTCTGGATCCCCACCTCGGACGCTAGGTAGCTGTTTGGAAATTCCCTCAGATTTCTACTGTTCTACACAGAATTGGTAAGTCATTTATATCAGATATTTTAAAGGAAACTATTTAAAAGATTTTTTCCACATTAAAAAAAAAATGGGTTTTATGTGCACATTGGAAGAAAATTGGGCTTTGTTTGAAATTTTAGGCAGTATGGTAATGGAACAACTATATGAGAAGATTAATGTTGATCGAATTATGTACATTATTATTCTTCTTATCCTTATTTTACAATTTAAAAAGATAGTCTATTTAAGTGCCAGGATAAAAATTTTAGAAAAACCTGTTAAAATGAATCATAGAGGAATTCAGATTCAGACAGAAGAAATTAACAGTGAAGTTGTTTCAGGATTGGATTATAAGGTTACAGAAAGAAAGCCTGTTTTCACACAATCACCCTTAATTTATCCAGTAACCATACAACAGCAACCTGGTCAAGTGAATGCGCAAAATATTTGGACTCCAGTGGAAATGTTAGACTTACGAAGGTTTAAGGAAGCAATAGTATCTTATGGCATGCATTCTCCATATGTAAAGCAAATGTTAAACTCCTGGTCAACTTATAATAGGATTATACCTCAGGACTGGTGGGAGCTGGCACAGGCGGTTGTGGAACCTGGACAGCAGCTCCATTGGCAAATGTGGTTGAAAGAGGAAGCTAAAAACATAGCAAAACAATGTAGGGATAGAGGTACACAAATCTTCCAGGATCAGCTTGTTGGAGAAGGCCAATATACTGCAGTAGAAACACAATGTTTATATGATATCCAAACTATAATTCTATGCCAAATGGCAGCCTTGAATGCATGGGACAGAGTTGAGGAACCAGGAAAGAAAACTGAGTCATTTACAAAGGTTATACAGGGCCCAAAAGAATCTTTCACAGATTTCTTACAAAGACTGACTTCAGCAGTAAAGAGAATGGTCCCAAATTCAGAAGCTAGCCAGATAATAATTGAATCTTTGGCTTTTGAGAACGCAAATGAAGCATGCAAGAGAATAATCAGGCCATTAAAGGCAAGATCTGCACCCTTGGAAGATTGGATTAGAGACACGATTAATGTTGAGGCTCATGATCATGATAATATGTGGGTAGGAGAAGAAATTTCAAGAGGTTTGAGGAGTGTCAGATGTTTTGGATGTGGAAAACAAGGACATTTGAAAAGGGACTGTAAACAGGGCACTTCTAGAAACAATGTTTCTTCAAGGAACAATGGCAACAGAATGCCCCTTCCTTCAGGAATATGTAGAAGGTGTGGTAAGGGAAGACACTGGACCAATGAATGAGGATCAACAAGGGACAGAGAAGGTAATACTTTGCTTCAGTCTTTGGGAAACTCCCAGAGGGGCCTCAGGCAGGCCCCTACAGTGAATCCAGTTTAGACCTTTACTGCAATCGTAGAGGAGACCCTACTCAGAGCAGTTAAATGACCAAATGCCTATTGGAATAAACCAGGCTACTCAGAGTAATGGAACAACTGAGACAGAGAGCACAGAAAATTCAGGAGAGACCATAAAGAAAATTTTTTGGCAAACTTCTATAAATGAACAAAGACCAAAATAACAATAAAAATAAATGGTGTTTTGTTGTCTTGTCTGGTAGACACAGGTGCTGATGTTACCATAATTGCGCCAGAATTTTGGCATCCATCTTGGCCTCTTCATGAGGTAAATGTTCAACTGTTAGGAATTGGAACATTATCTCAAGTTAAACAGAGTGCAAGATGGCTCGAATGTATAGGCCCAGAAGGACAGAGAGGCAGATTAAAACCATATGTGGCTAACATAGCCATGAACCTGTGGGGTCGAGACCTGTTACAACAATGGAATACTCAGATTAACATCCCTCCAACCTCAGAAATAAATCATAAACTAGCACATGTTTCTGAGAGAAATATTAGAAGGTATTATTCTAATGAGTGACCACCAGCCATCCATATTATACAAGAACAGGGCACAAAAACTGATGATCTTCCAAAGACACCAACAGCTCTACCTTTAAAATGGTTAACAGACAAGCCTGCATGGGTTAATCAATGGCCTTTAACAACAGAGAAACTCCAGGCTTTAGAAGAGCTGGTAGAAGAATAGTTAAATGCTCAGCATATTGAAGAATCTACTAGCCCATGGAATTCTCCTGTACTTGTTATTAAAAAGAAATCTGGTAAAGGGAGCAGTTAACAAAGTAATTCAGCCAATGGGTTCTCTACAATCTGGAATTCCTTTGCCTACTCTGTTACCTAAAGGATGGCCTCTCATAGTTATCGATTTAAAAGACTGTTTCTTTTCAATACCCCTACAAAAAAAAGAGAAAGATTTGCTTTCATGGTGCCTACTTACAATAATTCTCAACCGGTTAGAAGATTTCAATGGAGAGTCCTCCCACAGGGAATGTTGAATAGTCCAACCCTGTGCCAATATTTTGTACAACAGCCCTTGGAACTGATACATAAAAAATTTCCTAAATCTATAATTTATCATTATATGGATGATATTTTACTAGCTGACTCAAATGTAGATACTTTAGAAAGAATGTTTGAAGAAGTAAAGAAAATATTGCCTTGCTGGGGATTACAAATTGCTCCTGAAAAGATACAAAGAGGAGATTCTATTAATTATTTAGGATATAAAATAGAGCTACAAAAAATTAGACCTCAAAAGGTACAAATTAGGAGAGATTGCCTACAGACTCTTAATGATTTTCAAAGATTATTTGGGGACATTTCTCATCTACAAACTATTGTTGGGGTAAAAAATGATGAACTGAATAATTTGTTCAAAACCTTAGAAGGTGACAAGGACTTAAATAGTCCAAGAGAATTATCACCTGAGGCTGAGAAAGAATTGGCCTTGGTAGAAAAAAAAGTACATGAAGGACATGTAGATCGTATTGATCCAAAGCTGGAATGCATTTTGGTTATTTTACCTTCTATGCATTCTCCTACAGGAATATTAATGCAGAGAGATATTATATTGGAATGGATATTTTTACCAAATAAACCAAATAAAAAATTAAAACTTATGTGCATAAAATCTCTGACTTAATTTTGAAAGGAAAATTGAGACTTTGTCAATTAGCAGGAATAGACCCAGCAGAAATTGTTGTACCTTTAACTAAAGAGGACATTGAAAAATTATGGACAGAAAGTGAACCTTGGCAAAGCGCTTGCAGTAATTTTTTGGGAGAAATTAACAGCAAATATCCTAATAGAATTGATCTTATAAAGAGAGCTGATTGGATTTTGCCTCGAATTGTATGTGTAAAACCCATATCTGGAGTTCGGACATTTTATACAGATGCCAACAAACAAGGAAAGGCAGGTTACAAATCAGAAAATTTAAGTAAAGTGGTTCAAAGTCCTTATAATTCAGTTCAAAAATTGGAATTGTATGCTATTCTGTTGATATTAATGGATTTTTCAGAACCTCTCAATATAGTTACTGACTCTCAGTATGCTGAAAGAGTGGTATTACATATTGAGATGGCAGAATTTATCCCTGATGCTTCAGAATTAACTTCACTATTTATTCAATTACAAGATACAATCAGGGAAAGGAGTCATCCTTTATATATAACTCACATCCGATCCCATACTTGTCTGCCAGGCCCTCTAGCACAAGGTAATGATGAGATTGATAAATTATTGATAGGAAATGTGCTGGAGGCCCCAGAATTTCATAAGAAACATCATCATGTCAATAGTAAAGGTTTAAAAAAGGATTTTTCCATAACCTGGCAACAAGCCAAGGAAGTTGTAAAGAAATGTCCTACTTGTTCCTTCTACAATCAGACACCATTACCAGCAGAATGTAACCCAAAGGGTACTCAGAGGAATGAAATCTGGCAGATGGATGTGTTTCAATTTGTGGAATTTGGAAAATTGAAATATGTACACCATACTATCGATACTTATTCAGGATTTCAATGGGCAACTGCTTTGAGTTCTGGAAAAGCTGATTCTGTAATCACTCATTTGCTAGAAGTTATGGCCATCATGGGTATACCTGCGCAAATTAAAACTGACAATGCTCTAGCATATGACTCTATTAAAATGAAACAGTTTTTTGCTTATTATAATATAAATCATATTACAGGTATGCCACATAATCCTACAGGCCAAGCAGTTATAGAAAGATTCAACAGAACTCTAAAGGACATGATAAATAAACAGAAAGGGGTAACAAACCCCCCCCAGAAATAGACTGCACAATCCTCTATTAACTTTGAATTTTCTCAATGCTAATGAGAAAGGAACAACAGCTGCAGAGAGACATTCGTTAATAGAAAAAACAACAAAATTAAATCAGCCTATATACTTCAAGGAGGTGCTGACCTCAGAATGGAAACCAGGGTATGTGTTATGTTGGGGACGAGGTTTTGCTTTTGTTTCTGAAGGAGAAAATAAGCTGTGGGTACCACCAAAACTGATAAAGGTTCGATTTGAACAAGAGAGACCTCTTAATTAGAGGAGGTGATAGTTCATCACCAACATGACCATCCAGTTTAAACTCACTTATACCATTAATACATACCTTTTCATTTAATCAGATGTAACTTGCCAAAAGGGGACCTCCCCAAAATTAGTCTTGGGGAAGGGTTTTTGTTTTTGTCTTTTAGGAGAATGAAGGCTAAGGAATCTGAAGAACACTGGACAAATGAGACAACTGAAGAAAAGGACAAATCATCTGTCCCAGGAAAAAGAGTAAAATGGCCTATTGGTATATCATCTACAAAATTTCATAAATCTTTCTAAATGTTTCTTTCTGCTCTTCTCTAAAAAATTAATACTCTTGGTCTTCTTGTAGTCCCAGTTCAATTAAAGCTTCAAGCTGATTTTGGAGTTGGAGAATGGCTCTCTCCTCCTTTAAACTCAAGCATGTTGTTAAAAGGAAAATGCAAACTCCCTGTATCATACTAGAAAAAAGAGCCGTCTTCTGACATGGGACAGGAGAAAAACCAAATTAATTAAGGGACTATTCTATTACTAATCTCAATTCTTTGATTCTATTCTGATTCTTTAAACTTTTCTTAAAGTATGAATTTTATATCAAAATTTACAAGATATATATATATATATATACATACATATTTATATTTATGTATGTATATATATATGCAGTTTAAACTTTGTTAAGATAATAATGGTCATATAGAGTACTAATTAATTCTAGAGAAAAGGCTTAGATTAGCTGCCTATACATGTCTTTGTGTTCGAGTCTCTTTTCAGTTTTCTGCAGGAAATCACAGCCAGGCCTAACTTCAACTGAAATCTCCAGGAAGAATATGGGCCCCACAATGACAATTCCACGTGGAAAATAATATCACTAAGCTGACAAACATCATCTACAGATCAGCTTTGGACTACAAAGTGCTTAAAGCAATTCTGAGATGGCTAGCTGAAATTATCCAGTTTCAAAGACTACTTGAATAAGGACTTGAGATAAACCCTGAACTTTGGCATTATGGATAACAAAGAATATAGTTACCTTTCCTAAAATTTGTCAATTAACCCAAAATTTTTCTTTTCAGAATAAAGATAACTTCTCCCATACCCAGCAGGAAGCAATTTTAAGAATACGATGCCCACGTTCCCAAAGGGGTGGTGTGGGGTGGGTGGTTTTTTGGTCTTTTTATGGGTATTGGGTCTGGGATAGTTTTCATTGTTTAGGAGGGTTGGTTACAAGTTGTTGTTAAGGGTTAGGAAAAGAGCTAGGCAAAAGGTGCTTGTTTAAAAAAAAAGAAAAATGAAAAAGACAATTACTAGTTTTAAATACTTTACATTCGAATGGATAGTTTTATATTGTATACAAATTATTTTTATTGAGATTGAGATTGTTAGAATATACCATACATGTAGTTCTAATCTTGCTCGAGATATTGTATTTAAACCATTAATTTAACAATGTAATGCAATTTGCTAATCCTTGAATGTTAGTATTACCAACTATTAGGATATATAGAAATGAAAATTAGTGGTTAGACAATACAATTGAACTTGTAGTCATATTAGGTGTGTTTTCAAGATCAAACATATATTTTAGATAGACAGGACATCTTCAAACCCTTCAGAGATCTACAGAATATGGCATTTAAAATGTTTTAATAACTTAAGAATTTTTCTTTTTTGCTATGACTATGAGACATGATGGCTCCTGGCAGTACCAATCTACTTCAGAGAAAATATGGGCATTAAAGAAACTGCATATGGAGTTAACTTTCATTGTGGCAAAAGTTAGCCACTGGACAACAAAGTATCCTCTAATCAACTGCTGACAAACAGGACAGACTGGACATGAAACCAAGGACTAACAATTCTTGCCAAAACAAGTGTGGTTGTGGCTTTAACAAAAGGCATCTTCTGAAGCCAGGACAATATGGCAGAATCCCTGAAGTGAGTGACCTTTGCAATCTGTAAAAGGTACCGTGCCCTTTTCTTCAAAGGCAGCTGAATAGGGAGTGGGCCAATGGCTTCTGTTGTGCAATGAAACAGCAGATGAAACAGTTATTCTTGAAGAATAACTAAGCTCAACCCTCTCAACAGTAGACTGGCGTTGAATAGAGGGATGTGGAGAAGAACAGGATGCCAAGATGAAGCCACATATACACAGCCAAGAAAAATGGACAGCTGAATTGAAAAAACATCAAAAATTTCCAGAATTTAAAATCCTGAATCATGACATGACACTAATGGAATTCAGGTGTTTCTGGTACATGGACTGCTCTCACCAAGTGTGAGGTCAAACTGTTGACCTTGTATACATCCTAGTTCACAAAAGAGTCTGTCAGATACACTAAGCCTATAGGCTGAAGATGATGCCCCAACACTGTGGAGAAACCTCAGGTGACTATCCAGGCAGCTGGCTGTTTCTGTCAACTCACATTTTTTTTTTTTGGAAGCTGCTTGCATGCACTTCCTGTTTTTATTTTTTATTAGGTAGTATTATTTCCTTCTTGGATCTCTGAGGGAGTTGAAGATCAGTTAGTTATGGTTATAATTATCTTTGTTAAGGATTTCAGAAAAACTCACTAAGAGCTGTAAGTGTATAAATTTGAAAGACGTTATAAGACAGTTCCGTTGGCAATATAAGTTAGGATAAAAAGTGAATCAGTTACATTCTGGACTTACCAAAATAGGATAGATAATGGAATTATTTTCTCTGAATTTGTCAAATACAAATGGACTAGACATTGTTTAGGTATTTATTGTTTGTATATATGGTATATATAGTTATTGTACTTTTGTATATAGTTTTTCTTATATTAGTTATAACTTTTCCCTTTTTTCTTTTTATTAAAATAGAAAAGGGGAAATATAGTGTTATTTTATTTGTATTGAAATGTGATTTTATTTGTATGTCAATAAAGTTGCCTTGAGGTCAGAGCAAGCCAGAGCAGAAGCTGAGCAGTAGTGGGGCACGCCTTTAATCCCAGCACTTGGGAGGCAGAGCTAGGCAGATCTCTGTGTGTTCAAGGACACAGCCAGCATGACAGACACACGCCTTTAATCTCAATACCAACCATAGAAGACCTGGAGGGTTGTACAAACAGGCAGTGATGAGGAGGTCATGTGGCTGGGTTTACAACCAATGAGAAAACAGAAAAGAAAGTCTTTAAATAGACAGGACGCAGAGAGGTAGGTCTCTTGAGGAGAGGAAGAACAGCAGAAGCAGTGAAGGGTAAGGTTTTCTGCTCTTGCTCTGACCTCGTGGTTTTTAACTCTGCAATCCGTTCTGTGTTTCTTATTTAGCAAGCCGGTTACATCTACAGGCTAGAGATACTGGATTCATGAAATGATTTGTAACTGTGTTTCTCAAAGTCTGACTGTATAGCCAAGGCTGACATTGAATTCACAATCTCCCTGCTTTAGTCCCTGGTTCCTTAAGTAACCTGATACTTTATGAAATTTTTCAAATACATATTTCAGAAGATCACAGAAGCATGTAGGAAGTGTTCAACTTAAGTTGACCTCCTGTCTAAAAAAACAAATTAGTCCAGATGAAAAGTCCAAGTCCTCTGTGAAAAGCAGTGCGCTATATCCCACATGTACCAGCAATGAAGCCATGCTGTTACTCAGACCTGAAAGTGACAGAACTTGAGGAAGGGGGAGATACTTGAAGTAAATAGTGTGTCTTACATGTTACATTTGAATTGAATGATACCTAATGCAATTACTGAATATATTTTATAAGTTTAAATTTACCTGTTTACTGTATCAAATAGAAAACTATATCATTACTTGACATTAAAATTTATTTTATGCTGTAATTATCAGACATGTATTAAATTGGTGAAGAAATTGTACATCATATTCTAAATGACAAAGGTTTCAAGCTGATTATTCACCCATTTCTCTAGAACAATAATACCCAGTATATATTTGAAGAAACTTCTTTAGTGACAAATATAAACAGTTAATGTCCAGATCATGGCCACTTGTTTATCTTTAAATATTTATTTCTAAAAATAGATTTTTATAACACCAGTAGCACAGACACTGAGAGAAACAATCAGTCAATGGGACTTGTTGAAACTGAGAAGCATTTGTAGAGCGAAGGACACGGTCAACAAGACAAAGTGACAGCCTACAGAATGGGAAAAGGTCTTCACCAACCCCACATCTGACAGAAGGCTGATATCCAGAATATATAAAGAATGTAGACATCAAAATGCCCAACAGTCTAATTAAGAAATGGGTTATAGAACTAAACAGAGAATTCTCAACAGAGGAAGCTCTAATGGCTGAAAGACATTTAAAGAATTGCTCAACATCCCTAATTATCTGGGAAATGTAAATCAAAACGACTCTGAGATACCACCTTATACCTGTCAGAATGGCTAAGTTCAAAAACACAGAAGAAAGCTTATGCTGGAGAGGATGTGGAGCAAGGGGAAGTCTCCCCCACTGCTGGTGGGAATGCAAGCTTGTACAGCCACTTTGGGAATCAATATGGTGCTTCCTTAGGAAATTGGGAATCCATCTCCCCCAAGACCCAGTTGTAGCACTCTTGGGCATATACCCAAGGAATGCTCAATCATACCACAAGGGCATTTGCTCAGCTATGTTCATATCAGCATTGTTTGTAATAGCCAGAACCTGGAAACAACCTAGATGCCCTTCAACTGAAGAATGGATAAAGAAAATATGGTACATATACACAATGGAGTACTACTCAGCAGAGAAAAACAATGACATCATGAGGTTTGCAGGCAAATGGATGGACCTAGAAAAAAAAATCATCCTGAGTGAGGTAACCCAGACTCAGAAGGACAAACATGGTATGTACTCACTCATAGGAGGATACTAGTTGTAAAACAAAGATGACTAGACTGCTACACAACTCCAGGGAAGCTACCTAGAAATCGGGACCCTAGGAAAGACACAGGGATCACCCAATGACAGAGAAATGGATGAGATCTAAATGAGCAATCTGGATGACAGTTGGAGTAATGAAGGGCAAGTTTTGAGGGAAAGAAAGCTTAGGGGAGCAAGAGATCCCAGCTGGATCAAGAACAGAAAGGGAGAATAAGGAATAACAGACAATGATAAATGATGACCACATGAGAACAGGAAGAAGCAAAGTGCTAGACAGGTCCCCAGAAATCCACAATGATACATCCTCTGAGACTACTGGTAATGGTTGAGAGAAAGCCTGATCTGACCTAGTCTGGTGATCAGATGTCCAAACACCCTAACCATCATCCTGGAACTCTCATCGAATAACTGGGGGAAGTGGATGCAGAAATCCTTGGCCAGGCCCCAGGTGGAGCTCCAGGATTCCAATTGTCAACAAAGAGGAGGGACTGTAAGAGTGTTGAGACTAAGATTGGAAAAGTACAGGGACAAATAGCCAAATGAATGGAAGCACATGAATTATGAACCAAAAGCTGTGGAGCCCCCAACAGGATCAGGCCCTCTGGATAATTGAGATAATTGAATAGCTTGAACTGTTTGGGAGGCACCCAGGCAGTTTGACCTGGACCTGTCCTTAGTGCATGAGCTGGCTGTTTGGAACCTGGGGCTTACACAGGGACACTTTGCTCAGTCTGGAAGGAGGGGACAGGACCTGCCTGTACTGAATCCACCAGGTTTAAATGAATCTTCAGTGGAGTCCTGGCCCTGGAAGAGATGGGAATGGAGGGGAGGTGCTGGGGTGAAGGTGGGGATGGGGGCGGGAGGGGGGAGGACAGGGAAACCCATGGCTGATGTGTAAATTAAAACACAAATATAATTTAATTAAAAACACCAGAATATTAGGAAGTAAATACTATGGGTAGATTCAGTGAAAATCAACATGGAGCTAACAAGCAAACTGTTTATTCCACGGTTCTCATATAATTTACATTTTGTAGATTGCCCCAGAATTAAGTTTTTCCATTGTCATCCAGGTATTCATCTCAGACAATATCACTTCTGGCTTCCAAAGAGCAAACCCTAGACCATAGTCTCTCTGGGTGCACTTGATACTCTATGGCGATAAATAACTCTCAGTCACAGGATGTGCTATACCAGATGGCTAAACATGCTTCTCTTCACGATTCTCTGGCAGAATTCTGGCAAAGGGAAGAGACTGCAAAGATAGTACTGTCTGCTTAGAAATGAGTCTCTTCATAACAGACCCTTTGTCCTGAAACTAAATAGGAAGCAAGAAGGATGGACTGGAAAACTCTTACTGAATGATTTTTGCTCAAATTACAGGAAAACCCCATGCAACTGCTGAAGGACTCTCTCTCTCTCTCTCTTTTTTTAAAATATCTGTGCTCAATATTTCACTATCAAGGGCTAGAGAAGGCTAGAGAAGGGCTAAAAAAGAATGTAAGAGTCTATAGTACCAGTTCATCATCATCATCATCTATCTTCAAAAGGGATAAGTTGCAGTACTGGCAGGTGTGTTCACATCCACTCCAGTGTTTATCATCCATGATGAAATAATAACATTTTATGCCACAGCAGAACAAATGTCCTTCAACAGGTTTTCCTACAACAGAGAAGGAAATGGTGAAAATTCTTATTTTCTGCTATTCTGTTATTAGAACTGTAGTGATATCTTGTAGATGCTTGTCTGAAGATCAGAGGGCAGAGCTAGTCATAGAGTTAACCATAGAGGCCAGGCTGTGGTGGCACACACCTTTAATCCTAGCACTATAGGCAGAGGCAGATGGATCTCTGTGAGTTCAAGGCCACCCTGGACTACAAGAGATTAATCCAGTATAAAAGAGAAACAGAGCCAGGCAGTGATAGCTCACACCTTTATTTCCAGTACTTGGGAGTCCCACACCTTTGATCTGAGCACTAGGAAGGTTGAGACAGGAAGATTTATGGCTAGAAAGGGAAAAGAATATAAGACAGGTGGAGTAGGACTCAGGGGCATTCAGTCTGAGGATCATGGAGATGGGAACTTCACCTTTTGGCTGAGGAGTGGGCAAGGTGAGAAGTGACTGTGTCTTGTTTCCTCTTATCTTTCAGCATTTACCCTGATATCTGTCTCTGAGGTTTTATTATAAGACCTATTAGGATTTGTGCTACAGAATAATGTATTTATTACACATCTATAACTAAGTAAAACCTCACAGCTCTCAGAAATTGAGATACTAGAATACTGAGAGACACCTGCACATCCTTGTTCTCTGCAGCACTGTTTATAATAGAGATATGGATAAAATTTAAATGTTCATTATGGATGAATCAATAAAGAAAATGTAGCATATACACAGAAAGGAATACTATTTATCCTTGAAAGGGAAGAAATCCAACCAGGCATGAAGACTTATGCCTATAAGCCCAAGACTACATAAGCCTAGGCATGAGGTTCACCTCTAGTATGAGGTCAACCTAGGTTAAGCACTGAATGACAGGCCAACTTTGGCTATATGGTGAGTTGCAAGGCAGCCTTGGATACAGAATGAAAGCATTATCACATCTAATCCCCCAAAAGAGAAATCCTCACCTAAGTGACCAACTGTGTACTAAGAGTCTCCCAGGTGACTCCTGACCTCTGTTCACACTCACTGAGTGTCAGGATGAATGTTCTGTTATGAGCCAATTCATTACTAATGAGACAGCAGAGTCTTCGCAATAACTTCCCTTTCTCAGAAGTCTCCATGAAAGTCTGTCAGAGAAGCATGGATGAATTTGAAGATAGAATGTGAAGTGAAACAAGCTAGTGCCAGGACCATACTTTTTTATTTCACTCAGATGGAGCTTATAACACAGGCCAGGTCTACGAAGCAGAAGTTTGTAAGATTTCAGGGTATAAACTTATTTATAAGTTGACCAGGAGTTTAACATTTGCTTTACAAATGGAGAATGTATGCCATAAGATATTATTGCCTCCTTACACCTTCTTAAGTCTAACATTTCAATTGGAGTCCAAATATTTTGTGCATTCAGTTGACCAGGTAGCTGCTGTACAGTTACCAGATAAATAATTTCACTGTTAAATTCTTCTGTCTGAATCTGAATTTCTCTATAATTCATTTAAACAGGTTTTTCTAAAGCTTTTATCCTGGCACTGTGTCTTTTGGAATTGCCATTATCAACAATCACAGAGTACGTACATTCAGCTGCAGTTTCCAGTCCTGGGCCTGCAAAAGTTTCAGTCTGTCAACAGTCAGTCTTAGGTGGGGAAAAGATTCATGGGACATTATCTCTACCTGGGAAACTATTAGCTACTGACAAATGCTGGGGGAGGGGTTATTATTGTCTTCCATTTTGTCCCTATGAGTGAGCACACCAGGGTCTATGGATATAGTTCTTCATCTGTACCCTGCAGGGCTCCAAGGATTGGTCTAACTTGGGCAGTGAGCAAAAGAACAAAAGACATACAAAGCAAAGCTGTGATCCAGTAGTCTGGTCTCTGTAATGGAGAAGATGTGGCACCCTGGAGGATTGGCTTGCTTGCAATACAGAGTTAAACAGGAAGACAGAGTTATTGCATGTAGCTGAACAAGTAGGTAGTGCTTATAATATACAAACAAACATGGAGTAAGCTTTAGCTTATCACAGAAGGAACAGTCTCTGTAGGAGAACAGTCTTTAGAACATACAAATTTTATGGAGAGAAATTAAAGTGGACACTTTATGGACACAGTGTCAACATTCACACTTATAACTGAGGAAAGCTTTGCCACCCTTCTGAGTCTCATTTGGGGAAAGCTTTGCAACTCCCAGGGGGCTGAGGCAATGGTCCTTCACATAACAATTCCTATGTAAAAAAAATAATGTTCCTTCAGGACTTAATTTGTTCTATATACTCACCCATCATGATACAGACAGCCCAGGTTTAATTCACCGAGAAACAAAACTAAACAAAAGACATTAACACTGGAAAAAGTTGGGGCAATAAATAAGGGTTTCAGAGGTGGTGGTAAACATGTCTCCAACATGAAACTAGACTGGCAAGGAATGAGGGGGAGAAGCTAGCACCAGCATGCTATGATCTAAGTTACACAGCAGGTGTTTTGCTCATGCAGACAGAAAAGGTTATACATGTGCCATAAGGACAGATTCAGACAAAAAAAAACATTAAATGGTATACAGTGTGTTAAAAATATGTGTAGGCTTGAGGGAGAAAAGAAAAAAGTAGAGGAAGTCTTTAAATAAGGAATAAAATAATAAAAATATAATAAGCCACATAAAGATGAAAAATACCAAGAGTCCAGATTATGTATATTATTGTGTTGTCTTCAAAATTGTTGGCTGCTAAAAGAACTTTGATTATGCAAATTGCTATAGTAAACCAACCTATGTATTTTAAAATTATCTTGACTTTAAAATTTAAGTCAAAAGATATATTTCTTTGGGGAAGAGGTTATGCTTTTGTTTCTACAGCAAGGTATAATTAAAGAAGACACACTGAAAAATCTCCAGTGGGAATGGATGGTCCAGATGATGCAAGGTTTCAGAGCACCTCTGTTATAGTTTCCTCTAAATTCTGCATGTATATGACTTTCAAGGTTCAGCCTCACTGAATAATCCAGTCACCATTTGACCATAATCCTAAATTTTCACAGGGTCCCCGAAAGGTTAGCAGGACCTCCAGTCAACAGGATGTAGTCTAGAGAACTATGCCCACATTCCCAAAAATAAATTATGAATGTTTGTCATCTTTTAGGGAGGTTAGTTACTAGTTGTTATTGGTAATGGTCAGAAAAAAGCTGAACAAATGAGATTACATTCAGAGATCTCATTCTGAAAAGAAAAAGGGAGGATATAGAAATGATAGGATAAAAGAGTAGATTATTGAATATAATTTTAAATAAAAAAGCAACTACTAGTCTTAAATATTTTACATTGATCTGGATTTTTGTATAGTGTTACAAATTTAAGGTTACTTTTGTTAGAACGTACTGTACTGTTTCTATTCTTGTTCAAGTTATTGTATCCATACAGCTAATTTAATAATGTAATGCAAATTTCTAGTCCTTGTAAGTAATTATTACAAACTATTTATGATAGTAAAGAAATGTAGGTTAATAGTCACCTATTATAATCAAACTTGTGGTCATTTGATATGTTTTCAATGTCAAACAGAGATATATTTTAGATAGATAGGTCATCTTCAAACACTTTAGAGATCTACAGAATATGGTATTTAAAGTGTTTTAATAACAATGTTTTTAATGACAATGAGACATGTCTGCTTCTGGCAGCACCAATCTACTTCAGAGAAGATGATGGGCATTGAAGAAACTTCATATGGAGCTTCCTTTCTTTGTGACAAAAGTTAGACACTGGGCAAGAGACTGGCCTTGCCTCAACTGATGACAGTATACTGTCCAAATTGAACAAGCAGGATACAAAAGGAAGTGATTGCTGAACTTTGTCAAGAAAAGGTAGGACAGTCCTTCAAAAATTCTGCTCGACAAAAAAGTTTGTCAGATATTCTAGACCTACAGGCCAAAGATAGATGCCCCAACATTACAGAGGAACCTTGGGGTGATTGTTCAGGCAGCCAACTGTTTCTGTCATTTCTTAATTTTGGAAGTTGTTTTTTTTTTTCCTGTTCTTTCTGTTTACTCAGATAATATTACATCCTTCATAGGAGTTGAAGACTAAATAGTTATAGTTTTCCCTGTTAACAAATTCAGGAAAGAAACTTACAAAAGAGGTATGAAGTGGATAAGGTTGAGAGATATAAAAGGATAATTTTGGGTTGATAATAGAAGTTAGAATATAAAGTGTAATTAGATACAACACTTTGGACTCAACAAGATAGAATAGATAATGGAGTATTTTCTCTGGATTTGTCAAAAGCACATAGACTGGACATTGTTAGTACAATTCTTGCCTGTATATATTTGTATATAGTTATTGTACTTATTGCATGTAGTTTTACTATGTTAGTTAAAACCTTTGCTTTTTATGTAGACAAAAACGGGGAAACATTCTGTGGTATTTTGATTGTGTTCTGACAAATAAAGCTTGCTTGGAGTCAGAGGGCAGAGTTAATCAGTAGCTGACCAAAATTAACCGTAGTGTTTAGAGGACTATAGACAGATAGGAGACAGGAAGTAGTAATGTGGGGTTGAGGACAGTATTCCAGCCTTTTAGGAGGAAAGAGAGGTCGGAGGTGACTGGTGGCTGTTTCTCTGCCTCTCTGATCTTTCAGGATCTTACCCCAATATCTGACTCCTAATCTTTTATTGATAAAGAATAATTAGATAAATGCTTCATAATAGCACTTTTGTCTTGTGAATGATTAGACTTATCTGAAGTCACAGGAGCTTGTTGGTGTTTCCACTCATGTCTCCCCAGCTCCCATATTCATGCTTTGTGGCAAGCTAAAACCCAGGCCCTTCTGAGTCCACATTGGATTCAAATTCTGTGTATTCAGTTAGGCTTTATTTACAGGTCCAGATTTAGTCTTAAGGTATCCATAAGTAAAACAGCTGACTTCTTCACAGTGTTTCCTTTTGGAAAACTTAAACAACACAAGCATCGACGTGGACTGAGACAGAGTGTCTGGTCTTCCACCTCCACTTGCTGTTTCTTCCAAGCACAACTTTATTAAAACTCTTCTTTCATTCTTTGCATGTGTGTTTGTGTGTGTGTGTGTGTGTGTGTGTGTGTGTGTGTGTGTGTGTGTGTGTGTGAAGACAAGAAATAGAAAACCCCCAGGATGAGGGTATAAAGACAAAGTGACTAGCTGAAGATATTCTAGAAGCATTCACACTCTGCATCCAATGAACTTTACTTACACTGTTGAGATGAGTTAATGTCTAAGAGCTGTTTCAGGGCATCTCTGATGCATGACAATTGCAGACTTGAGTAATGACTCAGAGATACCAGGGTTTAAGAATCATTAAGGGGGCATAAGAGATTGCTCAATGGATAAAATCTCTGGGTATACAACACAAGCCTGATGACATATCTAAATTTGATCCACTGAACCCTTAGGAGGAGAAAAGAACTAACTCCTCAAAGTTGTCCTCTGACCACCAAGCACATGACACAGCATACATGCTCTCTCTCTCTCTCTCTCTCTCTCTCTCTCTCTCTCTCTCTCTCACTCACACACACACACACACACACACACACACACACACACACACGACACATTAATAATAAATATAAAAGTTTTCTTTGAGTCTATAAAAGGAACAAAGTAAGGAGATAGAATCTGGTCATATAAGACACAGACTGCACAGCCTAGTGGTGAGAAGATGTGTAGACTGTGAAAGAGGAGGAAACACGGAAGGTGGTAGTAAGTGAAGGCTAAGAGAGAGACAGTTAAAGCTGGCTAGAAGTTAGTAAAGGAAGAGAGAAGCAGGAAGTTCCCCTCTATGCTTGTCAAGTGGGGTTCATGCTTGCCATTGCATCCTCAGTTCCTCTTCTCTTTTCCATCCCATTCCCCACCCCCAGTGCTCCATAACCACTGTCACTTGATTTGAATAACAAATTAAATTGGTTTTATCTAAAACAAACAGCAAGTTGGAAAAGCTACAATAAAATGAAAGTAAAGTTTGGTGAGAAATTTGGACATATTCTGGCAAGGGTTAGCCAATGGCAACAGACTAGAATTCAAACTGTCTTTTACTTCTTCTCTTTCCTCTACTATTATTGTTGTTGTGTTGTTATTATCATTGTTGCTGCTATTATTATTGTTTTATTGTCATTATTCTAATGATAATATATTTAATTTTTTTAGGTCTACAAAAGGAACATTGCCAAGAGACATTTGTGGTCAAGCCTGAGTCTTTGTACATGCAAAGCAAGGATCTTTTACGAACTGTATCTGAATCCAATGAAGTTTCTAAAGTCTTCAGTGTTAGAATATGAGACTACACTGGGAATGTAGGCATTTACACCTTCACCAAGTGGGTAGCTTTGGAGGAGATGGAGAACAAGCCCCAGTAACAGCAGGGATACAGTACTGTGTCCCATTTCAACACTGTGCACTGCAACTGTCACCTAGCTGCTGTCGGATTGGCTAGAGGCCGGGAAGAGTGGGAGAGTGCTGCCCTGCAGAATGCCAACATGAAGTCCATCAAGGACTTTGAATGAATGTCTGTGGATGCAAAACTAGCTTTTACCTTAAAAACAATAATATGTAGTTTATTCTGGAACCATTTTAAGTGACCCTAGCTCCATATTCAATGTGGAAGCAGTTTCATGAACTTTTGTAGTTTTACAGAACTGAGAAAGTTATAAATCAAGGCAAATTTAACATATATTGGTTGATACTTGAGAGAGGTGGTTATAGAAAGATATAGGAAGATTTTGTATAGGTCATCAGATGTTCTTAGCATTCAGGTTGGTAGAAGTTAGTGGTCTGTTTAGCTAATAGATTTCATAAAATCTTTATCTATTGGTCACAGGATATTAGTTCTAACTAAAGTGGGTAAGAAATGGCTATTTAAGGGGCTAGAGATATTTTTTAGTAAGGTAGTTAGCCTCTGCACCTACAACATTCCAACTTCTCCACTTCACTGTCACTTTATTCAGTAAATCAGTCTTTGATGACACAGCTTCTCTCCAGGAATTCTCATTCACAAACCTATGGGCAAAGCTCACATGAAGAAATTTCACGTTATCTTATTTAAAAAAAAAATCAATTAGGAGTATTTTGACATCCAGTGGGTATACTATAAATGAATAAGATGGCTTGTAGTGATCTATATTAGAGTTCGTTAAGGCTGTGGTGGCACACGCCTTTAATCCCAGCGCTTGGGAGGCAGAGCCAGGCAGATCTCTGTGAGTTCGAGGCCAGCCTGGACCACCAAGTGAGTTCCAGGAAAAGGCACAAAGCTACAAAGAGAAACCCTGTCTCGAAAAACCAAAAAAAAAAAAAAAAAGTGTATCTACTTTAATTCCATAAGAAGAACTCTTTCTACCAAAAAAAGAGAAGTATTTCTAAACATATTGCAATGGAAATCCCATGAAACTTTCTATTTTATTTTATTTTTTTCATTTTTTTATTATTATATTTGTATTTTAATTTTACACATCAGCCATGGGTTCCTCTGTCCTCCCCTCTCCTGCCCCCACTCCTACCTTCCCCCCATCCCCTCCCCTCTATTCCCATCTCTTCCAGGGCCAAGACTCCCCTGGCGATTCATTTAAATCTGGTGGACTCAGTACAGGCAGGTCCAGTCCCCTCCTTCCAGGCTGAGCAAAGTGTCCCTATGCAAGCCCAAGGTTCCAAACAGCCAACTCATACACCAAGGACAGGTCCCGGTCCCACTGCCTGGATGCCTTCCAAACAGTTCAAGCTATTCAATTGTCTCACTTATCCAGAGGGCCTGATCCACAGCCTTTGGTTCACAATTCACGTGCTTCCATTTGTTTGGCAATTTGTCCCTGTGTTTCTTCCAATCTTGGTCTCAACAATTCACGCTCTTACAGTCCCTCCTCTTTCTTGACAATTGGACACCTGGAGCTCCATGAAGCTTTTAACCTAACAACAGCAAAATGTTGTAAAACAACTTAAGTGTTCAGCAATAGGGGATTATTCACTTGATTTATACTGTATAGAAGTGATTAATAATTATATTTGGCTTAAAATATCTCATAGATCATTATTTATAAAACAAATGTTTTTCATTTATTAGAAATATCAAGAAACATAGTGTAAATTGATGTGGTGGTATATAGCTGTAATCTTAGCACTGAAGAAATTGAGTCAAGAAGATTGTGAGATTGAGACCAGCCTGGGATACATAGTAAAAATGATATAACAACTGTATCAAAACAAACAAACAAACAAAACAACACACACACACACACACACACACACAGTGAGAGAGAGAGTAAAAAACAGAACAAAACAGAACCAAAGCCTAAGTCTGTAGCTCAGTGGTAGAATTTTTGCTAAACATTCTCAATGTCTTATATTAGATAATTTCACACCATGAAAATGTCAGCAATAATACTACTCCCTTTGGAATATTATGTATGAATAAAAAGCTACAAATGTTTACAGCAAGTTTCATGCTGGAAATATGAGAGCTTTAAAGGCATCCTAAAACACACTTAGTAAGCATAATTCAAAAACATGAAGTAACTTTTTTTAATAGTAACATAAGGAAAAAGTTCCAACTGTTACTAAATTAGGAGTGGAGGAATGTCAGTCAACTCTTTTTACTAGTGGTTTTTCTAAAGATACCATTTCTGTTTCTTGCAGATACATTCCTCTCAGGCTTCAAATACTGATGATGGACAAGATTTGCAGCATCTTTCAGAGTACATAGACTTCTTTCCTTTCTGTCAGCATCAGCTCTCGTCATACAGTTTCCTCTTTTCAGTTTCTGTCAAGAGGAGGGGCTGAAAATCATGAGCTGGAGTATCACTCAGAAGTGATTCAGTTCTGCCTCTTCTCTTGGAGCTCTGAGAGGATCAGTCCAGGGAAGTTCAACTTGTCTCCCAGCTAGGGGATCGGTTCCCTGCACCAAAATCACATCTGGGCCCAGACACAGGTAACAGCTGCTTTTATTGTTTTTCTATCACATGATCAAATATTCTCTAGAGCATTTCAGATGCTGTTGACATGAGAGCGGGATAGATGGGGAAGCCCTCGGTTGCTTGTGTTAGATCTGGTTGACTCTGGCATGTGAAATTTGGAGTTCAGCACTGGTTATTTTCTTTGTGATTGTACTGTGACTTTTGCTATGTGCTAAGAAAGTAAGGTAGGAGGTTCTATGGAGTTCACTACTCTTGAGTGGGTTAAATGCTTATATATTATCCATCTTGAAGAGGTCATAATAGGAGCCAGGTAAGATGGCTCAGTGTGTAACATACTCGATACACAAGACTGAGTGATCACCTGAGTTTGATCCTTGGGACTCACATAAAGGTAAAATGAGAGGCCTAACTCAGTAAAGTTATTCTCTGGATAACTTCACCATGGCACAGGTACTGCCAACCCTCCAAAAACCCCAAATAATAATACATAACAATTTAAAAAAATGAATTCTGTAATGGAAAGTTTTCTTTTTCTCAGCAAATAAGGGAAAATTTGAATAATTTCAGATAACTTCATAAATTAGAAAATTAGAGAATAAATGCATGTATTATTTGTTTTCCATATTATCTGTTGGCTGTCATCTCAGTTATGAATGTAAGGGGCAAGGTGAGTTACAAATATTTACTATTTAATAATATATTGATATCTATTATCAGACTGAATCATTCATGGGCATTCACTAATGACTGCTTTATAGTGACAAAATTTATTTTCATATAGGTTCCTCTGACAATATCATATTCTAGAATATAATATGTGAAATAATCACGTAGAATGATTTGAGATTAAAACTTCAGGTTGTATCCTGCTATGCCCATCTCTATTGCTCCCACACCCCACCCATGCAGTACCCCTTTCTACTTTCCTGGTTGCTGCAGTTACTCCAGGTTCTGTACCATGTCTGAAGACTTGGAGTCAGAAGCCTCAGACATGAGAGAACATGCAGTATTTGTCTTTCTGGGTCTAGACTATCCCACTCAGTAGAATTTTTCTCCTTCCATGCATTTACTAGGCCTGACCCTGGAGAAGAATGTGTAGGATAAGACTGGGAAGAGAGGGTGGACAGCTCAGGAGTTTGGGCTTTAGTCGAAGAAGTATTTATGTGTCTTGGAGTCCAAAATGTTAACCATTCACAGTATTAACTGTGATAATTCATATATTGTTTGGATGGTGGTGTCTGGGAAACTCTGAGAGTCAGTTTAGTTGAAAAGACTGCAAGAACATTTTTTATATTTGTGTTTATCAAAATGTGTAAATAATTTTAAAGTAAAATTTTTATTCATTCAGAAAGCTTTTACTGTTTGTTATTTGAATTGATACTTGAAAATTATTTCAGTTATTTGCGGTAGTACCAATTTTTCGTAACAATTTATATATGTTCAATATTTTAAACAAATAGGCTGTGCCAATATTATAATAGCTTATTAGTAAGTTTTTAGTTCTTTCTGTATTTTCTAATAATAAGTGCTGTGAACATTAGAGGTATAAATGACAGAAGTCTCCAAAGATTTCTTACCCTAGTAGAAAACAGGGTCAATCCATGTGATTTAGGGTATTTTGATTATTAGGGGAATGAATCAGACCCCACCCTTTCTCATGCAGCATCAGATCCAAGTACCTTCCTAAAGGTGGACATTTTAACTTTTCTTTAGAAATCACTCAAGGGCAGATTTTAACACAGACTGTACTTCACTTACTCACAAGATGAGTGATGAGATCACTTATACAACTGTGAGGTTCCAGAAGACTTCTTCGGAGTTGCAGAACAGAGGAAGGGCTGATGAGACCCAAGGGCCCAGAGAAGCTGACCACAGAGGTAAGTGTTTTAAATGTCTAAAGTCACCTGTTTTTCATGCATTGTAACTTTTGACATTTGAAAACAATATCCTACTGGCTTCTATGGAAAATGATCACCCTCCATCTTAGCTGGGCTTGGTGATGCAGAGTGGGAGGAGAGATAAATGAGTGTGAGTGGGAGAGTAATCATGTACAAAATTGTTCAAAATAGGTTTAAAAATTAAGTAATAAATTTTCAAAAGGAAAAAAAGGAAAAGAAAACAACAACTCTATTTTTACCTGTTAGTTGGTAACAGAGAAAGCCAGACAGATAGAAGAGTTCAATAGATGTCAATAAGAAAAATTTCTTGAGAATTGACAAGTGAGAATTGAATGCATTCCATCAATTTGAGAAACTGTTAGGAGGTTTTATTATTTAATCTAGTCTAGAAAAATTCTGAAACCTTTAAAACTGAAAAACTAGAATCTGAAGAAACAACATATGTTCTAAAGAAATGAAATCTTACATAAATGCAAAGTACACATTAGAAGCAATACTTTCATTCTTGCAGAAGTGTTTTAATTGTCTTAAATATTTCCAACATCTAATGCAACCAAACAGCAAAAGCAGTCCATGAGATGAGGAAGTCTCTTTCTGGGAAGAAGCTGCAGAAGAAGAGAGGGGATGAGATGGGCATGACTAAAGCACATTATGCATTTGCAGAAATGTTAAAGAATAATTAAGTTTATTTAAAAAAAGGAAATCTCACTTTTCTATTCTATTTTTCTTTTTACTCTGCATAAACTGTAACAGTGAACTCCAAGCTGAGAACTTTAACTTCTTTTGTACAGTGATAGTTTCTGATTCCCAACACTTCAGATACACAAGGATGTTTAGTGTCGCCTAGAAAAATAAAGGAACTTATGGAAAATAGCGAGTTGAATTTAGGCCCCTTTTAGGATGGACCTGTATAAGTGTCAGCACCAGAACAACCACAGTTCCCTACCAGTTCTCAAGAACATCTGCCCTTCTTCCCTTCTTCCTCATCCTCAGTTAAGTACCTTTGGTTGACTGTATGCTCCAGGTCTAGGTCTTCTATATGGAGTGTGTCTGTGCCTCCAGTGCTTTCTGAAGGATGCACTTTGATCCAGTAGATCTGGGTGAAGGGTATGTGCCTGTCATCCAGCTACTTCTAGGATGAGTCAGGAGGATTGAGAATGTAAGGCCAAAGGTAAAAAAGTGTAAAACCCCATGAAACTTCACACATGTAGGATTTTTACAGTGGGTGCATTTTGGGTAGAAATCTACAAACTTTGAAAGCACATGTTCAGTCAACTTGCTCAGCTTGTATGATGGACTTCTGTAAAACTTTTAGAAACCAATATACCCTTTTTTGAATGCTACATAAAATTATAATTAGTATTAGGTCATGTTCTTTTCATGGTGATTATTTTCTTGCTTTGTTTTTTGTTTGTTTATTTATTTTTTGTTTTGTTTTGATTTGATTTAAGAGTGGTCAGTCCCTTGGCACCTCATTGCAATACCTTTGGGAATTCTTTGTTCCATTCTGCTGGTGACAGTTGCCATGTTGGTGAAACACAGTGAGTAACTGGTATAAATCTTCTTTACCTTTCCACCTAAGTAATAACTTTAGACACAAATTATGCAGTTAACACACTCTGTCCATTGTTCTGACTATAATCAGGGAATGTGCCAGACAGCTCTCAACTGTGTTTTTTTGTTTGTTTATTGTTTTGTTTTTTGCCTGACACACTTCAGTGTCCTGTTCTCATATATACCTATTTTATTAACTCTGGGGCTGTTGAGAGCTGCCTTGTTCTGTCTCATTCCTGGTATTGTTCCTTTTGAGGACTTAATGGTAGTCTGCTTTGTGAGCTTAGGTGATTGTGAATCTTATGTAAATATTCTATGAGAAACAACTGTGCAAAGAAATGATGACGTTCATTTTCCTTGTGTATAATAAGGACATGGTTAAGTGAAGAGTCTTCATCTGTACAGAGAGATTGAAGCTTGAGCTTTATGAATTCCTTCACATGTTTAGAGAAAATCACTCCCAAGATGTGCTAAGATATGACAATGTATCTGGATATTTTGCTTTCACTTTGGTCCAATGAGAATTGTGTCATTTCTTTTTTTTCTTTTCTTTTCTTTTTTTTTTTTTTTTTTTTGGTTTTTTGAGACAGGGTTTCTCTGTAGATTTTTGCCTTTTCCTGGAACTCACTTGGTAATCCAGGGTGGCCTCGAATTCACAGAGATCCGCCTGGCTCTGCCTCCTGAGTGCGGGGATTAAAGGTAGGTGCTACCACCGCCCAGCCCAATTGTGTCATTTCTTAATGTTTCTTAGTTCACATTTTTCATGCTGTGTTAAGTATTCACTAAATTTTTTACTTATGTATTTATTTGAAAGTTTTGTGCTGTGACAAACTAAATAATTGGAAGTTGTGGTACATCCACTGAAATTTTATTCAGCTGTATTGTTTACTTTATGTTAAAGTTACCTTGATAAAGGGAAATTCCTGTTTCCATTCCAACAGTGAGTTAATTGAGGTGTTACTTTCTAAATGTCAAAGTACCAGTTATACTAATTATATGTGTTGGTAATCAACATGGGTTTTCTCTGTTATCTTTAATTTCAATATTTACTCCTGGTGAGCTTTTTTGGTGTTGTATCTGTTACTAATTTCAGTTTTTCAGTATAATCAAGAAAAACATGAATTGCAGAAAGCTCTAAATAATCTCCATCAAGAGTACAGCACCATGCAAAATGCAAGCTACTTAATGGAAGAAATGTGGAAAACTAAGTCTGTAGAGTGTGATGCCTGCAAAGACCATCTTGTTTCCCTCAACAGAAAACAGAATTACTATGGGGAAATTAATGTTGTTTTAGATTGCAAACAGCTCACAGGTAAGGGGGGGGGTATCTTGAATAAAGAATTGCATTATTCTGTATTGTTTCTTCTCTAGAAGATTTGAAGTCCAATTAGCAGCTTACAATGCTGGTGATCTGTGGGTTAGTGGCTTGAGGTTTCCTTATCTCATCGAGGGGCATGGAACCCTAGAAATCACTGTTTGAATTAGGAGAACCTTATAAATTCTGGAACTCGGTAACTGTTGTGGTTTAGTACTGCTCCAAGGGGATATAACAGTAAATCAGCACAGCTGATAATTCAGGTTCTTTTGGTCTGTGGGCAAATCTGAGGCTCCAGCTTTGTTGCTGACAGAACCTGGAAGTTTGGGAGACACCTAGGCAGTGGGACTGGGACCTGTCCTTAGTGCATGAGCTGGCTGTTTGGAAGTTTCCAATAAGAGTATATTTATGAAATTCTTAGGCTGAAATGGACTTAGAGCATGTATATGGGTGCAGGCATAAAAATAAGTATGTGTGTGTTTTCCTTCTGCCTTGGTATGAGAGAGTTGGCCTGTTTGTGACCATGCACATCCTGAAACTTCAAAATGGTGTCCACACTTGTGCAACTGTCAGTGACACAGTGAATGAGGCCAGAAAGATGAAAATATCAAGGATTACAAAGAACCTTTCTTACCATGTATTGTGACTGGATAACTATAATGGACACAGTTTATTGTTTATTACTAATTTTTTTTCAGAATTTATAATTTACAAAGAGCTTTTGCATATGATCTCACTATAATTTGATAGGGGTAAAAATCATTATCATGCAAGGAATAATAATATCTTTCAAACTACTACATTATAATATATGATAGAAAAAAGTCACAAAACTTTTTGAAATATTTCAGACCCATGAAAAATATTTTTTCTCATTTTTTAAAATACCTATCATCTGTAAATAGTAGTATACTGCTATAGTCCCTGTCCTTAGGAGTCTGAGACAGGAGGATTTTAAATTTTAGGACAATATGGACAACTCAGCAAATTCCTGGCTAGCCTGAGCTACACAATGATACCTCTTCTCAGGAAAACAAAGGTTGTAGATAAAGTTTGATAATAGAGCGTGACCTTCCCCAGCCCTTCACCAAACAAAACAATCATATTATTGCTACACAAACCACACACATTTTAATTTATTCAATTTGACATATTTGGGTATGTGGGCATACTGTTAAAAGTATCAACATAATGAGGAGAATAGACTAACTCCTTCGAAAGCTCCCTCATGTGTCTCTTATTTCTATTAAGGTAAGATCTTCTAACACAGATCCCAGCACAACCTTAAATGCACAGTGTGTGTGGATGAACTGGGACACAGTGCATTACCACAGGTCTAGAATTCCATCATCCTTGTAACTGCCTCTTTGCAGCAGGTGTTTGTTCCTCATATTCCAGCTCTGGTATCTCACAAGACTCTGCTTCTTAGCATTGGGCTGTGTTAGAAACCTCATCTGAGTTGAGCAACGAAGTATGGTCTTGTACCTGGCCTATTTCACTTTACACACCATCCTTGAGTTCATCTGTGTCTGTCACTTAGTTGAACATCTCTCTTTTGTGGTGTTGTGGTGTAAGACATGGTTTTATTTTGTAGTGAAGGCTTTCTTAGAGTCTGCTTTATAGTCAGGGCTTGCAAGGAAGTCACTACTTAGCCTAGGCTGGCCTCAGACTGGTGGTGATCCTCCTGCTCTATGGAGTGCTCAGGATATAGGAATAATCTATTATTCCCAGCCAGTTTACTTCCCTTTAAAGGATAAGTAGTATTCCTTTGTGTGCATTTGTTTATATATATATATATATATATATATATATATATATATATATATATTTACTGATTTATCAACAATGAACACATCATCTGTTTCTATATATTTAGTGTTATAAACAACACTTCATAGAGCAAGGGTGTACAAAGATATCTCAACATTGTAAAATTTCAATTTCTGAATTTTACTTAGTTATACGTGTGTAATAAATACATCTCCCCAATAACATAATACTAGAAAGTAAGAATTTTCACCATTCCCTTCTCTGTTGTAGGAAAACGTGTTGAAGGACACTGGTTCTGCGCTGGCATAAAATGTTATTATTTCATCACGGACGAAAAACACTGGAGTGGATGTGAACAGACCTGCCAGAATTGCAGTTTATCCTTTTTGAATATAGAGGATAATGATGAATTGGTACATTACATTACATACTTCTTTATTGTTAGACTACCTGCTCCTTAACCCTTGGATAGTGAGATACTGAGTCCAGGCAGGTTTACTGAAAGAGAAAGCATTGTATATGGTTTGTCTGTAATGTGAACAAAAACTGTTCAGTAAGATTATCCTAGGCTACTCCTTCGTGTTCCTGGCTTAGTGCAAGGACACAGGGTATGTTATGAGAATACTCATTAAAGAGACAGCTGTGTCTTTGCAGGCTCCTCCATTTCTCAGGAGTCTCAAAAGAGTCCCTCATAGAAGCATGTTTCCCTGAATAAATTTAACCCTTCGGTATAGCACAAGTTGTGACCAACAGTTACGTATCTCCATCGAGTGCCAACTAGACCCAGAGAAGCCATAGTCTAGGCTTCCTCTTTGGAACCCAGAAGTGAGACTACCTGAGATGAGTAATTAGAAGACAATATAGAAAGTAACTGACCTCTGGGACAATTTTCAAAATGGAAATTATATGAGAACCATTGAAGTAAATAGTGTCAATGAAACTGTCCATAATTATTAATTTATACTATTTTTATTCCTTATACAAAGATGTCTATTTTTAGAAATGAGTAATTAAAAGAAAACAAAGGTACCAAGGTACTGATACTTTCTGTTTAAATTATTATTAACAAAATCTCTTCTATTATAAAGACTATATTTTTCTAGACAAAAGGTTGAATGATCAGCTTGAAACCTTTGTCATTTAGAACATGGTACAAAATTTATATGCCAATTTAATATATGTGTAAAAATTACAACATAAAAGAATTTTAATGTGAAATAGTAATGTAAATTTCCATTTGACATAGTAATCATAATTAAATGTAAACTCATATTTTAAAATATAGTCAGGAATTTAATTAGACATCATGCCATTTGGATGTCACTTGTAAGACACTAAATTTTTCCAAATGTCTGTGCCTTTCCTCCTCAATTTTTGTCACCTCCAGGTTTGAACTTCAGAATGTCTTCCTCTCTGGAGGTTGGAACTTAATGCACAGATTCTCACACAGGATTTTTCATCTTAATGAATTTGCTTTGAAGAAAGGACATTGCTTACCCTATGAACACTTCCCACAGGCCTCTGTAGTCTTTGGGAATGCACATTTGATTAATTTCATAGAGTGTCAGAAATTATTTAATGAACCATGTATGCAGTGTGCCTGTTTTTAGGAGCCACAAGCAGGAATATTGTGAGTTCAAGGTCGACTGATGCTACACAGTGAAACTAGGTCTAAGAATCACAGTCACAAATCATTTCATGAACACTCTAGACACTCGAAGTTTTCATTTTAAATAGCTGACATCGGTTTTGACATAAATGAGCTACTAGTGGGAAATCACTTTAAAAATGAGCTTGGAGGGACTGAAGTGCTGGAGGACAGGACAGCAGAGCACTGACATAAGAATAGCTGGGGCCTGCTATCCTGTTCTCTTCTCACCAGGCAGAGGGAAATTTTATCATCAGATGAGGTTTTTTTTTTTTTTTTCCTTACAGAAGTTTCTTCAGCTTCAAATTAAGCCAGGCAGTTACTGGATTGGATTATCATATAACAAAGAAAAAAGCAAATGGCAATGGATTGGTGACAGCCCATCTAAACTGTGAGTTTCCTGAGTCCTCACACTCTAACACTGGTGCACTGTTGGGAGGATGGTTGCAAAGGCTTTTCTCTCATTTCATAATGCTTTTTCATTGTCAATGGACCTCACAGGTAAGGACAAGATGCATAAGATAGTGTTTGAGCAAGTGTTAGATAGGGAAGAGTAATGGTCTAGAAAATGACTGCCAGTGACGTAATACTGAGCACAGCTCAGGATTGTATGTTCTAAGATGTGCAGGGCCCAAGCAAATCAACAGCATAAGATCACTTGAAGTGACTAGATCATCCTGATAGATACTATGAATATGAATATCTGAAACATTCACATCATTTGTTTCTTTAGTTAGCTTATATAAATTTTTGTTATCTATAAATATTAGAAAATTTTGCATATACATACATATGTGTATCTACCCTCCATTTCAAGATGTTATATTGTATAAACTCCAAGTTTTATGTTAATTTGTAATCTAGTAGAAAACTATTCATTGATTATCTTTATTAATAATAATTCTTTTTCCTGAATATATCTTATATACATAAAATACAACATGATTACACCCTTCCCTCTGTCTCCCTAAGCTGCTTCTGCTTCTGTCCTAACATGTGCCCCTCCAACTCATGTTTTCTTACTGGATGCTGTCCATGGGAGCATGGTTCAGCATCCAGTGGAGGAAGGATACCTACCAGTGGCCACACCCCCAAGAAGAACAAATCTCTCTTTTCCAGCAGCAGCTACCTAACATTAGTGATTCCTTAAGTGGTAGTGGGCAGTGCCCCATCTATGCAGGAATTTTGTCATGTCCAGAATGATGATTTTCATGGTGCTTTTCCCCTTCCCTGTCATTACATTCTTTCTGCTTCATCTTCCCTCCTTTTTCTGAGTCTTGGTGGTGGTTTTTGGGGAAAGAGTTTATGAAGATGTCTCCTCTATGGCTGAGCATATATTCTCTTCTCCTGGGCACTTTGACCAATCCTTCTTCTTTGCACTGACCAATATCCATTGTAAAAAGAAGCTTCTCTGACAGAGGTTGAGAGCAGCCCATGTCTAGGCCATAAACATAAATATTCAGAGCACAATTTGACCAAATGACTACTTAGTGAAATGATAGTAGCAGATTCCATACTAGGGCCCATGACTTCCACAATAATGGACTTTTGGTTTGGATTACAATATCAAACATGACATCCTTCAATTGCAATAAGAAAGCAGTTAGTTATCCTATAACTATGGATCCAGTGGATCCATAGTTCAGTATTGTGGCTTGCTAGATCCAGTACTGGGTAAGATCTTTCAAGTCTTTTCTCCCTTTGGAAATTAGAATGTAATTGGTCCATATAATCTCACAGGGAGTGTCACTATTAGGAGATGTGGCTTTGTTGGAGAGAATAGTGTCTTACTGGAGGAAGTGTGTTACTGTGGGAGTGTGCTTTGAGGTGTTTTATGCCCTGGATACCACTGATTATGTCAATTGGCTCTCTGTAGTCTGCATATCAAGAAGGATTGAGCACCAAGTCTACCTGAATTCTGCCATGCTCCCCACCACGATGATAATGGACTGAACCTCTGAAACTGTAAGGGAAACACCCCAATTAGATGTTTTCTTTATAAAAGTTGCTGATGTCATGATATCTCTTCACAGCAATAAAAACCCTAACACACTATGATACTCCCCTAGCAACCTACAAAGGACCTTTGACCCATTGAAAGCTAGCCCAAGGAAAGATGTTTCCTGATTGATTTGAGATTGATTTTTCTGTGTCCTGACACCAACTGTGTGGTGTCTTCAGAAATAGGGTGTTACCATGTAGTTGTAGTGGAAAAGGAAGGGCACAGCAACAGCCTGTGTTGTTTGGAGACCTCTTTGGTATTGCTGACCAGTAATTTCTTTGGAGGTATCCCTTACCTTGCACTTTGATTTTCATTTATTAACTCATATCTTCTGTAGATCTTATTCTTTTTTAAATTACACATTGATATTTTTAATTAAAATTTCCATAGAACATATTTTGATAGGGTTTCCCCCCTTAATACCCAGTTCCTCCCCACCTCCCTCACTACTCACTCAATTTCATCTTATTTTTCTCTCTCTCCCCGAAACAAAAAGCAAATAAAATCAAACTAAAGAAATCAACCAGTAAAACAAAAATTGTCTGAAACAGCAAACACACAAAGGTCCCCAAACCACCAAAGAAATAAGGAGTCTGTTTTGTGTTGGTCAACTATGAGCTTACATATAGTGGGAATCCATAGGTATTTTATACATCCTTAGTTTTGGTTGATCCATCCTTTATTCTCTCCTGTCCATTATTTTCTAGCACTCATTCACATTTTATCTTTAATCCTAAGAACCCTCTCTCTGCCTTCATATCACATATTCATTAGTTTTTCTGGTTATTGATTTTTTTTTGGAAATACATTTTTTTAAAAAAACTCTAATAATTCTGTTTGTCCTTTAATAACTTGTTAGCTAGTTACATTTTAACTTACTTTTTATATCATTTAAAATAAATTTAATTTTTATTGTTTGTTGTTGTTATTTTGAAATAGGGATTTATGTTCTCAGGCTGGTCTTGAACTCTTGATCCTTGTATCTCCATCTCTCAATTACTGAGACTACAGGCAGGTGTGGTTGTTTTTCATCCCTTTAGAGATATCAACCATACTTATTTTACATGTGTTAGTTGATAATCCTATTGTCTGTACTTTAGTGGGCTTAATGTACTGTTTCTGCTGGATTTTGTTCATTATGGAATTATCTTTGTGGTATTCAGTGAATTTCTGTTACAAAAACAGTCACAGTGGTGTTCAGAGTAAGAAGACCTTACATGATGTATTAATATGTACAAATCATACAGATTATCACTATTGTTATGAATTTTGTTTTTTTCTATAGGAAGTATCATTTCACACAGGCTAGCTCTGCTCCTTTGCATCTACCTCCTAAGCACTAGAATTGTTGCTGTTTGACACTGTGAAAGGCCACAGAGTTAATGAATTTGTTTGTATCCTACAGCACCATACAGCGTGAAATGAGCATGTGATAACATTTAGAGAGAGGTTCTAGTGGCTGAAAGGATGTCTGCGTCCAGATTAAGTGATCTTTGTAGACCTTGACTATATTACAGAACTGCTTCCTAATTATGGTGTGATTACTGGGCCTGAACATGAGAATTCTGTAAGGAAGTCCAGTGGTCAGAAGGTTTCTGTGGCCACCACAAGTATTTTCTCCAGTGGGAGAACACAGAATCTCGTACACCTGCTTACCATGTCAGCTGCTAATGAGCCTCTTGAGCAGTTGTGAGGTTGTGTTTCTTGGGTAGAGGTCTAGGTAGGCATCACTATGGAGGTAAAGTTAAGAGCTCATGATGCAGAATATGTGCTCCATGTGTATCTTATGAGTAGTGAGCGTCTGCTCTGTCTATTCCTCTTTGCCCATGTTCAACACACATGCTTTAGTGATTGTACAAAATATCTTATGGCTGACTAATGTGTATACTCATTTCTACTGTACTTTACCTGTTCTTTGTATGATCCATGGGACACTTAGTTTTATTTACCTTCCTTTTCTGTTCCTATTGCAAATCTAAATCTTCTATTTCTACCTGGATTAAATCCAATGTTAAATGAAGGCCATCTTTGTTTAAAGTTTTATTTCTTTGCCATTTCAGTCCCATGGAGTTTGATGGATTTCATTATCTGTCTGGTATTCTTTGACATAGATTCTCATTAGTTTAGCCTGGTTCAAATTGACTGTATTTACCTAACTGGCCTTAAACTCCTGATACTCCTGGATTCATTATTTGGTGTTTGAATGACCATTTTCTGTAGATTCACTATTTATTTTGCCCTGCCTATTAGTAGAAAGACTGGCTGTCATGCTTTACTGATGCTTTGGGCGTCTCAGCTTTACTGAAGCCTCATATGGTATAGGAATCTGCTTTCTGGCTGTTTATAAATGAATGAATTCAGTTTTAGTTGATCAGGGTCTTGCCCATAGCCCATTGTATTCTGGTTTATATCCTCCTAAAGTAGCCTCCTCAATGCTAGGGTATAGTCATGTATCATCTTTCTTTTTATTTATTTATTTATTTTTTCATTTTTCAATATAGGGTTTCTCTGTGTAGTCTTGGCTGTCCTGGAACTTGCTCTGTAGACCAGGTTGGCCTCAAACTCACAGAGATCCACTAGCCTCTGCCTCACAAGTGCTGGGATTAAAGGCATGTGCCACCACTGCCCGGCACTGTGTTTTAGTGTGGTTGTTGTTGTTGTTGCTGCTGTTTTAGTTTTTCGAGACAGGGTTTCTTTGTGTTGCTTTGCGCCTTTCCTGGAACTCACTTGGTAGCCCAGGCTGGCCTCAAACTCACAGAGATCAGCCTCGCTCTGCCTCCTGAGTGCTGGGATTAAAGGCGTGTGTCACCACCGCCCGGTAAGTTTTTATTTAAAGTTTTGAGTTATCTTTCACAGGGAGGTAGTTGTGGATTTAGTATTCATTGTCCATCAGAGGTGGCAGTTGTGTTGCACACAGGGAAGACAGTCAATCACCATGTTTCAGAGAAGTTCCAATAGCTCTGAGGAGGGGGAGGAAAGAGAAAAATCAACCAAAACAACAGTCACAAACCCTCTTCTGTGTCTATTCTACAAATGTCCCTTTCTCCTCAAATGTGTGCATTTAAGACTGTGTCCTGTGTGCCACATGCATTTATTTCTTCTTTTTAAACTGTCTTTATTATAAAAAGAATCAGAAGAAAACAATTTTAGTGTAAAATTGTTGCATGGAAATACTGAAAGTAAATTTAACTTGCTCACAAAATAAATTAACAGTGCGAGGTAGATAAGAACCTGAGTTTTGATCAAAAGATCACTTTCATTGTTCATTTTATTCCATTTATTTTTGTGTGTGTATTCACATGTACTGTGACATACAGGTCGCAACACAAGTATAGTTAGAGGAGCATTGAAAGAGTCATTTCTTTCCTATTGTGTGGGACCTGCGGTCTGAAATCTAGTTGCCTGGTCTGATGCCAATGGCCTCCACCCACTGAGCCATGTCTTTGGCCCAAGACCAATTGTATGCATTTAGAAAAAAATGTAAATCTTTTATTGATATACTTATGATGAACTCCATATTCTGTACATTTTGGTCAATAAATCTTGCTTTAAAAACTTTGGCCTGAATCAATATAAAATTTGAATTTAAATAATTTCCCATTATATCTTTCATTTAATAGTGATTTGATAGTAATGGGATCACCACATAAGACAGGAGGCAATGCATTTTTCAGTTCAACAGGTGTAGATAATGATGACTGTGTTAGAACTCACTCCTGTATCTCAGAAAAGAAAGTAGATAAATTATCTAATTTGGTGTGCAGTGCGTAGGAAAGTTAAAAATGGAATGCAGTCATCTTTATTGGTTTCCTGTTGTGATTTATGACTACTTAACCACCAAATGTTTCAACCACAGGTCTAAATCTACTGTGCAAATAGGGTGATGAGCTGGAAAGGGAAGAAACTTTCTCCTGAAATCTGACTAAACAGTGCAGAAGCCATTTTCCTTCCTTGTACAATACAGCAGCTTATATTTGTAGAATGGATGCCTTTGGTCCAGGGCCCTAAGGAATCACTCTCTTTTTTTCCTTAGTGACACACAGAATTTAATACAGAACTCTAATAAATAGCACATGTATTTCACCATCACTAGAACAAACCGTTTCAATATCCATGGCTTTGATAGCACAATTAAGAACTAGGGTGCAGTTATGGTTTTCTGTGAGTTTGTTAGTTGGTTGGCTGCTGTTTGAAACTTTTTGTATATAGAAGAATTTATCATCTTTAAAATGCATTTATTTGCTGCAAAACTAATTTCAGACTTAGTGAATAGTTTCCAAACTAGTTTAAGACACTCATACAACCTTCTACAAACCATATGTATTCTCATTCTCTCTCTCTCTCTCTCTCTCTCTCTCTCTCTCTCTTTGATCCATTTGATGCTGAGTTGAAACTCCATAGATACAGTAATATTTATTGAGGCCAGGTGTATGTGAATGTTCAAGATTTATAATCTTTTTTTCTTCTCTTTCTTTTTTTTATTTTTGTTTTGTTTTGTTTTGATTTCAGACAGGGTTTCTCTGTGTATCTTTGCGCCTTTCCTGGAACTCACTCTGTAGCCCAGGTTGGCCTTGAACTCACAGAGATCTGCCTGGCTCTGCCTCCAAGTGCTGGGACTAAAGGCATGCTGCACTACCACCTCACCCCTTTTCTTTTTTATTAAGAAATTTTCTATTCATTTTACATACCAACCACTGATTCCCTCCCCTCCCTCCTTCCACCTCAGTCTTCCCCCCATCCCAAGCCCCATTCCTACCTCCTCCAAGGCTAGGCCTCCATGGGGAGTCAGCAGAGCTTGATACACTTAGCTGAGGCAGGTCCAAGGCTGTGTAAGATGTCCCACCATAGGCAGTAAGCTCCAAAAGACTCATTCATGCCCTAGGGATGGATTCTGATCCCACTGCCAGGGGACCTCTTAAGTAGATCAAATTACATAACTGTCTTCCTATGCAGAGTACCTAGTCCAGTCTCATAGAAGCTCCACAGCAATTGGTCCACAGCTCATGAGTTCCCACTAGTTTGGTTTGGTTAAGACTTGTAATCTCATAGGTAAATGAATTTGAGGGTAGCCTTGGGCTACATAGTATGTTTGAGGTCATTGTGTGCTACAGAATAAGATTCTGTCTCATGAAGCCTAATAATAATAATAATTATAATAATAATAATGATAATGATAATAATAATAAATAATCCATCCACAAATATTTTTTAGGGACAAGCAATTTCTTTCACACCATACTAAAACAATTAAACTCAATAAATGTAGATGATGTGTTAATATGTTCTAATCCATAATCTGTATTCTTAGTAGTCACTTTTGTCAGTTTTCTGGATCATGTCACTGTTGATATTTCTTTGTACTCAGGATCATGCAGTGCATTCACTTGTGATGTCCTTTAGTTCTGAAACGGTTTGACTCATGATTGCTTGCTTCCTTCCTTCCTTTCATCTCTCTCTTTCTTTCCTTTCAATCCTTCCTTCATTTTTTCCTTCTTTCCTGTTTCCTTTCTTCCTTCCTTCTTTCCTTTCTTCTTTCATCCTACCTTTCTTTCTTTCTTTCTTCCTTTCCTTCTCTCTTTCTTTCATTCTTTCTTTTGACAATTACACTTGAGAAATCAAGTCTTGAAGTTAGAGTGCACATGTAATAAACAGGACCCAGTGTAAGTCATGAGAAATATGAATTTTAGCAAAATGTATACTTTTGCAAGCACCATTCTGCAAATTAGTTTTATGTCAACTAGACACAAGCTAGATTCCTCTGAGAAGAAGGAACTTCAAGTGAGAAAGTACCTCAATAACAACCATCTGGCTGTAGGCAAACCTGTAGGGCATTTCCTTAATTAGTGGCTGATGTGGGAGGCCCCAGGCCATTGTAGGTGATATCACTGCTAGGCTGGTAGTCTTGGGGACTATAAGAAAGTAGGCTGAGGAAATTTGGGGAAGCAAGTCAGTAAGCTGCATTCCTTTGTGATATATGCATCTAACCCCACCTGGGGTTCAGCCTCCAGCAGTGTAGGACTTGAAAGAAATCCACAGAGTAGGTAAAATATGATTTTTTATCTGAGAGGTTAAATGGAAAAACATTCACACACTTTTTGATAGTTTTCTTCTTCCGTATTCTTTATTCTGTGTTCTCTATTCTTTATTCTATGATTTTATGTTTCCTCTCCAGCTTACATACCCCAATAAAATCTTCCAGGCAACACAAAAATTACAATGTGGTTACTGTAGATGGACAACTTTCTCCTGCCTGCCTATTCCCGAATAACCAGTCAGAGGCTTAATATTAATTACAAACTCTTTGGCCTATTGCTCAGGCTTATTTTTACCTAGCTCTTACAACTTCAATTAACCTATATCTATATTGATCTATATTTTGCCACGTGTCTCAAGGCAAATATTTAATATTTTGTATGTTCTAGTACATTTTGTTCTGCTGGTGGCTGGCTGGCATCTGCTACAACTCTGCCCTCCTTTCTCCCAGTATTCAATTTGTTTTTCCAGCTTCATTGTATTCTGCCTGGCTATAGGTCAAATCAGCTTAATTTATCATCCAATGAGAGTAACATGTATTCACAGCATACAGAAAGATATCAAACAGCATTTTTCCTTTTCTTCCTAATCAAAAGGAAGGTTTTAACTTTAATACAGGAAAATTACATATAACAAAACAGTTATCAAGCAAGAATTACAGTCACGATATCTAGTCTATTTGTATTTGGCAAAATTAAAGAAAATACTCTATCATCTATCCTATTTTCATGAGTCTAGAGTTTCATCTTATTATAACTAAGGAAAACTACAATTATAATTATCTAGTCTTCAACTCCATCAAAGACCCCAGAGGATATTTACCTGAGTAAACAGAAAGTGCATTGCAATTAACTTCTAAAATTTTAGATATAACAGAGATATCTGGCTGCCTGAACAGTCACCCAAAGTTCTTGTGTAATGTTGGGACATCCATTGTCAGACTACAGGCCCAAAGTATCTGGCAGACATTTCAGTGAAGCAGGAAATTGAAGGTCTGTCCTGCCTATACTGGCAGATTTCATCAGTTGCTTTCCTCTGTGTCACGCAGAATGTCTGCAGTTTCTTGTTTGAAGCAGGAACATGAAGGACCATCCCACCTTGTTTTGGCAAAGTTCAGTGGTCACTTTCCTGTATATCCCACATGTCCAGATTATACAACAAATTGTCAAGCAGTCCAGGAAAGAACAGTTTCTTGCCCAAATGGCTAGCCTTTGCCACATTGAAAGCAAACTCCATATGGAAGTTCTGGATTGCTCATCACTCTTTTTGAAGTAAATGTTGCTGCAGTTGCAGATGTGTCTCAATGTCCAGAAAAGTCAAAGTTGTTAAAATACTTTAAAGGCCATATTTTGTAGGTCTTTGAAGTGTTTGAAGATTAACCTACCTATCTGAAATATATCTCTTCATATTTAAAAAACCTAACTAATATGACTATAGGTTTGACTAGTTAGATGACTATTAATTTGTATTTTTAACTATATATTACCTTTTAAATGAGTTGTATAAATATAATACCTTAAACAAGAGTAGAAATATACATATAGCATAACAAAATTGACCTTATATTTGTATCAATAAACCAAAATCCATACCAATGTAAAGTATTTTGAGATTAACAGTTATTTTTTGGATTAAAATAGTCAATAATCTACCTTTTTCTTATCATTTCTATATCATATGCCCATTTTTCTTTAGAGAGATACTGACTATGAATATTAACCACTTATAACTAACCCCTTTTCAATGAAAACAAACATTCATAAACAATATTTGGGGAATTTGGGCATAGTTGTCTATACTACTTCCTGTTGATTGGGGACATTGGTAATCTTATGGGAATTATGAGAAAATTTGAGATAATGGTCAATTCTTGGGAAGATCAGCTAGAACCTTGGTTGATATATACCATCTGCCAAGGTTCAGTAGACCTCACTTGATCAAATCTGATCCATCTTAATCTGAAACAGTTCCACAGCCTCTTACTTCCTATAGAAACAAAAACAGAGCCTCTTTTCCCAAGCAATGTATCCTTAGACCCATATTTTGAAATCAAGATACCTTTAAAATATATATGTTGGTTTAACTTAGTAGCTCCCACAATCAAATGTCTCCCTGCAATTAGCTCATTAACAGTCAAAAATTCAAAGAAAACACAATAATACACAAAATCCAGACTCTTTGTGTATTTTCCATCTTTACATGGCTTATTTTTTATATATTACTTTATTATTTTTCAAGACTTTATTTTTATGACTATCTATACCAATTCTCTTCTTTTTCCAAAGCCAATGTACATTTCTTGGATATACTGTTACCCATTTAGAGGATGTTTCCATCTGAATTTGTCTTCATTGCATACCTTTAATCCTTTTCTGAACACTACTTTAAACTGCTAAGCACTAGGACCAAAACAGCAGCTTTGGAAGCTGACTGTCCCATTCCTTTGTTCCCTGAGTACCTAGCTTCATAGTAGACATACTGGTAGGAGCCACATTTATTGCCTCAACTCTGGGAAGCAGTATTAAGTATCATGCAGCTATGTTCTTAAGCCTGTAGCTATGTTCTCAAGTCTTCAGGCAGCAGCTGAAAGCACTTCTTTATCCTTTAGCCCATGAGAAATTCCAGGAGTCCACCATGTTTAAGTGAGGCCCACTATGGCCAAGGGATGCAATTCTATCCCTCGGCCTGTAATGAGAGACATGAACTAGGAAACTGCTCCTGGTTCTGTTCAAAATCTCTCTCTCTCTCCCTCTCTCTCTTAAGCTCTCTCAGTCTCTCAGTTTTTATGTAGAATTTTTTTTTTGAGACAGGGTTTCTTTGTGTTGCTTTGAGCCTTTTCCTGGAACTCACTTGGTAGCCCAGGCTGACTTTGAACTCACAGAAATCTGCCTACCTCTGCCTCCCAGGTGCTGGGATTAAAGGCGTGTGCCACCACAGCCTGGCTTATGTAGAAATTCTTGCCAAAAGTCTGGGCACCAAATGTAGACAGATAGCAGAAGCAAACATATGAAGGCCCAGCAGAAGCAAAAGACATTCTAGGATCTGTGGTCTTGGGGCTTCTTCTATATGAAATTTACTCATCAAGGTTTTGTTTCCTGATGGCCAGTCCCCTGAAGTCAATTGCCATCTGCTGCTCTTCTGTCATTGCCAATGGGATGCATCAGATTGTGCTCCTGCTCTGTTTGATTCTTCCCTGACTTTCTCACTCTGCATACATCTTTCTTCTACACATTTCTGTTCTACACATCTTTCCTATACACATCTTTATAAAAATATTGCTCCATCAATCTATATAGCTCTCTCTTCTATGTAACTACTCAGCTTCCCTTCCACACAGCTCTCTCTTATAGTTCTCTCTCACAGCTCCTCTACAAAGCAGCAGTTCTCTCACAGAAAAAAAATTCTGGACAAATATATGAGCTACATTTTGGAAGTCAAAGCTATTTGATATAATATGAGAATCATAGTTTCTTTCAGGCTAGGGATGTCATGTCGACCAGTCAATCAGTGAGTGGCAACGCTTGGCTGTCAGCCAAGCTCCTTGGTGAGCAGGTGTGAGGCACATAGGCTGAGTGGTCAGCATTTCCCAACAGAAAGTGACATTGAAATTCAGGACTTAAACAATAAAAAGTTTGTTGACTGAACCTCAAGCCTTGTGTCATAAACTGAGGTTGGAAGTGTGTGCAGAGAGTCAATTGCTGAAAGAATTATGTCTATTAATTTGCTTTGTGCTTAACTTTAGTTCAACAAACAGACACTTGAGAATCTGTCCTTGTGCCTATTTTGCAGAGGCAACTATTCTATTTTGAATTTGCTCTAAAGTCTAAAATCAGCTAAATAAAAAGCTGTCTTTGTAGCTGAGAATACTGCTATTTTCCTATGTCAGCCTGAATTATGAAAAATATCCTTGGTTTAATTTCTACTCATCAGAATTCTACAGCTTAATGAGAAGTCATCTTCCTGACCATCCACAGATATATGTGCTCATAAGATTGAGATGTAATCATGAGACTAAATATATACATCACATGAGATTGCTCATTACATTGCAGGTCTTAGGGAGATACCATAGCTATTTTTGCACATGTGATATTACAGACAGAAGTAATAGTATACATAGTTTATGACATCATAAGCTTTGCTTGAACAGGGTTACTCTAGCAGAAAATTATTCATCTGGTGTGTTGATGCTTGAACTATCAGTTGTTATCTGTTGTATAATGCCATGGCTATTGACAGTCACAGACCAGTGATTCATTCTTTTTGTTACAAAGCACTTTTTTATTACAAAAATATACCATGGTATTTCTCCATATGTGAACATATGGTGTGTTTCTAAGTTTTGACAGTTATGAGTTGTTGCAATTATGGAAGCTGTCATGCCAATTTGTGAACAAGTCACTGTGTAAGCATACATTTTTCTCTTTAATAAATCTCTTTTGTGAACAGTTGGTATCTTCTGTATCATATCTTCCCTTTGCACATTAAACATACACACATGATTTCCTGACTGTACCCATGAGCATGTCTCATGGCTGACTAATGTATATTTTATTCCTAAATTATCTAAACTTTCCTATGTGCATTCCATAAGCCGCTTGGTTTCACTTATCTTCCTTTCTTCTAAATTCCTATAGTAAACTTGAATATTCCATTTCTCTCCATCTTAAGTCCAAGATTCAAAGAACATGATTTATTTTGCTAAAAACTGATCCCTTTGAAGCCTCAGTTCCATGTAATATGAGTGGGTTTCATTCTCTTTCTGAATTTCTTTGTCAGAGTCTTATTAGCCCACACTAACTTCAAACTCCTTATGAATTGATGTTTGCCTCAAATCCCTATGACTTAAACTATGATTCTCCTACCTTCATCTCCAAAACGCTGGAATTATAATTGTGCCCAACTACGCTGGGCTGGATTTATTATTGAAGATCTCCATTTTGAATTCATTCTTTAGTCAGCTTCCTCTATCAATTATGGGGAAAACTGGCTACAATGTCTCGCTGACCATTTGAGACTTTTTTTTTCCAAATTCTACTAACACCTCAGCCTGAGCAGGAATCTGATTTCCGTCAGTTTTTGCAGGATGATCTTAATTATTAAGAAATTATATTTTGATTTCTGGTTTTGCTATATAGCCCAGGTTGAACTGGAACTCACAATCCTTCTGATTTAGCTTATGTACTAATTTGCTCTGTTTGCTATTTTTTAAATGTGTTTTTTATTTTGCATTTAATTTTTTTCACAGAAGGGTATTTATGGCTTCTAATATACAATCCTATAGAAATCATAGTTGCTGTGGGATGTTCTGTATGTCAAATGTGTTGCTCCTATTGGTTAATAAATAAAACACTGATTGACAGAAGCCAGGCAGAAAGTATAGGTAGGACAAGCAGAGAAGAGAACTGGGGGAAGTGGAAGGCTGAGACAGAGAGACCTGCCAGCCACTGCCATGACAAAAAGATGTAAGGTGTTGGTAGGCCACAAGCCACGTGGCAAAGTATAGATTAATAGAAATGGGTTAATTTAAGATAGAAGAAGTAGATAACAAGAAGTCTGAGGCACTAGGCCAAACAGTTTAAATAATATAAGCATCTGAGTGATTGTTTTACAAGTGGGCTGTTGGACTGTTGGGGCTTTGTGGGACTGGAGGAAAACTCCAGCTACACATAGTTGTGCGGCATATAGGGAATTCAGTAGATAACCATGTTTCAAAGAAGACCCATTAGCTATGAGTTGGGGGAACACAAAAGGGAAAATAGGCCAAAATATTAGTTACAAGCCTTCATCTGTGCCTGTATTCCAAATCTTACCTCTCTCCCTAAAACACAAGCATATCAGACCTTGTTCTATGTGCTACACATATTTATTTATACCTAGTACATTTATTGACAAAATATAAGTGGAAAAGAAGGTTTAGCATAAAATAATTCCTTGGAAATATTAATAATCAGTTTTACCTTCTGATTAAAAATTGCAAGGGTGGAATAAGATGGGGATTTTGGTATGATCAAGAGATCATTTCTTTTTAATGAGGTTAGAGAATAAAAAACATTTTAGTATTGCACTTATTATTAAAAGTTCCATATTCTGTTTATTTTGCCAAATAGAAAATTTAAAATCATTTCAGTGAATGTTCAAAATTAAATAATTGCCAATTGTTTTTATACTTTAGTGACTTGAACACAATGAAATTGAATCATAATACTGGAAGATGTGCATTTTTATCTAGAGCAAGACTAGAAAATGAGTCCTGTGATAAAACCTACACCTGCATCTGTGAGAAGAGACTGGATAAATTCCCTGATTCATTCTTCAGCAGGAACTAAATGTAAAATGGAGTGTGGTGCCCCTCATTTGTTTTTGTAATAATTCATGACTCCTTATGAACAAGTGTTTTGATCACAGGACTTGTTCCCTATGTAAACAGAGAGATGAGCTGGAAGAAGTTGAAAATATTCTCCCAAATCTGACTTGCCAGAACAGAAGCCATCATTCTTCCTGGAAGACACAGAACACATCTTCTCTGGTGCATGGACCCCCTTTGCCTCAAGCCCTGAAGAATCTGCTCTTTCTGTTTACCTAAACACCCATAGAACTAAATAAAGCCCTAAAAGACAGCCTGACTATGTCATTATCAATAGGATAAATCGTCTCAATTGAAAGCACAATTAAGAACTACAGTATAGCTGTAAGCTTCAATTTCCTAGTTGTTAGTTGATTGCTGTTCTGTTTTATTTTGTTTGTTTGTTTTCATGTAGACGTTTTCTTCATTGTTAATAAACATTTCATTTGGCCATGAAATATAATTTCAAATTTGGTGAACATTTGCAAGGATACTTCAAGGAACTACTGAATATATTTTATCCAAAACATTGTTATTTCCATCTTTCTTTAAATCATCTATGATAAGTTGATACCTAATAGAAATGGTGGTAATAATTGAAGTTGGCTAGGTTTAGTGGCTTAACCTTATAATAGCAATTTAGGAGGCTAAGACAAGATTGCTCAAAAAAAATACAGTGGAGCCTGTGTCATGGAACCAAACAAACCAAACAAAATTGAGGCCCCCAAAGTTCCTAAGTATTTTTCAGGGATATCACTTTATCTTATACAACCATTTCCAAGTAATCAAACTCAAGACATTTAGTATTGATACAGTAATTTGTTCTAATCTAGGTCCATGTATTCATCTACTGATGGATAATGTCACTCTAGGTATTTCCTCCATATTCAGGTTCACATGTAATCAATGATGATATCATTTTTGTGTTTTTTAGTCTTGAATTTTTTTTTTTTTATGTTTTCTGGTATTTTGGTGGTGGTGGTAGTTTTTTGTTTGTTTTTTTCCAAGACAGGGTTTCTCTGTGTTACCCTGTTTGTCCCAGAATTCTCTTTGTACATCAGGCTGGCCTAGCACTCAGATATTTGCCTGCCTCTGCCACCTGAGTGCGGATATATATATATATATATATATATATATATATATATATATATATATATCCATATATATAACAAGATTTGGCCACCCTAAATCTTGTTATATCGACAAGAATGCTCTCTAACTCATGGAGATACACTTACTATTGTCCCCCAAGTGCTGGGGTTAAAGACATGCAACACCATGTCCAGCTGAGAAATATTGACTTTAATATGTACACTGCTTATCCTCCATTAAATCCAAGCAGAACATTTCCATTGCTTCTCAAAATCCTTTCTTGTTCCCAGCTGTTCTCCCTTACACAGTTAGTTGGTTCTATTCCCATTAAAGCTTTGTAACTGCTTTCTTTTTGCCCACCATGTTTTTAACATTAACTGACAATTTTTTCTTTTTAATAATAATATTTTTATTAATTCTTTGATAATTTCATGCCATAATTTTAGTTGTGAGCCTAGCCTTTAACCATATTTTTAAATCATATACACTTCCCATTGTTCAATTCCTTCTAGTTCATTCCCACCTCCCTGCCCCCTGAACTCTATGTTTTTTTTTCTCTTTTTCTTTTTAAAAACCATTGAATCCAGTTGTGTTGTTCAGCTACCTTTAGATATTGGGCCTGTCCTGGAGTTGTTTCACTGAAAATATTAACAAAATTGACAAACCTTTGGCCAAATTAACTGAAATATACTGAGAAGATTCAAATTAATAAAGTCAAAGATGAAAAGGGAGACATTTGATGCACACTGAGAAAATTTAGGAAATCATAAGGACATACCTTAAACAGTATCTGTATTTCTTTTTTTGTTATTTATTATATTTGTGTTTTAATTTTACACATCAGCCATGGGTTCCCTTGTCCTCCCCTCTCCTGTCCCTGCCCCCACCTTCCCCCCCGCCCCTCCCCTCCATTCCCATCTCCTCCAGGGCCAGGACTCCCCTGGGGATTCACTTAAACCTCGTGGATTCCGTATCTGTATTTCATTCTAATAAAAACTGGCTTCCCCTAAGCTTGGAGCACAGAGGGGGAGCACCTCCAAATTCTTTTTCAGACACCAGCAAATGTTGATGGAATATCCTTCTGATGGAATTTTCCTTTAGTGATTGTGAAATGAACTCCCCGCTGCTTCTCACTAGGTTTGGTTTGAAGTCTATTTTGTCAGATAACAGAATAGGGACACCTTCTTGTTTTTTAGTTCTGTTTGCTTGGAGTATCTTTTGCACTCATTCCTCCTAAGTTCGTATAAGAATTACTTTTCTAATGTTTGATAAAACACCATGATCAAGACCAATTATAGAAGAAAGGGTTTATTTTAGGCTTATGGTTCATGAAGACTTGGTTCCATGATGGCTGAGCAGAGACATAGTAGAGGAAATAACTGAGAGCTTACATCTCAAATCACATATACAAAGCAGATCAAGCTAACTCTAACTGTAGTGAAATCTTTGGAACCTCATAGCCTGACCCCTGTGACTTGCTTCCTCCAGGAAGATTACATCTCCTAATCTTCCCCAAACAGCCACCAACTTGGAACCAATATTCATATATCTAAAATTCATAGGGTACATCTCATTTAAACCATCATTGGTAGTATCCACAAGTTAGCCCTGTTTCTTGAAGGCTTATTTAAAGAGACAAGTATAGTGAAAAGCAGAGGAAAGAGATGTGTTCTATGTGACTGTCACTGAGAACAGGGAAAAAAAAAAACAGTTCAGTGAACTCCAAGTCTATGTTTGCTGTTCCTGGAATGAGGCTTATGTTTAAATAGAGATCTAGAGATATGCATAAATAAACAGTACTATTCAGGTGTGGTTCCAATTATCACTGCTGTCTTTGCTTCAGTCGCTTTATAAGAAGTTTATAGAACCCTTTGCCATAATTGTTATCTGCTGTAGGATGTCTTTCTGTATGCTGTGAATATGTGTTGCTCTGATTGGTTGACAAGTAAAGCTACATTGGCCCATGGCAGGGCAAGATGGAGCCAGGTGGGAAAATCCAAATGAGATAGGAGAGTGGGCAGACACTGCAAGCCACTGACAGAAGAAGCAAGATTTAAAGTACTAGTATGCCACAAGCCATGTGGCAAGGTATAAATTTGTAAAACTGGGTTAATTTAAGACATAATATCTAGCTAGGAAGAAGCCTGCCATGGCCAGAGTTTGAAAATAATATAATTCTCTATATGTTTATTTGGGTCTGAGCAGCTGCAGGACCAGGCAGGACACAGGAAAACTTTCAAGTACAGTAATCTGCATAAATAAAATGGAGGCATAAACTGAGTTAGACCATTACTTAGAGCTGTTGATCCAATATGGTGGCCTCTGGTTACCTGTAGCCATTGGGTCCCTGGGAAGTTAGTGACTTAGATACTAGCTATAAGAATTAACTCTATGGAAAGATTAAAACAAACAAAAAGCTAAGGATTCTGTGTAGTTCCAAACTGTGTTTTTGATCTCTTGATTTGAGTCCCAGAAACTCAGTACTCCTTCATTCCCACATGAAGCTGTCAGACCCCAGGAAATCCCTTCCTGACACGTCCAAGATAGGATTTTTCCAACTTTCTCTTTGTATTTCCTCTAATGCAATTACTTTGTTTCCCTGTCTTAGACTGATGCTTATTACAGGAAACCAAGCAGAGGACAAGACTACTACAGAAATAACACAGTAAAGTTTTTCCTTTTCATATTCTGGAAGGCCCTCAAAATTTTAGTGGTATTTGCTTGAATATTATGGAACCATTATTGTAAATTGGTAGCAACTTTGAGTTAAAACCATCCAAAGAACATTTTCTTTTGCCATCCCCACCAGTGATTTACTCTTCCAGATGCCTAGTTACCTTCATGGCCACTGATACCACCTCTCCTGTGAAAACCTATGATAAAGTTGGCTGCAGACTTTCTGGATGCTTTGCATTCTCCTGATTTACATTTTAGCTATCTTGACCTGTACTATGGCAAGCATACTGTGGCCACACATTGCCAGAAAGACAAGAACCAAATATTAGGAAGATTTAGAAAGCCAGTGGTCTTGAAATGCTTTTGAGACTTTTCATTATATGTGTGCAAATACTTGCCAAAGGACTACATACTTATAGTTGTTATGAGTTTCAGAGGACTTCTGAAAACATAAAAGAATTAAAGAGTAAATGGAGTTTCTAGAAGTAGGAAGCCCTCATAGACAAGGTAAAGTATTTGATTCCCTCATAATCATCCTGGATTTATCATCCCTGTAGCTATAAAATTTGGTCTTACAACCTGGCAGTGCAGTATGTTGAGAAGATACCACAGTGCAAAATAAGATAATAATGATAAAAAACAACACACAGAAGATGCAATCTAAAGGAAAATTTTGTGGTTCATGGTTGAAGAGTTAACAGGACCCTAGGTCTCTCAGGTCTTCAAAGTTGCAGACCTCTGGCCTCTTCCTGAGATCTCTGGTTTATATATACTGACCAGTTATTTTTAATATTCTTTCTGCCCACCAAAAGAGGAGAATTTCTTTGAAGTGATAAAACTTTAAAATTTTGTTTCTTTGACCATAAAGAATTTTTTATCCATCACCAACAGACATCATTGGTCAAGCCCGCAGACACAGAGGGTGGGGAACACTGAAGTATGTTTTACTCTAAAAGGCCCTTCAGAGGAATTCTTTAGATGGAGAAGAAATGTATACAAAAAATGGTTTTTATTAGCCACCTTGTGTCATGATCTGCAAGAATATATCATAGAGATTCAGCTGAGTATTAAAGCTATACCTTGACTGGTCAAGGTTCTGTCAAGAGACAAGCCATTTATTATGAATATTTGGTGTTATCCAGACTTTAATATTCTAGCTGTCTTCTGTTATGAAATTCTTGTGTGGCCAAACATTTTCAGACCTGCTGAACTTCTAGGTAACTTCCCTGCTGGATCCAGTACCTGGGTAATTCACATAAGCAAAGACAAGCTGGCAGGAGAATCAAAGCATTGTTTCTTGTGCAAATGAAGCTCAGAGCACCCCTCTGACATAGGCATAGTGGCTCTCCAGAGCAACTGACTGAGAACAAAAGTTTTTACATATCAAGGTGAGAGGTAGAATAACTTTCCTAAGAAGGCAGAGAACAGCATGTCCCAGGGAAGAAAGGGGAGAGATTTTTTTCTGTAGAAAGACACAGAACTATCCATGAGCATGGGAGGTCTTTCCATTTTCTGACATCTTCAATTTCTTTTTTCAGGGACTTAAAGTTCTTGTCATATAGGTCCTTCACATGCTTAGTTAGAGTAACCCTAAGGTATTTTATATCATTTGTGGCTATTGTAAAGGGTGATGTATCACTGATTTCCTTCTCAGCCTGTTTGTCTATTGTATATAGGAGGGCTACTGATTTTTTTGAGGTCATCTTGTATCCCGCTATGTTGCTGAAGATGTTTATAGGCTGTATCAGTTCCTTGGTTGAATTTTTGGGGTCACTCATGTATACTATCATGTCATTTGCAAATAGGGAAAGCTTGACTTCTTCCTTTCCAATTTGTATCCCCTTAATGTTGTCTTATAGCTCTGGCTAGAACTTCAAGTACTACACTGAGTAAGTATGGGGAGAGGGGACAGCCTTGCCTCATTCATGATTTTAGTGGTATTGCTTTGAGTTTCTCTCCATTTAATTTGATGTTGGCTGTTGGATTGCTGTAGATTGCCTTAATTATGTTTAGGTATGTTTCATGTAATCCTGATCGCTCCAAGACCTTTATCATGAAGGGGTGTTGGATTTTGTCAAATGCCTTTTCTGCATCTAGTGAGATGATCACGTGGTTTTTTTCTTTGAGTCTGTTTATATGATGTATTGCATTGACAGACTTTCATATGTTGAACCACCCTTGCATCCCTGGGGTGAAGCCTACTTGATCATGGTGGATAATTGTTTTGATGTGTTCTTGGAGTCTGTTTGCCAGAATTTTATTGAGTATTTTTGCATCAATGTTCATGAGGGAGATTGGTCTGTAGTTCCCTTTTTTGTTGCATCTTTGTTTGGTTTAGGAACCAGGGTAATTGTAGCCCCATAGAAGGAATTTGGTAGTATACCTTCTACTTCTATTGTATGGAGCAATTTAAAGAGTATTGGTATTAAGTCTTCTTTGAAGATCTGGTAGAATTCTGCAGTGAAACCATCTGGTCCAGGGCTTTTTTTGGTTGGGAGACTTTTAATGACTGATTCTATTTCCTCATGGGTTATTGGATTATTTAAATTGTTTATCTGGTCTTGATTTAACTTAGGTATGCGGTATATTAACATAGTAAAAATGGCTATCTTACCAAAAGCAATCTACAGATTCAACACAATCCACAGCAAATTACCAACACAATTCTTCACAGATCTGGAAAGAATAATACTCAACTTCATATGGAAAAACAAAAAACCCAGGATAGCCAAAAGAATCCTGTACAGTAAAACAACCTCTGGAGGCATCACAATCCCCAACCTCAAGCTCTACTATAGAGCTAACATAATAAAAACAGCTTGGTACTGGCATAAAAACCACCATGTGGACCAATGGAATCAAACTGAAGACCCTGACATTAACCTGCACATCTATGAACATATAATTTTTGACAAAGAAGCCAAAAATGTACAATGGAAAAAAGAAAGCATCTTCAACAAATGGTTCTGGCATAAATGGACGTCAATATGTAGAAGGCTGCAAATAGATCCATATCTGTCACCGTGCACAAAACTTAAGTCCAAGTGGATCAAAGACCTCAACATAAATCCAGCTACTCTGAACTTGATAGTAGAGAAAGTAGGAAGTACTCTTGAACACATTGGCACCAGAGATCACTTTCTAAATATAACAACAGTAGCACAGACACTGAGAGAAACAATCAATCAATGGGACCTGTTGAAACTGAGAAGCTTTTGTAGATCAAAGGACACAGTCAACAAGACAAAGTGACAGTCTACAGAATAAGAAAAGGTCTTCACCAACCCCACATCTGACAGAGGGCTGATATCCAGAATATATAAAGAACTGAAGTAATTAGACATCAAAATGCCCAACTGTTCAATTAAGAAATGGGCTATAGAACTAAACAGAGAATTCTCCACAGAGGAAGTTCAAATGGCTGAAAGACGTTTAAGGAATTGCTCAACATCCCTAGTTATCTGGGAAATGCAAATCAAAATGACTCTGAGATACCACCTTTCACATGTCAGAATGGATAAGATCAAAAACACAGAAGACAGCTTATGCTGGAGAGGATGTGGAGCAAGGGGAACTCTCCTCCACTGCTGGTGGGAATGCAAGCTTGTACAGCTACTTTGGAAATCAATATGGTGCTTCCTTAGAAAATTGGGAATCCATCTCCCCGAAGACCCAGCTGTAGCACTCTTGGGCATATACCCAAGGAATGCTCAATCATACCACAAGGGCATTTGCTCAGCTATGTTCATATCAGCATTGTTTGCAATAGCCAGAACCTGGAAACAACCTAGATGCCCTTCAACTAAAGAATGGATAAAGAAAATATGGTACATATACACAATGGAGTACTACTCAGCAGAGAAAAAACATTGACATCATGAGCTTTGCAGGTAAATGGGTGGACCTAGAAAAAAATTATCCTGAGTGAGGTAACCCAGATTCAGAAGGACAACCACGGTATGTACTCACTCATAGGAGGATAATAGATGTAAAACAAAGATGACTAGACTGCTACACAACTCCAGGGAGGCCACCTAGAAAACGGGACCTTAGGAAAGACCCAGGGATCACCCAATGTCAGAGAAATGGATGAGATCTACATGAACAACCTGGATGACTGTGGGAGTAGTGAAGGGCTATATTTGAGGGAAAGAAAGCTTAGGGGAGCGGGAGATCCCAGCTGGATCATGAACAGAAAGGGAGAACGAGGAATAACAGACCATGATAAATGAAGACCACATGAGAACAGGAACAGTCAGAGTGCTGGAGAGGTCCCCTTAAATCCGCAATGATACATCCTCTGTAGACTGCTGGCAATGGTCAAGAGAAAGCCTGATCTGACCTAGTCTGGTGATCAGATGACTAAACACTGGGACTCTCATCCAATAACTGATGGAAGTGGATGCAGAGATCCTTAGCCAGGCCCCAGGTAGAGCTCCAAGTGTCCAACTGGCGAGAAAGAGGAGGGACTGTAAGAGTGTGAATTGTTGAATCCAAGATTGTAAAAAGCACAGGGACAAATAGCCAATCGAATGGAAGCACATGAATTATGAACCAATGGCTGTGGAGCCTCCAGCTAGATCAGGCCCTCTGGATAAGTGAGACAATTGAATAGCTTGAACTGTTTGGGAGGCATTCAGGCTGTGGGACCGGGACCTGTCCTTAGTGCATGAGCTGGCTGTTTGGAACTTTGGGCTTACACAGGGACACTTTGCTCAGTCTGGAAGGAGGGGACAGGACCTGCCTGTACTGAATCCACCAGGTTTAAATGAATCCCCAGGGGAGTCTTGGCCCTGGAGGAGATGGGAATGGAGAGGAGGGGATGTGGGAAAGGTGGTGGTGGGTGCGGGAGGGGGAGGACAGGGGAACCCATGGCTGATGTGTAAAATTAAAACACATAATAATAATAATAATAATAATAATAATAATAATAATAATTATTATTATAAATAATAAATTTTAAAAAAAGAAAGACACAGAACTGCTTGGCGAGAGAGAATAGAGGAAGACAGGTTCTGTAGAGGGTAAGCAGGTCTCCAAAAAGTTTTCTGGGTGCCGGGAGTAGAGAGCAGCAGAGATGGAGAAAGAGGATACAGAGGAAAGATGAGGCTGGAAGCATAGGAGTTTAGTCATTAGCAGGGCTCTGAGCTAGGGAACTGGACAAAACTGAAGTTATGGAAACAGGAGTTCATCCCAGAGAAATAAAGTAAATAGATATAAACATAGAGCTTGGTATGTCTAGAGTTATTCCTGCTTGAATGCCTGGTGGAGCTGTAGCTGTATCGATGGAAATTTGTCTTAGTGGAATAAAGTCAACAGATAAAAGAAAATAGTGTGTGTAGATTTTTCCACTCGGATATCCCATGGCAGGCATAGCTAAACTCCTGGACCCCTGGATACTCTATACTTATGTGACACATTGTGTGTTTGTGGGTGCTGTGATATTTATTAGGAACTCCTTATGACATAGAGTATAAACGTGTGTGATATGTGCTATGATTTTTACTAGGAACTCTATGTGACACACAGTGTGGATATATGTGCTGTGTTATTTTTCCTGCATTTCATACAGGAAGATCTCCCACCTTATTTTCTATCTCATTGTTTTTCTTTCCTCTTCAGAAATGGTTAAGGAGGTTGTTCTCACAGTGGTAAAATCTCATGGCAATAGGTAGAAGCTAATGTAATCCCCATAGTCTGATAGTTGGTGCTGTTTCTATTGTAATAAACATCATGCTTGAATAATCATTAGCTTAGAGCAGGACTTCACAAGCCCAAACAACCCAAGAAATCTGTGTATTTCTCTTTACAGCTTAACTGCTAAGTATTTGTCAGACATGCTTCCCCCTGCATTTGATACACACAAATGCTACTTGGTACTTTTAAGTAGTGAAGAAGTGTTACTCAAAATATCCATAGAGATTTTCAAGTCAAAGTCCAACATCTCCAAATAAGAGGACTATCTTTTTGATCTGTCAACTTCTAACATACAGAAAACACATGAGAGATCTATTTTATTTGACACAGATTTCAATAGAGTTAGTTCAAGCCCTTGCTCTTATGAAGACAATAATGTTGGCAGCTTTATTCTGTTACATTTGGACCCATATTGCCATTCCCAACTCTCATTGTATTTTACTGTACCTTATGATCCCAGTAGCTTCTTCTTGCTGGATATTCATAATTTCATCACCCCACACATGTTTCCTATGTCAACAGCCAGCCATCTGTCAAAAACACTGAAAGGAACTGCCTTATCTTTTATGGCCCGGGGAAGCTTCAAAACATCTTGTATATGAAAAGTCTTATTTGTAATTATTTATTTGTACTAACAAAAACTTAGATAGAGGTTGTTTAAAGTACAGAAGAAAATTGAAAAAAAAATGTGCTTTCAGTGAAGGAAATTTAGAAGTTTGATTTAGGGTAAATGAGTCAAATAATTCCACTTTAATGGTTGATTAAATGTTAAAATTTTATACAGTACCCATTTACTACTAAATAATTGGTTGAAGTTAGACTTACATGTAAATATGTGTGTGCATATTCTACTCACATGCATGGTATGTGTTTATGAACAGATTGTTGTTTTATTTTATTTTTTAGTTTTTGAGACAGGATTTTGATATGTGGCTCAGTTTGGACTCAAACTCTTGATCCTTCTGCCAGGATTTTCTTTTCTTTTATTTAAATTTATTTATTTATTTATTTATTTATTTTTATTTATTTATTTTTTAGACAGTTTTCTCTGTGTAGTTTTGCACTTTTCCTGGATCTTGCTCTGTAGACCAGGTGGCCTTGAACTCACAGAGATCCACCTGCCTTTGCCTCTTGAGTGCTAGGATTAAAGCTGTGCAACAACATGGCCTGGCGCCACAATTTTCTGAGTGGCAAAATTCATCTTGGGCCACCACAGCTGGCATGAAGACTCACATGAGAATCACACAATGGCATGCCAAGGGGTGCTGTGATGTTGATTGGTGGTGGCTGCTTTAGAACTGCCAACAATAACTAAATACTGTACATTTTATAAAGGGATCATAATTACACACATAATCAAAAGTCCTTGTCAAGCCTTTTACTGTACATTTACTTATAGTTACCATCAGGAAACTGTAAAGTCAATGAGTAGAAAACCAACCACATAGGTGATCTTTCAGGAATCCAGGTATAATGGATAAAAATGAGCACCATGTGATTCAGTTTGTAACATGACTTTAAATGGCTTTTGGGAATTTTTAAATCCGAATAGGAAGTATGTCTCTTGAACCCGTGAAACCTGTACTGTTTGTCCACATTTATGTTAAATTGCTCAAGAGCTTATCAGATTTTATTACTTTTGCACAGTGGCCTCCAGAGAGCTTCTCCAATAAATCATATAAACTCAAGGCTCAGAAATTTGGAAATGAGTCTTAATAAATTTAATCTCAGATGCTGCAATTAGGAATATTAGTAGACTATTACTGCACATAAACTTAGCAAAATATATTATTACCTTAAAAATGAAAAGTAAATTTTGAAATCCATCTTTAGAACATAACATATATTACAAAATGTCCATACTTCTTTCCTTTAACATCTATTATATTGCCAAATACCAGATAAAGCCTGTGCCCAACAGTAGAGTAAAGGTTAAGAGTATTTGATAAAGCCTCTGACAGTATTTATGCCCCCAATTCCATCAGTTGGGCAGCTGAGGAAGGAGGATTATCATGAGTTTGAAAACAGCCTCAGCTACAGAGTGACCTCCTATTTCAAAAAGCTAAAATAATGCTGGGCATTTCTGTGAGATGATTTTCTGTGTGCTATGAATATGTATTGCTACCATTGACTAATAAATAAAGCTGCTTTGGCCTATGGTAAGGGAGCATACGAGCTAGGTGGGAAATCCAAACAGAGGCACAGAGAGAAGAAGGGCAGAGTTAGGGTAGACACCATCAGGCACCCAAGGAGCAAGATGTCAGTAGAATGGTAATGCCATGGCCACATGGCAATATATAAATTGATATAAATGGGTTAATTTAAGATGTAAGAGCTAGCTAGCAATAAGCCTGAGCCATAGACCAAACAGCATGTAATTAATATAAGCCTCTGAGTGAGTGATTATTTTAAAAAGGCTGCTGCCTGGGTGGGACAGAGCTGGACTGAGAAACTTCAGTCTACATTTGGCACCCAACATGGAACATGAATCCAAAACCCTGAGATGAAGAGTCTCATGCTCTACAGACTGACTTAGGTGGCTAGAAAAGGATTGTAGATACACACAGGAAAACTTCCAGCTACATTTGGCACCAAGACGTAGTGGCAAGAGTTTCCACCTAAAACCTGAGAGAACTTGAAAAGAGATTCTAAAATGAAGCTAAAATCAGCTTCCTAGTTCATGTCTCTCATAACCAGCCATGGTACAGGGCTGCATTGCCTTGTCACAGTGGGCTTCAGTGGCAACATGGCAGGCTCCTGTGTCTCTCACAGACTGAGATACTAAGAGGCTTCTCCCAGCTGCTTCCTGCAGGCTTGGGAGCACAGCTACAGGCTTAAAAACACAGGCATACTGCTTAATAGCCCTTCCCCAAATTAGGGAGGTAAGCATGACTACTTGGTAACAGCACCATGTTGGAAAACTGATCAGGGCAGAGCTAGAAGCCAGGGCTGGTGCCACTTTCATACTACCCAAGAAGTTTAACAGTTTCAAAACTGTCCTGGTCATAAAAGGAGTACAGATACACAATAAGAGAGATTGAAATGGAAAAAAAATATTCTGAACAGCTTACAAGATGTTTGAAAATATATGGTGGCTTGGAAGAGAGAAGAAAAGGTGTCTAGGCATATATATATATATATATATATATATATATATAAATAAACATTCTTAAAAGATAAAGTCTTTAAAGAGACAGGGAAAATAATGTAGAAGTTAAGCCATGTAAGGATGGAAAATACACAGGTAGTCTGGATTATGCATATTATTGTGTTTTCTTTGAATGTTTTGATTGTTAATGAACTAAATACAGAAAGACATTTGATTGTAAAGGCTGCTGAATGAAACAAACATATAACTTTTAAAGGTAAATTTTGTCTTCAAAATTTGAGTCTAGGGATATGTTGCTTTGGAAAAGAGGTTCTGCTTTTGTTCCCACAGAAAATGAGAACCTGTGGATTGCTTCCAGGCTGATGTGGTTTGATCAAGCAAGATCCCCTGAAAGTTTTCCAATGATAGTCATGATCCAGATGATCCAATATCCAAAACAGCTTCAATGCAAAATGCAATCAAGCTTTGGATCCAAATGATCCACATGATCCACATGTCTTTCCTGTACTTTCTTTTCCACCAAGGTCAATTCTCTCTCATATTCAGCTCATAATTTTTTTGGACTATTTAAGTCCTTGTCACCTTCTAAGGTTTTGAACAAATTACTCAGTTCATAATTTTTTACCCCAGCAACAATTTGTAGATGGGAAATGTCTCTGAATAATCTTTGAAAGTTTCCTTTGCAATGTTGGAAGCCCTGTCTTCAGCCTAAAAGCCTAGAATATCTGGCAAACTTTTGTGTGAAGTAGGAATTTTAAAAGACTGTCCCACCTTGTCTTGGCAAATTTGGAAGTGGTGTGTGTGTGTGTGTGTGTGTGTGTGTGTGTGTGTGTGTGTGTTTATGTGTGTATGTGTCCTGCTTGTCCAGTTTGAATAGCATACTGTCAGCAATCCAATTTCTTGCCCAAATGACTATCTTTCTCATATTGAAAGCAAACTCCACATAGGGATTCTTCAATGACCCTCATGCTTTTTTGAAGCAAACTGGTACTTCTAGGAGCAGATGTGTCTCACATTCAAGAAAATCATTATGTTATTAAGCATCTTGAAGCCATATTCTGTAGATCTCTGAAGCATTTGAAGATCACCCATCTTTCTAAAACATATCTGTTAACATTGAAAGCATACCAAATATGACTACCTAATAAAACATAGCTAATATGACTATTAAAGATGGCTAACTAATAACATGTATTAGTTTATTATCCTAAATAGCTTTTATGGATTAGAACTTTACATTACATTTTCTAATGAGCTGCATAGGTACAATACCTTAAACCGGAATAGAAACATATGTACAATATTGCAAAAATGACATTAAATTGTATCAACATACAAAATATCTTTTTTTTTTTTGGTTTCTCTGTGTAGTTTTGCGCCTTTCCTGGAACTCACTTGATAGTCCAGGCTGGCCTCAAACTCACAGGGATCTGCCTGGTTCTGCCTCCTGAGTGCTGGGATTAAAGGCGTGTGCCACAACAGCCTGGCTGTACAAAATATCTTAAGCACGAGTAGAAATGTTTACAATATATTAAAAGTAGCCTTCAATTTTATCAATATACAAAAATCAGTAACAATATAAAATATTTAAGTCTAGTAGTGTCATTTTAGTTTAAAAGTAATTTAATATTCTACCATTTTATCTGATCATTCCTATACCCCTTTTTCTTTACAGAACAAGATCCTAGAATCTAATCTCCTTTGTCTCTTACTATGATCAATATTAACTTGTAACCATCCCCCTTAAATAATGATAAACATCTACCAAATGACCAAAAAACTTCTACCCCACCTTTTGGGAATGTGGATGTCATGTTCTTAAAATTGATTCCTGCTGTCTGGTGTTGATGGTATCTTTAAGGGACTCAAAAAAATTTGAGTTAAGATCATGTCAAGGGAGAGCTAGCTGTTTTCTAGTCCAGAAAATTATAACTATATAATCTTCAATCCTATCAGAGACCCAAGGAGAATATATTATTATCTAAGTAAACAGGAAATGCAGAGCAAACAACTTCCAAAACTGTAGAAATGACAGAAACAGCTGGCTGACTGAACAGTTTCACAAGGTTCCCCTGTAACATTGGGGCATTCATCTTCATCCAAGAGGATTAGAATATCTGACAGACTTCTGTGAACCAGGAATTTTGAAATTTGACTCTCCTACCTTATCTTGACAAGGTTTGGCAGTTACTTTCTTTTGTGTTTTGCTTTTCTAATTTGGACAGCATCATGTCAGCTGTTCCCAGTATTACTGATACTGTTATCTCCGCCCCTATTACTGGGGGCACCAACACCTGGCCTGCTCTCATTGAGTGAGTTAAGTGCAAAAGTCCCAAATGTTCTCAGCTTCCTTCTGAAGAGCAATACACTTCAGGAATCAGATGAAATAGGATGCAGAAATCAGAAGTCTTGGTAAGAATGATGAGATCTAATAACCATCATGTTAATGGTACTCAGGTAGGAATTATCATCTAATTATGGCATGAAAGATGCAATGATACAAGTAATTAGCAGAAACAGGAGGGTCAAAGGCCCTGTGATAGCTGATATCAGAGTTACTATCTAGGAGGAGCCTGAAAATGGACAAGATGCCAGTCATTTATTTTAGATCCCAATTTGTTGTTTTTTTTCTTTCAATACAGACAGATTATGTTCCTGAATGTTTTGTATAGAAATAATAATTTTCTCTTAACATCACCTAATACCTTTTTGGCTCTGTATAAAGCAGGCCAAGTATCTTATCACATTGTAGAACTGTTTAAGTTAATGAATCTACTGGTTGACACATCTGGGCCCACTTTCCTGTTATACCAGTGGACATTATAGGTAGCCATGTTGTCCCCTATACCAGGAAGTTTCCTTTTGACTCAGCATTTTAGCTTGCTAAGGGTAGGTGGGCAAGGGACAGTGTTCTCTCTTCTGTAGCTGCTTCTAGCTGAAATGGGGCATCAATTGTCAGGGTCCAGGAAGGCTGAAAGGATAGTCAAAGGCTGGGCAATGAGTCATTCATCAGAAGTTATCTGATAACGCTGAAGGGACAGGGACCAAGTACATTGGCTGGACTTGTCAAACTCAGCTTTTAGCAAGCAAGTCCAGGGCTTTTAGTCAGCAGATGATGCATGGATTTGTCTGTCAGCCGAGTGGAAATCTGCTGACACAGATATAGACTAGGGACAGAAATTACAATTTAGGAACTTAAAGTTACATTTTGAACTTTTTTAGTTGATCTGTGAGAGATTCAACCCTTATGATCTGTTTGAATCATGGGACATTACATAAATTTTTAAAAATATTTTTATTTTATGATTAATTTAATTTTACATATCAGCCACAGATTCACCTCCCTCCTCCTATCCCCCAGCCTTCTCCTCCATCTGTCCCCCATTCTCATCTCCTCCAAGGCAAGGTCTTTCCTGGGGAGTCAGCCCAGCCTGGGAGAATCAGTTGAGTCAGGTCCAGTCCCTTCCTTCATATACCAAGGCTGAGAAAACTGTCTCAGCATAGACCCTAGATTCCAAAAAGCCAGCTCATGCATCAAACAGGTCCTGGTCCCACTGCCTGGGGGCATCCTATATAGTTCAAGCTAATAAACTGTCTCACTTATCCAGAGGGCCTGGTCCAGTTTCATGGGGTTTCCTCAGCTATTGGTTCACAGTTCATGTGTTTCCATTAGTTTCGTTATTCGTCCCTGTACTTTTCCAATCATGATTTCAATATCTCTTGCTCATATAATCCTTCCTCCCTCACCGATTGGACTCCTGAGCTCCACCTGGGGCTTGGCCATGGATCTCTGCATCATCAGTCACTGGATGAGAGTTATATCACAACAGTTAGGGTTTTCGGCCATCCAATCACCAGAGTAGGTGAGTTCAGGCTTTCTCTAGACCTTTGCCAGTAGTCTATTGTGAGGGTATCTTTGTGGATTCCTGGGTACCTCTGTAGCACTTTGCTTCTTCCTATTCCCATGGGGTCTTCATTTATTATGATGGTCTGTTATTCCTTGTTCTCCCTTTCTATTCTTCATCCAGCTGGTATCTCCCACTCCTCAAAGCTCTCTTTCCCCTGACCCTTGCCCTTCTTTAACCCCCTTACATCCAGTTTGCTCATGTAGAGCTCATCCATTTCTCTGTTGTTTGGTGATCCCTGAGTCTTTCTTATGGTCCTCTTCACTAGGTAGCCTCCCTGGATTTGTGTAGCAGTCTAGTCATCTTTGTTTTATATGTAGTATCCTCCTATGAGTGAGTACATACCATGTTTGTCTTTCTGAGTCTGGGTTACCACACTCAGGATGATATTTTCTAGTTCCATCCATTTATCTGCATACCTCATGATGTCATTGTTTTTCTCTACTGAGTAGTACTCCATTGTGCATATGTACTACATTTTCTTTATCCATTCTTCAGTTGAAGGCATCTATGTTGTTTCCAGGTTCTCGGTATTACAAATAATGCTGCTATGAACATAGTTGAACATGTGTCCTTGTGGTATTATAGAGAATTCCTTTGGTATATGCCCAAGAGTGGTATAGCTGTGTCTTGAGGGAAGTTGATTCCCAATTCTCTGAGAAAGCACCATATTGATTTCCAAAGTGACTGTACAAGTTTTCATTTCCACCAACAGTGTAGAAGTGTTCTCCTTACTCCACATCCTCTCTCGCATAACTGGTCTTCAGTGTTTTTGATCTTAGCCATTCTGATGGGAGTCATTTTGATTTGCATTTTCCTGATGATTAGGGATGTTGAGCAATTCCTTAATGTTTTTCAGCCATTTAAACATAAATTTTTAGTTTACCACAAGAGATAAAGATTCATATATATTAACATTATCATTATATTGAAATCCACATTGCAGACAAAGCAGCTAACATCAGTTTATTGAACAGATGGACCAGATTTACACCTTGGAGGCATAGCAACAACCACAGAGTTGGGTTAAAAAGCACGAACATTTCTTTCTTCTATTCAGAAAAATGGATATATGTTTTAGACAAATAAAAAGGACCGTTAAATCTCTATTTAGAACACAACCAAAGCACATTTACAATTTTAAGTATGTGACTAATAGCAATACTTTATCAGAGCTAGATTAATAGTTTATCATAACTCTATTGATTATTGTTAAAACAAAAATTTTGAAGACAATGTAATGACTGCATAGAGAGGGAAATACTTTTCACATACCTTAAGCCATCTTTTCATAGTCTCACAAATTGCTTCCAAATACTTCAAGACACCATTTCTGATCCACACAACCCAAGCTTTCTGTCCACAGATCCCCAAACCCTGCATTTACATACCTTAAATCACTTTCCTATTCACAATTTAAGCTTTTATGTCCTCAGATCTTTATAATATGCACTTATATATTTTAAATATTCTTCTTAGACCCTCAGAATTCATTTAAGCTTTCATTTCTCAGATCTTTATGTATCTTATAATACTTTCCTAAATCCTCAGTACTTATATAAATTTTATATACTAGAATATTTTATTAAATCCTTAAAACTTGTATACACTTTCATATCCCAGGCCATTCTCTTTCCAACCAATTATTACTGAGAACAGTCATTGCAAAGCATGATCCTTTAGTTGAATGTTTGAAACCTGTTTATCCTTTAATATGAAGCCTGTGAGCAAGGGAAACCTGTCTGCCTTTTCTTAACAAGAGACGTAGTAACTTTAAGTATGTATTGAGTAGTGAACTAAAAAGGTGGCTGTTAAACTGACAAAACTATCACTAGCTAAGTCATCAATTATAATAAGAGATCTGAAAAGGATAAATTTCATTTGAATAAGCAGAAGTGCAGACCAAACAGCTTCTGAATCTACCAAAATGATAGAGACTTATCAGCTACCTAGACAACTATCGTGGGTTCCTCTGTGGTTGTTGGGGCAGCATCAGTCTTTAGTTCTCAGGCTCAGAAAATCTGACAGACTATCTTGTGGAGTAAGAACTTGGAGGGACTATCATAACTTGTCTACACAAAGCAGCATGGCTTCTTTGGGGGAGAGGGCATGAGAAAATCACAAATGGCTCTTCTTATGGCAAGACCCTGGAGATCCAGACACACTTGGTAAATAAACAGACTGTTTGGTTTTGAGACCTGTGTTCTTAGTGACCAGTAATTCCTCCCGAGGTAGCTTCGGCTGCCTTCCACTTTGGTTTCAATTTAATAATCCATCTTCTGTATTTCTCTTTTTTAAAGTTACATTTTATTTTAATTGCATTTTCATGCAATATATTTTGATCAGACATTTCAATTTATTCCAACCTCCCTACCCCATCTAATTGCATGTTCTCTCTGTCAATCTCTTTCTCCCTCTCCTCCTTCAAAACAAAAAATTGAACATTGAAACAGCCCCCTCCCTACACAAAATACAGTCTGTTTTATGTCGATCCACTCTGAACTTGCTAACTAGTGGGTTACCATAAGACCTTCTTATACATCCTTAAATTTGGTTAATACAAGCCTTATCCTCTGCAATTCTTTGTCTTCCAGGACTGAGTTATATTTAATCCTTTAATGTTAAGAATCCACTCCTCTTGATTTCATATCATATATATTATATTATTTCTCGAACTTACTGATCTTTTTAGAAATACTAAATATTAAAATTTTTCCCTAGTAAATCTGTGTTGGGCCTTAAATAACTTTGTTCACTAGTTACACTTCATTTTAATTTTTATTGTTTCTTCTTGCTTTGAGGTAGAGATTTGTGTCAGCAAAACTGGTCTTGAACTCCTGATACTTGTGTTTCCATCTCTTAGTTGGTGGGACTACAGGCAAATAGAACCATGCCTGTCCTGTCCTTTTTCTATTGAAAGACATCAACCATACTTATTAAATATGTTACTTAGTAATTTTAGTGTCTGAATTTTTCTGGATTTAATATACTGTTCCTGCAGGCTTTTGTTGTGATGCCATTTTTTTTTTTTTTTTTTTTGTGCTTGGGAAGATAGCAGGTATGGCTCCCTTCTACTTAAATGTGGCCCTGCCAGTATGGACAGCTAGGTTCCAAATATGCAGGAAAATAACATTCTATATTATCCAAAGACACTCTCAAGCAAGCTATCATAGAGGTGGCCAGAAGACAGACAGCCTTACAAGATATATTAATGTGTTCAAAGCACACAGATTATTATTATTGTTATTAATTTTAATTTGTCAATAAGAAGTGTAATTCATACATGCCAGCTCTGCTACACCATTCTCTACCTCCCAAGGGCTAGAATTGGTGGTGTTTGCTATGAGTACCCACAGAGTTAATGAATTTGTCTGTAGTCTATAGCCAGATAGAGATAGGCAGATGATAATATTTAGAGTGAAGTGCCAGGGACTGAGATGACACCTGGTCTTTGTAGACACTGATTATGTTGCAGAACTGTTACCCTGGTGATGGTGGGATTACTAGGGCCACACCTAGCCTGAAGGGAAGTCCAGTGGTCAGAAAGTTTCTGTGGCTTCCACAAGCATTTTCTCCAGTGGTAAGAGTTGTACACCTGCTTTCAATATCAGGTTGTAATGAACCTAGTAAGCAGCTCTGAGCTTCACCTGTGTTTCTTGGGTAGAGGACCAGGTGGACATTACCATGGAAGGCAAAGTTAAGAGCACATAATGCAAAACATGTGCTCCATGTATATCTTGTGAATAGTCAGTGTCTGCTAGGTCCTTTAGTATTTGCCTATGTTCAACACATATGCTTTATTGATTGTACCCATAATCAATTCTCATGGCTGGCTAATGTGTATACTCACTGTATCTTACCTGTTTTGGCTATGTTTCCTTGTTCTCTTTGTTTAATTTATCTCCGTTTTCTTCTTCTATCCTAAATCTAAATTCTCCATTTCTCCCTGGCTTAAATTCAGGGCTCAAGAAAGTTAATCTTTTTTGAAGTTTTATCACCTGATATTCCACAAATCCTAAATGACCTTCTGTTTAAAAAAAAAAAACCCAAAACCCAGAGCCTGATATTGGGTTAAATGCTGAAAGATTAAAGAGACAAAGGAACAATCCACTAGAGAAACTAATCACCACTACCAAATCCTCAGACTGAATTTAAGGTGAGATATTATCTCTAGAAATCATCTGACTGACTCAGTTAAAAAGCTCTAGTTCCTGTCTCCTTAAGCCTTATATTCCTTTCTCCTCCCAGCCATTTCACTTTCTTCCTAGTGCTGGAATTAATGGCATGTGTGTGGTGATAATATTGTGTGCTCTAATAAAGCTTGCCTGAGGATAAGAGAACAGAGCCAGCCATTAAATTAGACATAGATGCCAGACAGTGGTGGCACACACCCTTAATCCTATCACTGTGGAGTCAGAGATCCATCTGGATCTCTGTGAGTTCAAGGCCACAATGGAAACAGAGCCAGGCAGTAGTGGCACACACTTTTAATACCAGTACTGAGAAAAGCAAGCCTTTAATCTCAGGAAGTGATTTCTGGGCAGAGAAAGGTATATAGGCACGAGGAAACAGGAACTCATTCTCTTTAGGATGAGGATTTCATAGAAGTAAGGACTAGTGGATGGCTGTTGTGCTTCTCTGATCTTTCAGCTTTCACCCTGATATCTGGCTCTGGGTTTGTTTGTTTGTTTTTTTAAATTAAAAGACCATCTAAGATTCAGACAACATGTGTGTGCTTCCCAAATACTGGTAGCAAAGGCACGAGATCTCAAGTGCTGAGATTAAAGGCCGGTGACTCCCAAGTACTGAGTTAAAGGTGTGTGCCACCACTGCCTGGCTCTGTTTCTCTCCTAGACTGCATCAATCTCATGTAGTCCAGATAACTTTGAACTCACAGAGATCCAAATGGATCTCTGTCTCCTGAGTGCTAGGATTGAAGGTGTATGCCACCAGTACCTGGCCTCTATGTTTAATCAGGAAAGCTCTTTTGATACACAATATATCGCCATATTTTCCCTTTTATTTTTTTGGTCTAAAACGATAAAAGGTTATATATAACTAATATAAGAAAAAAAACTATATACAATAAGTATATATAAAATATACAATCAAAAATTACATTAACAATATCTAGTCCAATAACATTTGACAGATCAGAGAAAATTATCCATTATTCATTCTATTTTGGTGAGTCCAAAATGTTGTACCTAATTTACATTCTATCCTAACTTAATTACTCACCCAAAATTATCTTTTGATGTCTTTCAAACTGATACAATTTACAGCTCTTTAGTGAGTTTCTTTTCTGAATTTGTTAACAAGGAAAACACCATAACTATCTAGTCTTCAACTCCCTCAGAGACTGGAGTAAGAAAGAATATAAACTGAGAAAGCAGGAAGTGCAAACAAGTGGCTTCTAAAAAATGTGAGAAATGACAGAAACAGCTGGCTGCCTGGACAGTCACCCAAGATTCCTCTGCAAAATTGGGGCATCTATCTTTGGCCTACAGGCCTAGCATATCTGATAGCCTTATCTGTGAAGCAGGGTTTTCTGAAGGGCTGTCCTACTTTGTCATGGAAAATTTTGGGAGTCCTTTATTTTATGTCCTGCTTGCCCATTTTGAACAGCATACTGTCAGCAGTCAAGTAAAGGGCACTTTCGTCCCCAGTGGCTAACTTTTGCCACAGAGAAAATAAACTCTATAGTCTCTTTGAGGTCCATCATCTTCTCTGAAGTAGCTTTGGTGCTGCCAAGATCAGATATGTCTCATAGTCATAAAAGAAAAAAGAATATTATTAAAACATTTCAAATGCCATGTTCTATAGATCTCTGAAGATGATCTGCTTATGTAAAATATGTCTGTTTGACCTTGAAAACATACTTAACCTGAGAAATTCCTTTGTAATAGGTGACTATAAACTAACCTGCATTTCTTTATTACCTAAATGGTTGGTAATAATAACTTTCAAGGAGTAGAAGTTTGCATTTGCACTACATTGTTAAATGAGCTGCATAGTTACAATACCTTGAATAAGAGTAGAAATATATATATACTAAAAATATAATCTCAACTTTGCATCAATATACACAATTTGCATGCAATATATAAAAATCCAATGTAATGAAAAATATTTAATACTAGTAGTTGCTTTTTTTCCTTTGGTCTTTTGAGACAGGGTTTCTCTGTGTAGCTTGGCGCCTTTCCTGGAACTCAGTCTGTAGATCAGGCTGGCCTAGAACTCACAGAGATCTGCCTGCCTCTGCCTCCAGAATGCTGGGGTTAAAGGCGTGTGCCACCACTGCCCCGGCTAGTAGTTGCTTTTTAAAAAGTAGATACAATAAGCCACCTTTTCTTCTTATCATGTCCATATTATCTCTTTTTTCTTTTCAGAGTAGATTCAATAATCTACCCTTTTATCCTATCACTTCTATCTCTCTTTTTTTCAGAGTAGATTTAATAATCTACCTTGTATTTTATAATCTTTATATTCTCTTTTTTCTTTTTTTTTTCAAACAAGAATCCTGAATCTAATCTCCTTTGTTTAGTTTTTCCTGACCATTACCAATAACAAATTGTAACCAACCACCAAAACAATGACAAATATCCATAAGTCATTGAATGACCAAAAACCACCCATCCCACCTCTTGGGAATGTAGGCATCATGTTCTTCAAATCACTTCCTGCTGTCTGAGGATGAAGACATCTTTAGGGGATGTCAAATCCTTGGAGTGGTAGCTGTATCATTTGGTGTCCAGTCTCTGAATAATAGGAAAGTGCAAGACCTCTCTAAGGTCCTGGCTCTAGCAGTCTAGGAGGCTGGATCATCTCAGCTAGCCATCTTGAAATTTTCCTGAGAAGTTTGTAGTCCAAAGCTGATCTTTAGGTGGTGTTTATCAACTTAGTTGCATTATCAAAGTTCATGTGGAATCATTGTTGTGTGATCCCATCATCTTTTCAAAGACTTCAAATGTCACTGTTAGGTGTGGTAATAGTTTACTGCAGAAAATCTTTTTTGTGTGACTTTTTTTTTTCTGGATAATTTGTCCGTTTTCTTCAGATGTCTCATTTGTCCATTGTTCTTCTGATTCCTTAGCATTCATTCTCCTGAAAGACAAAATCAACATCCTTCCCCAAATCTAACCTTTGAGGTTCCCTTTTGGCAAGTTATATCTGATCAAATGAAAAGTTTTGTTTGTTGTATAAGTTAGTTTGAATTGAATGGCCACACTGATTGATAGCTATCACCTTTTCTAATTAAGAGGTCTCCCTTGTTCAAATTGAACCTTTATTAATTTTGATGGCATCCATAGCTTTTTTTCTCTTGTGGAGAAATGTAACATATCTCCTGGTTTCCATTCTGAGGTCAGCACATCTTTAAAGTACATAGGCTGATTTTATTTTGTAGTTCTTTTCTATTATCCAAATCTCTCTGCAACTGTTTTTCCTTTCTCATTAGCAGTGAGAAAATTCAATTCTAATAAAGCATTATGTAATCTATTTATAGGGGTCTTTATTACCTCTTCTGATTATTTAACATATCCTTTAGAGTTTGAGTTGATCTTTCTATGACTGCTTGGCCTATAGGATTGTGTGGTATATCTGTTATATGATTTATATTGTAATACACAAAAAATGTTTCATTTTACCAGACACATATGCTGGAGCACTCTCAGTCTTAATTTGTACAGGTATATCCATGCTGGTCATAACTTCTAGAAATTACATGATTACATTATCAGCCTTTTCAGAACTCAGAGCAGTTGCCCATTGAAATCCTGAATAGGTATCAATGCTATGGTATACATATTTTAAATTTCCAAATTCTACAAAATGAAACACATGCATCTTCCAGATTTAATTCCTTTGAGTACCCTTTGTGTTGCTTCCTGCAGGTAGTGCAGTTTTATTGTATAAAGAACAAGTAGGACACTGTCTTATAATTTCCTTGGCTTGTTTCCAGGTTATGGAAAAATCCTTTTTTAAACCCTTACTATTGACATGATGTTCTTTTTATGAAATACTGAGGCTTCCAGCACATTTCAATAGTTGATAAACGACATCATTCCTTTGTGCTAGAGGGTCTAGTAGACCTGTATGGAATTGGAAGTATGTTATATATAAGCAATGATTCCTATTCCTGAGTATTTCTTGTAACTGAGTAAATAGTTAATTCTGACTCATCAGGGATAAATTCAGCAGTTCCAATTTGTAGAACAACTCTTTCTGCATAATGAGATTCAGTAATTATGTTGAATTTCCCACAGCATTTGGTAGATTTCATGCCATCTCATCCCCTTTGACACAGATTCTCATTAGGCTAATCTGGTTCAAATTCACTGTGTGGCCCAAATGAGGCTTAAACTCCTGATCCTCCTACTTTTGCCTTCCAAATGCTGAGACTATATTTGTGCATCATCCCATTTGTCAGCATTGGTATTTAGTGTTTGAATGAAGATTTTCATAAATTCACTATTCATCTTGCCCTGGCTATTAGGATAAAGAGTGGCCACCATGCTCTGCTGATTCTCTGGGAGTCTCAGGTCTAATGAAGCCTCAGTCTGTTTAGGAATCTGCTTCCTGCATGGTCGTTAATGTATTGAATAAGGTTTTAGTTGTTAGTTAATACTTAACCAGGGTCTTGCTTCATAGCCAAATCAGGCCTGGTTTATAATTCTTCTAATTCAGCCTCCCAAATGCTGAAGTTAAAGGTGTACATCAACTTCTTAATGTTTTATTATTTATTTATTTAATTAATATTAATTTAATTTAATTTCACCTATCAGCCATGGGTTGCCCTGTCCTCCCCCTCCTGCCCTCACCCCCACTTTCCCTCCAGCCTCCCCCAATCCCATCTCCTCCAGGGCAAAGACTCCCCTGGGGATTCTGCTCAACCTGGTGGATTCAGTACAGGCAGGTCCAGTCCCCTCCTTTCAGGTTGAGCAAAGTGTCCCCAAATATGCCCCAGTTTCCAAACAGCCAGCTCATACACTAAGGACAGGTCCTGGTCACACTGCCTGGGTGCCTCCCAAACAGTTCAAGCTATTCAGTTGTCTCACTTATCCAGAGGGCCTGATCCAGTTGGGGGCTCCACAGTTTTTGATTCATAGTTCATTTGTTTCTATTAATTTTGCTATTTGTCCATGTGCTTTTTCCAATCTTGGTCTCAACAGTTCACGCTCTTATAATCCCTCCTCTTTCTCGCCAATTGGACTCCTGGAGCTCCACCTGGGGCCTGGCCAAGGTTCTTTGCATCCACTTCCATCAGTTATTGGATGAGAGTTCTAGCACGACAGTTAGGGTGTTTGGCCATCTGATCACCAGACTAGGTCAGTTTGGGCTTTCTCTTGACCATTGCCAGTAGTCTAAAGTAGATGTATCATTGTGGATTTCTGGGGATCTCTCTAGTACTTTGCAGCTTCCTATTCCCATGGGGCCTTCATTTATCATGGTCTGTTATTCCTTGTTCTCCCTTTCTGTTCTTGATCCAGCTGGGATCTCCTGTTCCCGTAAGCTCTCTTTCCCTTGAAACTTGCCCTTCATTACACTCACTCACATCCAGGTTATTCATGTAGATCTCATCCATTTCTCTGTCATTGGGTGAACCCTGTGTCTTTCTTAGGGTCCTATTTTCTAGGAAGCCTCCCTGGAGTTGTGAGTAGCATTCTAGTAATCTTGTTTTATATCTAGTATACTTCTATGAGTGAGTACATACCATGTTTGTACTTCTGAGTCTGGGTTACCTCACTCAGGATGATTTTTTTCTAGATCTATCCATTTGCCTGCAAACCTCATGATGTCTTTGTTTTTCTCTGCTGAGTAGTACTCCATTGTGTATATGTACCATATTTTCTTTATCCATTCTTCAGTTGAAGGGCATATAGGTTGTTTCCAGGTTCTGGCTATTACAAACAATGCTAATATGAACATAGCTGAGCAAATGCCCTTGTGGTATGATTGAGCATTCCTTGGGTATATGCCCAAGAGTGCTATAGCAGGGTCTTAGGGGAGATGGATTCTCAATTTTCTCAGGAAGCCCCATATTGATTTCCAAAGTGGCTATACAAGCTTGCATTCCCACCAGCAGTGGAGGAGAGTTCCCCTTCTCTACATCCTCTCCAGCATAAGCTGTCTTCAGTGTTTTTATCTTAGCCATTATGATAGGTGTCCTAATTATCTGGGAAATGCAAATCAAAACGACTATGAGATACCACCTTAATGTTTTACTTTTTACTCAACATTTTTAAATTACTTTTTCCAAGGAAGGTAATTGTGGCACTCAATACAAAAAACTTCAGAGGCTGCAGTTGTGTTGCATGCAAGGAAGTCAGTCAATCACCATGTTTCAATGAAGTCCCATTAGGTATGAGTTGCGGTCAGAATGAGAAAAAAACCACAAAACAGTTATACACCTCCTTCTTTGACTATTTCATATCTCCTTTTTCTTCTCAAACACAGGTACATGAGATTGTTGTAGGATATTTGCACATTGTATGAAGGTGTATTGCTGTGTTGTATAATAAAAACTGAACAGCCAGTAGCTAGGGAGGAGGTATAGATGGGATTTACAGGGAAAGAAAGCAAGTGGAGAAGAAATCTAGGTGCATGGGAGACACCAGGAGACATGAAGAGGAAATTGGAGATGCAAGATGGAAGAGAGGTAACACCACATGATAGAACATAGATGAACATAAATGGGTTAATTTAAGTTATAAGAGCTAGTTGGGCTGGGGCGGTGGTAGAACACGCCTTTAATCCCAGCACTCATGAGATAGAGCCAGGCCGATCTCTGTGACTTTGAGGACAGCCTGGGCTATAGGGTGAGTTCCGGGAAAGGCACCAAAGTTACACAGAGAAAACCTGTCTTGAAATACAAACAACAAACAAACAAACCAAAAACAACAACAGAAGAGCTAGTTAGCGATAGGCTAAGGTTTCATAATTCATAAGTAGTCTCCATATTATTTGGGAGCTGGCAGTCCAAAAAAGGACTTATTTCCTTTGGTGCCCAAAGCACCACATGAAATCCACATAGGGTCTGAAGAATTTGAAAAACAAAAAAATTCTGAGTATGCTCTCTGCTTGCAGCACACACAGGTTCTACTCTTTCAGGAAGCCCTGCTACTAAGCACTTGAACGGAGTTTATGAGTACGGGGTGGCACACTGCTTGATGTAGGGAGACTAAGTAGAAGCACCTAGTGGAGCTGGGGCAAATAGACTGGCTCCATTCCAGAGCCCATAGGCATGAGGCTCTGTCCTCACCTGCCGGAAGGGGGACAGAGCCAGCTGATAGGTCACAGGCTAAACAGAGCCACATGGCAGAAAGTCTAGCTGCCACTTAGCAATTTAAGGTTTGGCTCATGGAGTCAGAGAAGGGTTCAGGTGCTCAAAAAGTCAGGTCCAGACTGAGAAAACCTCTAAACAGACATAAGATAAATCTGCAGCTGTGTATTTGAAAAGCGTACAGATAAGTTTCCCAATTCATTGCCCAGTAGGAAGGAAAGGGAAACGTGGAACCTGGTAAAAATGCTTGAAATGTGTGTTAAGAAATGTGCTTAAAATAAAATATGCTTAGAAAATGGGGTATAAACAGTCCTAGAAAAATAATAAATAGTTTAAAAATAATAAAGTGAAGTCTTTTTTTTTTTTGAGATAGAGTTTCTCTGTGTAGGTTTGGTGCTGGTCCTGGATCTCACTCTGTAGATCAGGCTGGCCTCAAACTCACAGAGATCTACCTGGCTTTGCCCCCAGAGTGTTGCTATTAAAGGCACCAAAGCCCGGCTAAAGTGAAGTCTTTAAAGAAAAAATAAAATAACACAAAAAGGATAATCCATGCAGGGACAGGGATACTAGAACACAGTGTGTTTGACCCTTACATAATGTTTTGTTAATTTTGATTTTTTTTGAATACCAATGAACAGAAAATGGCAGTTGTGGAGAGATGTTGGATTGCAGAAGGGATTGCTGAATTAAACCAGCCTACATACTTTAGGGATGTGCTATTATTTGTTGCATGAGACCTTTTCCTGTATGCAGCCTATATTTGTTATTATTTGTTTTAGTCTTTCTTCACTGCAAAAAGTATCACAGGAAAACAACTTTAGTGTACAATTATTCTTTAGTGATAATGAAAAGGTATTTATTTTTTCTGACCAAAATTTAACAGTATGGTATACATAAGAAACTAACTTGTATGCAAGAGACCATTTAAATTTTTAAATTTTATTCCATTTATTTATTTTTGTGTACATGTATATGCATGTGTCTGCACAGGTCACAGTACATGTGTAGTTAGAGGACAGTTGGAGGAGTTACTTCTCTCCTTTTCTTGTGTTGCATCTGAGGTCTGAATTTTGGTTGTCAAGTTTTGTGGCAACAGACTCTACCCACTGAGCCATCTTTTAATGCTACACTAATGATTAATTTCATATTCTGTACATTTTGGTGAAAAAAATAACCTTTGTTTTAGAAATCATTTCTTCCATGAACATTAACTGCAAATTTTAATAACTGCTCATTATGTTTTGTTTTATAGTTATTTGGCAGTAATGGAATCGCTACATAACACAGGAGTCTGTGCATTTTCCAGTTCAGCAGGTATAGAGAATGACGACTGTGGTAAATCTGATGCTGTATATGTAAGAAGAGGATGGATAAATTTCCTGATTCAGTGCACAGTGGGAAGGAAAGGGAAACATGGGACCTGATGATTTTGTTTGTTTCCAGTGATGATTTATAAATATTTTGTGACTGTATTAACCCTAGGACTCAATTCATTATGCAAAGGGTTGATGAGCTGGAAAGGGAAGAAATATTCTGGTATCTGACTTAAAAGAGCAGAAGCCATCTTCTTTCCTGGTAACAAGAGCAGTTTGTTTCACGTAAAAGGACCCTTGCTCCCAGGCCATGAGGAATCATTCTTTTTATTTAAAAAACAACACATAGAACAAAACACAGAACCCTGATAAATAGCAAACATACCTCATCATGGCTAAGATAAATATTTTCAATATCTCAATGCTCTGACATCACAATTAAGAAATAGGATAGAGTTGTGGGTTTCTGTTTCTTTTTAGTTAGTTGTTTAGTGTTTGTTATATTTTGTAGGCAGAAGAATTTTTCATCTTTAAAACAGCATTTATTTGTTAAAAATATAACTTCATATATGATGAATATTTGCCAGTATAGTTCAAGAAGCTCATACAATTATCCACATCCCATATGTGTTCTCATTCTCTCTCTCTCTCCCTCTTACCCTCCCTGATCTATTTGATAATAAGTTGGCACCCCATAAATACAGTAGTATTCATTGAGGCCAGCTGGATAATATGACTTAGACTTTTAGTCTTATAGGCATATGAGTTTGAGGAGCACCTATGTTACACAGTAAGTTTTTGACCATTGTGCGCTAGAGAGTGAGATACTGTCTCATGAATAATAATAATGATGTTCTAATAATAATAATACTAATCCATCCATAAATATTTTTAAGGACAAGCAATTTCATATATATATATATATATATATATATATATATATATATATAAATAATCATACATAATGATAAAACAGAAGAGATTTAGTATTGATATAGGAATATAGCCTATCCATAATCCATTTTCACATTTGTCAGTTTGGGGATCATATCATTGTTAATGTTTTCTAACATTCCTTTCATACTGCACATTTATTTGTGATTTCTTTGATTGTTTTTGCCTTGACATTAAAGAAAAAAAACAAGTTTTGAAGTTGGAGTGTGTATGTAATATAACATACCCAAAGAAAGTCATGAGAATTATGAGTTTAAAATATGTACAGCTCTTCCAAGCACCACTAATGAGGCTAGTTTTATGTCAACATGATACAACTAGAGTCATCTGAGAGGAGAGAACATTATGTGAGAAAGCGTGCAGATAGCCTTGTGCCTGGTCTCTGGGTCCAGGATGCTGGTGGAAGAGGAGACTTCTGCCAGAAGTGTGCGCCAGGAGGAGGCGACAATGAAAGCAGAGGCAGGGGGCTATGTTGGGTAGGTACAGGTGAGGTATAGGGGCAGTCTTACATGGGGTTCAGGATGTTGGCCAGGCCTCTGGTGGAGTGGGAGACGTCTGGAAGGTACTTCACATGCTACCAAAAAAGAAAAATTAAAAACCAGCTACAAACCTTTCATTCTACAATATTTATCTTCCTGCCAGACCTTCTGGTTCAATAGTGGCATAAAATTTATAGCAGATACCAACAAATATTATTTGTGGAAGCCATACACAACACCGCTTGGGTGGCCAAGTGTCTGAGACTAGACAGGCCATGGACCCAGGGAAAATCAAATACTACTGTTCTACTAAAGGCACATAACAATAAAATGACTCTTAATGACATTCTGCTCTACTCATTGGTCTGTGCCTTGCTCAGTCATCACCAGAGAAGTTCTTCCTGCAGCAGATGGGACCAAATACAGAGACCCACAAGCAGACATTATGCAGAAAGTGAGAGACTTTGAAATGCTTAGTTCTAAATGGATGTCTAAATCAATTCCTTCCACTCAAGGCTCAAGCAAATATGTGGAAGAAGAAACACAAAGAGTGTAAGAAACAGAGAGGATAGAGCACACCAAAAAACAAGCACTTCTAGATACAACATGTCTGACACACATATGAACTCACAGAAATGTGGCATCATGCACAGGGCCTGCACATGTCTGGGCCTGATGTGGTCCTGTTGTCAAGAAACAAAGTAGACACAGCACACAACCCTAACCAGAGGCTCTTTAAATTGATAACTTTTTGAAAATAAAAAATGCATGTTCTAGACTCTCACTAGGTATACAAACCACTCCCAAAGCTAGGCTCCCTGACCTTCAGTAGAAGTCCAAAGCAAAACGCATTCAATGGTATTTTTGGAAGCTCTTTGTCTCCTAATACTTTGTCACGATTTTTAGTTTCCTTTAGGTCCTTTGGTTATGTATTATGATTTCCAGTTTTGTGTGTATGAGGCTTCTATGTGTGCAATTGTTTCTGTCTCTGTGACTATTTATGTTTTTTGATTTTCTTTGTTTCTTTTTTCTTCTTTTGGTTTTGTTCTATTCTGACTTTCTAAAACTTTACCTAGTTTCATTTCCTTTTACTTTTGAAGATGTCTGTTTGTATCCTAAATAGAGAGAAAAATGAAAGGATGTGAATTTGTGTAGGAGAGGGAAGTGGGAAGGATCTTAGAAAAAATGTTGATGGAATATCATAATAAGAATGTACAGTATTACACTTCTATTTTCAATTAAAATATATTCAAAATAAAAATAAAACTGCTCTGGAAAGTAAAGTCTGTTTTCGATGCGCAATACATTGATGAATACACCGGAAGTATCAAATGAATGTGTGTCATGATTTTTAAAAGAGAGGATGGAGCATGCTACCCATACACAGAACCTGAGTTCAGTTCTCAGCACCTGATTAGCTCACCACCTCCTGAATCTCCAGCTACAGGGCATCAAATGATGTCTTCTTGCCTCTGAAGTACCAATGAACATGGCATATGATCACACTATCACACAGACAGAGAAATGCATAAATAAAAATAATCAAAATAAAAAATTACCTTGAGGTAAATGTGTAAGCTGAAACTATATGATATTTAGGAAAAATGACACTGTTAAAACCTCTGCATTTTTATGTAAACAAACACTTATTTTGATAGCATTAAAAAGCGATATGTCAAACTTCAATGAAATGTTAAATTTTATATTATTGAATGATTTATTTCAGAAGATGCAGACTAGACAGTAAGAAAATATTACATCACACAACAATATCAAAGGCTTTGTATCCAAATTATACACACACACACACACACACACACACACACACACACACAAACAAAATGCTCTTACAATGTTACAGCTAGGAGGTGAACAGATATGAACAGGTATACGACAAAGGAAAACATGACTGACCAATAAGTACTTGAAAAAGATGGTTGGTATCATTAGTTCCTAGAGAAATGATAATTCCTCAGTTCATCAAGATGGTAAAATTTCAAAGCAATGATAGTATCAAGTGATAGCAAAGATGAAAGGCAAAGGAAACTCTCCCATGTTGCAGAGAAAGTAAGATGACATCAGACATTCAAAACATGTTGTAACTTTCTTGTGAAATGCACTTAATACTGGAACACAGATATCAAAGCTCTAGATGTTTACCAAAATAAAAATAAAATGCAATGTATTGCACACAGTGATTTACATACAATTTTCTTAATGTTGTATATATTCTCTATTAAGAATTTTCACATGAACATAGTTAAAATGTTTTGACAAAACAATAATCATTGGGAGCACATCATCTATCCATAATCTTGTACTCAGGAGACAGACACACAAGGATCATGAATTCTAATGTATTCAGGAAAAATTACTGACATTCAAGCCAGGCTGGATAGCAAACATTTCAAGGGAATTTAATTGACATGAGAACTTTATTCAAAATTGTTAAAACTTTGAAATATATCCTGTGTTCACATGTGAATGGAGAAATATCGCGGTATATTTGTAAAATACAAAAGTGCATTGTAACAAGAAAAATTAACCACTTATCTGTGAAAAAAGCTTGGGTTTTCTAAAAAATAATAATGATAATAATAATAATAGTAAAAGATGCAGAGGAAAATGGGGCCAAATACAAGTCTGTACTTAGTATATGATGCTATGGACTATGCCTTCCTACCTTATAGTACAAGAGAGCATATGTGTGCTTTCCAGCGCCTGGATGGGGCAAAAAGCAGAAAAGAAATTTGGGTGGCAAAAAGTGCCATGTTAGGGTTGGCTTGTTCTCTTAGTTGGGGTTTCTATTGCTGTGATGAAACACTATGACGAAAAAGCAAGTTGAGGAGAAAAAGGTTTGTTTGACTTACACCTCAGCATTGCTGTTCATCATCAGAGGAAGCCAGGACAGGAACTCAAATCTGGCAGGAATCAGGAGGTAGCAGCTGATACAGATGGAGGGGTGCTGCTTACTGGAAGCTTCCCATGGCTTGCTCAGCCTGTTTTCTTATAGAACCCAGGACCATCATCCCAAGGGTCTCACTACCTACAAAGGGCTGAGTCTTCCTAATCAATCACTAGCTAAGAAAATGTCCTATAGGCTTGTCTACAGCTAGATCTTATTGAGGTACATTATCAATTGAGGTTTCCACCTCTCAAATGTATCTAGTTTGTGACAAGTTGAAATAAAAGTAGCCTGTATAATGGTTCTTGAAGAGATGTACATATTTTTTAACTCATATTTCTCATGATTTGTAGTGGGAACATTTTAATTACATACATACTCCAAGGTCAAATTTGATATTTTTAATGTGTCAAAAAATAAAGACATCATAAGTCAATAATCATTTTATAACTAAAGTATATTACAAGGGAGAGTACTGATGATTGTGAATGTGAAGAAATATCAAGAGTGATATAACTCAGAAAACTGACAATTATTAATATGTTTTATGGAATAGATCATGTTACTAGATTAATACTAAATTTATTGAGTCTTGTCATTTTAGTATGATTCTATAATAGAAATGAGTTTGAAAATATTTATAGACAGTTCAGTATTATTATTATGATCATCATTAGTAATGTGCTTCATGAGACAGAGTCTCTTTCTGTAGCCCATGACAGCCTCAAACATACCATGCAGTCTAGACTGCATTCAAACTCAAGTACTTATAAGATTATAAGTCTGAGTCATGACATCTAGGTGGCCTCAGTGAATATTACTGTATCCATGGGTATTCAATTTGCTAGCAAAAGGTCAGATAGACAAAGAGAGGAGAGAGAGAGAGAAACAGAGAGACAGAGACATACAGAGACAGAGAGAAATAGAGAGAGAGAATGAGAACACATATGGACTATGAATGGTTGTATAAGTTTCTTGAACTAGTCTAGCAAATATTCACCAAATCTGAAATTGTATTTTATAGAAAATAAATCTTCTCTAAAAATAAATTCTACTACCTGCAAAAAATCCCCAAAAACCAAAACACTAACCAAGCAACTGACAAATAGAACTTCAAAACTGCATCACAGTTCTTAATTGTGATGTCAAAGCAATGGAATATTGAAAAGTTTTATCCGATGGATGATGAGTTATTTATGTGTGCTAATTATCAGTGTTCTGGATTTGGTTCCATGTGTCATTCGGCAAACAAAGGATGATTCCTCAGGGCTTGGAACAGAGTACCCATTCTCCAGACATAAGCTGCTGTGTTTAGCAGGAAGGGAGAAAGCTTCTGGTGTGTTGTTAGATTTCAGTAGAACATCTCTCCTCTTTCCAGCTCATTGCCATGTTTGCTCAGTTGACTGAGTCAGTTGGTTAAGACATTCAGTCATTAAGTAGTCACAAATCATCACAGGATACCAACAAAGATGAAAAAATGTTCCATTTTTACTTCTCCTTCACACTGTACATGGAAACAGGGAATTTATTCATTCTCTTTTCACAGATACAAGGGTGTTTTCTACCACAGTCGTCTTCATGTATTCCTCCAAAACTGAGATATGCACAGGCTCCACTTTCCTTTAATACTTTCACTGTTGTCAAATTACTGTAAAACAAAACATACAATGGGCAGTTATTAAAATTTGAAACATATTGATGTGACGTAGGCTATGATTTTTTAAAAAAATTATTGACTAAAATATTCAGAATATAGAATTAATTGTGTTTTACTATAAAGGTTTTTTTGTTTTCTCTAAACTCATTTTAAAAAGGTCTTGGGCCAGTGGCACAGAACAGTGGATAGAAGCCATTGTCACCAAACTAGACAGTCGGAGTTCAGACTTGGATACACAGAGTAGAAGAACAAATGCGACTCCAGGAGGTTCCAGCTGGAACAAGGACAGAGTGGGAGAGCAAAGAAAGAGACACTGTGATAACTGAAGACATCAAGGGAATAGGGAGAAACAGAGTGCTAGGGAAGTGCCTAGGATTCCTCAAGGATGACCCCACCTTAGGCTACTGGCAATAGTCAAGAGGGTGACTGAACTGGCCCACTCTGGTGATCAGATGGCTGAATACCCTAATTGTCATCATAGAGCCCTCATCCAGTGACTGATGGAAACAGATGCAGAGATCCACAGCCAGGTCCCAGGCAGAGCTCCAGGAAGCCAATTTATGAGAGAGAGAGGAGGGATTTGATGAGCAAGGGACATGGAAACCATGATGGGAAAAAGTACAGCAACAACTAGCCAAACTAGTGGAGACACATGTACTGTGGACCAATAGCTGAGGAGCCCTGTGGTACTGGACTAGGCCCGCTGGATAGCGAGACAGTTGTTTAGCAACTGTTTAGGGGGGGCCCAGGCAGTGGATTTGGAACCCATCCCTAGTGCATGAGCCAGTTTTTTGGACCCTAGTGCCTATGATGAGATACTTTGTGCAGCCTTGGTGCAGGGAGAAGGGGCTTGGACCTGCCTTAACTGAATGTACCAGGCTCTACTGACTCCCCATGGGAGACATTGCCTTGGAAGGGGTGGGGATGGGGGATGGGTTAGGGGGATGGTTAGGAGTCTGGGCAGTGTGAGGAGGGAAGACAGGGGAATCTGTGGTTGGTATGTAAAATGAATAGAAAATCTTTTAATAATAATAATGATAATAATAATAATAATAATCATAATAATAATAATAATAGTAATAATAATAAAGAAAAGTGTCTTCTTCAACTGCCTCTAACTACAGATGTGCTGTGACATGGGAACACACATGCATACATTAGCACAAAAATAAATAAATGTAATAAAAATAAAAATAAAAATGTTCTCTTGATCACAATTTAATGCCATATCTATTCCACATTGTTAACTTTTCATCTTTAAGTAAATTTAATTTTCAGTATCACCAAAAGATCATTTTACACTAAAGTTTATTTCCTATGATGCTTTTTGGAATAAAGACAGTTTAAAACCAAGAAAAAAAAATGAAGGTACATGGCTCACAAGACAGGGTCTCATGGCTTGTGCAACACAGTGAGATTTAAAAAGGCTAGGCTGATGAGAATCTGCATGAATGAAGATAAACCAGGCAATGAAATCCACCAAATGCCATTTGATGTCAAAAGGATAAAGCTTCAACAAAAAATCATCATTTATGGAGACCTGGATACAAGCCAGGTAGTAATAGTGCGTTTAGATTTACCATAGGAACAGCAAAAGTATATAAATGAAACTAATTGGCCTTTTGGGTGTACACAGAACATGTAAGGTAGGGTAGGAATAAGAATACACATTAGAAAGCCATGAGACACATTGGGTACAATCAATAAAGCATGTGTGTTGAACAGGAGCATAGAGGAATAGACCCAGTAGACACTAACTATTCACAAGATCCACATGGAGCACACATTCTGCATCATGATCTCTTTACTTTACTTACCTCCATGGTGATGCCCATTTGGAGCTCTACACAAGAAAGAAAAAATCTCATAGCTGCTCAATAGGTCCACTAGAACCTGACATTGAAACAGATGTCCAAGATACTGCATCTTCCCACTAGAGAACATGCTTCTTGTAGTGAAAGAAATCTTCTCAACACCAGGATTTTATATTGAATCCTCAATTTCGGCCCTAGTAACCATACCATCATCAGGGGGCAGTTCTGTAGCACAGTGAAAGTCTACAAAGATATTTTAACCTGGATGCAGGCATCCTCTCAGCCACTAGCACCTCACTCCAAATGTTACCACTTGCCATCTCTGACTCTGTATGGTGCTGTAGGATGTACATAAATTCATGAACTCTGTGGTCAGTCATAGTGGAAAACAGCATCCATCCTGGTGCTTAGGAGATAGATGAAGAATTGGGGCTAGCCTGTATGAAATGTTACTTCAAATAGAAAAACCAAAACTAATCACAACAAAAATAATCTGAATGCTTTGAATATATTAAAATATCTTGTAAGGCTGTCTGTCTCTGTCCTTTGGCCACCTATGTGACAGCCTGCTTGAAAGTATCTTTAGAGGAGAGAGAAGAAATTATTTTCCTGCAGATTTGGAACCTAGCTGTCTGCATTGCCTGGACCACATTCAAACAGAAGTGACCAGACCTATCTTATTCCCAGGCACTGAGTAAAATATTCCTGAGACAGTTACCGCTGTGAATACCATGCTTCAGATAGTTTCTGCAGCCAATGAAGAAGTTCAGTAAATGCCTCAAAGAAAATGACAACATGAAAAAAATCCAGCAGAAACAGTACATTCAGTGCATAAAACTTCAGACATTAGGATTACCATCTAACACTTGTAAAATAAGAATACTTGATATCTTTCAAGAGACTAAGAACAGGACAGGCACAGTCATAATTTGCAACCCAGACACTGCATCCATGTGGAGAGTTTATTATAATAAAGAGATGAAGATAAATGTAGGAAAGAGAGAGACTAAAAGAGAGGAGGAGGAGGAGGAGGAGGAGGAGGAGGAGGAGGAGGAGGAGGAGGAGGAGGAGGAGGAGGAGGAGGTGGAGTGGGAGGAGGAGGAAGAGTGGGGAGGAGGAGGAGGAGGAGGAGAAGAAGAAGAAGAAGAAGAAGAAAGAGAGAGAGAGAGAGAGAGAGAGAGAGAGAGAGAGAGAGAGAGAGAGAGAGTGTGCACTTCTCATGGAGGAAAAAGGTGGAAGAGAGAGAGGAAGTGGGAGGAGTTGTTCCTTAGAATGAGATTTTTCCATCAGGACCTAGGGTGGTGGGAGGGGTAGATCAGAATACTAACATTGGTTCCCAAGGGGGAAGGTCAGGATATTAATAGCCATAAACTAAAAACAACCTAGACATCCATCAAAAGTAGAATGGATAAAGAAAATGTGGTCCATTTAAGGAGCTGTAAAAAAACAATGGCATCATGAAAATTGCCACGAATTGGAAGGAACTAGAAAAGATCATTCTGAGTGAGGTAACCCAGATACAGAAAGACAAACATGGTGTGTACTCACTTATAGGTGGATATTAGCTATAAGGATAGCCATGCTACAATCCCAAGTCCCAGTGAAGCTAAAGTAACAAGGAGTGCTCAAGAGGGCGGGGTCAATGAATCTAATTGTGAAGGGGAACTAGAATAGACATTTCTGGTGAAGGGGGAGGGCTCTGGATTGGGGTGGGTGGGCATGGGAACAGGAGGGGTCAGGTGGGTGAATATGGAGGAAGAAAATCCAGGGAAAGACTACTGGAATGAGGGGCATCCCTAGGATGAACTAGAAACCTATTGCAATGGAACATCCCAGGAATCTAGGAGGGTGACCCTAGCTAACACTACTAACAATGGGGGAAACAGAGTCTGCACAGGCAATCTCCTGTAACCAGGTAAGACATCCAGTGGATGGACTGCCACCTTCAACCCAGAGGCAAAATCTTCAATATTCAGTTTGCCCTACCTACAAAGAGATACTAGGGTAAAGGTGGTATAGAAATTATGGGAATGGACAGTCAATGACTGGTCAAGCTTGAGACCCATACCATGAGAGGGAGCCCACCCCTGACACTGCCTGGAGGACCAGGACCCAGAGGCCAGACAGGCCAGAGACCTAGGATAGAGCTGAACATTACGACAAGTCAATGAAATGATTCATAATAGTCTTCTACACTCATAGATTGCTGCCTAGCCTAATTCCCACCAGACAAGGCTCACCCAGCAACAGCTGGAAACATGAAGAGACACACAGTCTAACCCCTGGAAGACCTTGGGGAATCATGGAGAAGAGGGGAGGAATGATTGTGAGAGCCAGAGTGGCACAAGGAAACCCCAGAATCAATTAACCTGAGCTCCCAGGGACTCAGAGACTGAACCAAACCCCAGGGAGCCTGCATGGGACTGACCTGAGCCCACTGCATACATGTGACAGTTGTGTGGCTTAGTTTAGTTTTCCATCTCCTAAAAGTGAGAGCAGGGCCTTTTTCTGACTCTGTTACCTGCTTTTGTGGACTTTTCTTTTGGGCTACCAGCTCCCCAACAATGACACTTATTATCAATTATGAACACTCAGCTGATAGTTTAGGTTTGTTTCTTACTAGCTCTTATAAATTAACTTTACCCATTTGTATTCATGTACACGTTGCCACATGACTCATGACATTACTTCTCCTCCTGAAACTCTGTTCTCTTTCTGTTTGCTGGTGATGCATTGTGTCTCCTCCCTTCTTCCCAGTGTCCTTTGTGTCTGGGAATCCTGCCTAGCTATTGACTGCTCAGCTTCTTATTAAACCAGTAACAGTGACACATCTTCACCGTGTACCAAATGCAGGATCCTTCTTCATACTGGGTTGCCTCCTCCAGCCTCAGTAGGAGAGGAGGTACCTAATCTTACAGCAACTTGATATACCATGACTGGCTGGTATATCATGGGAGACCTGCCCTTTTCTGAAGGGAAGAGGAGGAGTGGATTAGAGGGTGGGAGTAAAAGGGAAGACTGTGAGTGGACTGGAAAAAATTAACTAATTACTTTTGTTTTTTTTTGAGACAGATTTCTCTGTATAACAACTCTGGTTGTCCTGGAACTCACATTATGGACAACATTTGCCTTGAAATCACAGAGATCTGCCTGCTTCTGCCACCAAGTGCTGGGACTAAAGGCCTGTACCACCACCCCTCAGCAATAAATTTTAAAAATAGACAACCCCCAAAAGAGAACAGTATTTGTTGGTTTTTGTTTGCTTTTGAATGGTCATGTTCTAGGAGTTGGATAAAAAACATTGTTTTTAAATACACACACACATACACACACACACACACACACACACACACACACACACACAAACCTTATTTTTGGACAAATACAGAAATCCTAGGAGAGAAATTTTAATGTTAGTATTTCTTAAATCATCAATAAGAAGGAGGAATGTTAATGTGTGATTTGAAAATAGAGGGAGGAATTCTGAGAATTAAGACATGAAATGGTGATAGTACTTGGGATAAAGAACAGGAGAGGATCAAAGGTGGATTAACCAAAACTAAGGGTTTATAAAAGGCCCTATGGACACCCACTAGTTAATAAGCTTGCAGATGACCAATAAAAAGTAGAATTTTTTGTTTCTTTGGTGGTTTGGAGTTTGTGTGTGTTTGTGTGTGTATGTGTGTGTGTGTGTGTGTGTGTGTGTGTGTGTGTGTGTGTGTGTGTTTTAATATTTTTTATCTGATTGGGTGATTTTTTTAAATTTGATTTTCAGTTTTGTTTTTGTTTTGGGGAATGAAAAGGAAAGAACTTGAATTTAATTGGATAGGGAGGTGAGGAGGATGTGGGAGGTGTTAGAGGGTGGGAAAGCTGATCAAAATATGTTCAATTGAAAATGGAAATATAACCATAAAAAGAGTTAGAACCACAGGAAACACAAGTTATTAAATAAAAATCAAAGTATAAAGAAGGGGTTAAATCCAGAGCAATTATTAGTCAGAGAGACTACAGAGGTCTCCACACCAGCAAAGCATATTGCCATTACCTTTGGTTACCCACCATAACTACATGGTAAGTAAGACCTGATTGCTAAGACACCATACACTTTGATATCAGACATAGAGAAATCAATTTCAAATGGATCAGGAAACTTTTTTCCTTGAACTATTTTTCAAAGGATGAGAAGGTGATTTGCAGGCTGCTGGGGGAGAAAAGATATGAATGGTTTTACCCAGCACTGAAGCCTGCATGCTTCAGTACTGACCTGCTAGGCAAGGTGTGCCCAGTGGTACCATTGTTATTGGATAACTAAGTGCTTTCTTATTAGAGTTGAGCTATTTACTATATAAGTGATATCATGTTTGCTATTGTAATCCAAATCAAAAGCCAATGATTGTGGAGGTCTAGTGCCCTAGCTTGGAAACTGCTACACTCATTTTAATAAGTGGGCATGTAGTCAAATTTTACTCTTAGTACGTGCGTTTATGCCCTTGACCTTGGTCAGAGAAGCTTCTTTTGCAGTAGATAGATATTGGTACAGATCAACAGAACTAGTCAAAGTTCAAAAGAGAAGAGAAAATGTGTTTAGCCCTATGGGGATATTTTCATCAATTCCATCTCCCTCAACACCATCCCAAGACTCAGGGAACAACAGGGAAGAGAAAGCGGAAAAATGTAAGAGCCTGATGATAGGAAAGCGCTATGAAGTCCTACCATCTGGACATGACAATGCTTTTGCACTCACAAACTCACAGCAGCTGTAGTCACCAGTATGACACCTGAACAAGAACAAGCCAACCAAAATCCCAGCATAGTTGGGGAGGGTCCCTCTATCTCTTAGGGAGATAGTATTGTTAGGTGATTGCTACTGGAAATGGGAGCCACATTCTTTATTAAGTTGTGGCCAGTGGGAGGTATCCTTGCTCCAGTGGATGGCCTACAAACATGCACCAGTGGACAGCATCAAGTAAGAAAACATGAGTGAGATGGGAACACCTTAAGGTACAGTCAGGGCAAGGTTGAGCGAGCAAGTAGGGGATAATGTGATCATATTTCATTCTGGATATGTATATATTTTTAAGAAATGATATTAATAATGAACAGTTTTCAAACAAGTCAGAAATGAATAAACTTAGAGCTTATAGACTACAGCAACCTTGAAATGAAAAGTAGATATGCATATATATATATATATATATATATATATATATATATATATATATATATCAATGCAGTTTTTATATTTATAAATTAACAATTAAATAATCTAACTACAGAAACAAGTCAAGTGTATATTTAAGATACATTCATAATATCTTTCAGGATGAACAAGTTACTTCACATGATCTTATGCTTTTGTGTGTGTGTGTGTCCTCTGCATCTTAGAACATACAACCCTGAGCTGTGTTCAATATGACATCACTAGCAGTCAGCTTCTAAACCATTCCTCTTCCCTGTCTAACACTTGATCAAACACTGTCTGATGCACCTTGTCCTGACCTGTGACCTCCCTAGAAAATGAAGAAAGCCATGTAAAATGAGAGAGAAGTCTTTGCATCCATCCTCCCAACTGCACACCAGTGTTAAAGTGTGAAGGTTCAGGAAACTCACAGGTTAGATGGGACATTGCCAATCCATTGCCATTCTCCTTTGCTTCCATTATATTTTAATCCAGTCCAGTATCCGTTTGTAGTAACCTGGGACTGTAAGAACTTCTGTAAGAAAAATAACACATATTGTGATAAAATGTCTGTCTGACTGGTGAGAAAAGAACAGGATACCAGGCCCCAGATATTCTTATGTCAGTTCTCTGCTGTCTTGTCCTCCAGTGCTTCCTTCCCTCCATGCTCATTTTTAAAGTGATTTCCCACTAGGAGCTCATTTATGTAAAAACCAATGTCAGTTACTTAAGTTATTTAAAATGAAAACTTCAGTTGGCTAGAGATACTGGATTCATGAAATGATTTGTAACTGTATTTCTCAGAGAAAGTCTGACTGTATAGCTTAGGCTGACATTGAACTCACAATCTCCCTGCTTCAGACCCTGGTTCCTTAAGTAACCTGATACTTTATGAAATTTTTCAAATACATATTTCAGAAGATCACAGAAGCATGTAGGAAGTGTTCAACTTAAGTTGACCTCCTGTCTGAAAAAACAAATTAGTCCAGATGAAAAGTCCAAGTCCTCTGTGAAAAGCTGTGCGCTATCCCACATGTACCAGCAATGAAGCCATACTGTTACTCAGACCTGAAAGTGACAGAACTTGAGGAAGGGGGAGATACTTGAAGTAAATAGCGTGTCTTACATGTTACATTTGAATTGAATGATACCTAATACAATTACTGAATATATTTTATAAGTTTAAATTTACCTGTTTACTGTATCAAATAGAAAACTATATTATTATTTGTCATTAAAATTTATTTTATGCTGTAATTATCAGACATGAATTAAATTGGTGAAGAAATTGTACATCATATTCTAAATGACAAAGGTTTTAAGCTGATTATTCAACCATTTCTCTAGAAAAATACCCTCTATGTATTTGAAGAAACTTCTTTAATGACAAATATAAACAGTTAATGCCCAGATCATGGCCACTTGTTTTCATTTAAATATTTATTTCTAAAGATAGATTTTTTATTAAGATTATATTAAGATTAAATATAAGAATATTAGGAAGTAAATATTATAGGCAGATTCAGTGAAAATCAATATGGAGCGAGCAGGAAAACTGTTAATTCCACGGTTCTCATATAATTTCCATTTTGCAGATTGGTCCAGAGTTAAGTTACTTTTTCCATTGTAATCCAGTTACTCATCTCAGACAATCTCACTTCGGGGTTCCAAAGAGCAAACCCTAGACCATAGTCTCTCTGGGTGCAGTTGACACTCTATGGAGATAAATAACTCTCAATCACAGGATGTGCTAAACCAAAGGGCTAAACTTATTCAGGGAAAACATGCTTCTCTTCAGGATTCTCTGGCAGACTTCTGGCAAAGGGAAGAGACTGCAAAGATAGAACTGTCTCCTTAGAAACGAGTCTCTTCATAACAGACCCTTTGTCCTGAAACTAAATAGGAAGCAAGAAGGATGGACTGGAAAACTCTTACTGAATGATTTTTGCTCAAATTACAGGAAAACCACATGCACCTGTTGAAGGACTCACTCTTTTTTTTTTTTTTTTTATATCTGTGCTCAGTATTTCACTATCAAGGGCTCGAAAAGGAGTCTAAGAATAAAGAAGCATGTAATTGTCTATGGTACCAGTTCATCATCATCATCTATCTTCAAAAGGGATAAGCTGCAGTCCTGGCAGGTGTGTTCACATCCACTCCAGTGTTTATCATCCATGATGAAATAATAACACTTTATGCCATAGCAGAACAAATGTCCTTCAACAGGTTTTCCTACAACAGAGAAGGAAATGGTGAAAATTCTTATTTTCTAGTATTCTGTTATTAGAACTGTAGTGATATCTTGTATATGCTAGTCTGAAGATCAGAGGGCAGAGCTAGTCATAGAGTTAATCAGAGAGGCCAGGCAGTGGTGGCACACACCTTTAATCCTAGCACTATAGGCAGAGGCAGATGGATCTCCGTGAGTTCAAGGCCACCCTGGACTACAAGAGATTAATCCAGTATAAAAGAGAAACAGAGCCAGGCAGTGATAGCTCACACCTTTATTTCCAGTACTTGGGAGTCCCACACCTTTGATCTGAGCAGTAGGAAGTTGGAGATTGGAAGAGATATGGCTGGGCAGAGAAAAGAATATAAGGCAGGTGGCGTAGGACTCAGGGGCATTCAGTCTGAGGTTTCATGGAGACAGGATCTTCCCCTTTTGGCTGAGTTGTTGGCAAGGTGAGAAGTGGCTGTGGCTTGTTTCCTCTGAACTTTGAGCATTTACACTGATATCTGTCTCTGGGGTTTTATTATAAGAACTATTAGGATTTGTGCTACAGAAAAATGTATTTATTACGCATCTGCAACTAAGTAAAACCTCACAGCTCTCAAAAATTGAGAATCTACAATGCTGAGAGACCCCTGCACACCCATGTTCTATGCAGCACTGTTTATAATAGAGATATGGATAAAATTTAAGAGTTCATTATGGATGAATATATAGAGAAAATGTAGCATATACACACAAAGGATTATGATAAATCCTTGAAAGGGAAGATATCCAACCAGGCATGATAACTTATGCCTATAAACAAAGCACTCCATAGGCTGTGGCACGAGGGTCACCTCTAGTTTGAGGTCAGCCTAGGTTAAGCAGTGAATTCGAGGCCAGCTTTGGGTTTATGGTGAGTTCTACACAGCTACAGAATGAAACCATTGTCACATCTAATCTCCCAAAAGAGAAATCCTGACCTAAGTGACCAACTGAGTAGTAAGAGTCCCCCAGGTGACTCCTGACTGCAGTTCACCTAGTGTCAGGACTAAGTGTCCTATTATGAGCCAATTCATTATTAATTAGACAGCAGAGACTTTGCAATAGCTTTCCTTTGTCAGAAGTCTACAAGGAAGTCTTTCAGAGAAGCATGGGTGAATTTGAAGATAGTGTGAAGAGAAGCAAACTAGTGCCAGGACCATACTTCTTTATTTCACTCAGATGGGGCTTATAACACAGGCCAGTTCTACCAAGCAGATGTTTGTAAAGCTCCAGGGGCTAGAGGGTTTGGAAATGAGCCCTTGCTGCTCAGAGGCAGTTACATGGATAATGGAATGCTAGGTCTGCAGTGATACACTGTGCCCACAGTGGCCCACATGCTACTGTATACATACAGCTATGCTGTGGTCTATGTTAGATGCTCTTACCTTAATAGAAATAAGGGACAAACAAGGAAGATTTTGATGGTGATTTCATGTTCTCCTGCCTTCAAGGGTACACCCACATGCCCAAAGTATCAAATTTGAATAAATTAAAACATGTGTAGTTTACATAGCTACAACATCTCAGTAGGATTTATTTGTTTTGTCTGTGCTGGGGATCCCCTTTCTCTACTAATAAACCTTTATGTCCAACCCCTGTTTTTCTGAGAAGAGGTATCATCACTCTGTAGTTCAGGCTGGCTTGGAATTTGCTGGACACCTAGACTGTCCTCAAATTTACAATCCTCCTGCCTCGGTGTTCTCATCACAAGCATTGCTGCCACTTAGAGATGATAGTTATTTTATTCTAAAACAATAATATAAAACATTTTTGTTGAGTCGGGAATGCAACAATGACTATTTTTGGACTTTATCTTTTTCTCTGTCACATATTTTAAAACTTACCAGTTTTAAAGCTATTATTAGTCCTTAAATAATGAAGATTGTCACTCCTGCTATAATGCACAGTGAGATCATATGACAGAGTTCTTTGTGAACATTAACTTTTGAAAAAATTACTTAATAATGAATGATAAACTGTGTCAATTAATGTTAACCAGTCACAATGCAAGGAAAGAAAGTTTCCTTGTAACACTTGATAGTTTCATCTCTGTGTCATTCATTTCCAGAGATACACCAGTGTGGGCACCATGGAGAAGGTCCCATGTGTGCTGCAGTGAGCTTCACTATGGTCACACACAGGCCAACTCTCTGACACCAAGGCAGAAGGAAAACAAACACCCAAACACAATTATTTTTATGACTGCATCCATGGAAATGCTTTATGTCCATTTCATCCTAAGAATTTGGTAAATACTCTCTTACTGGAAACTTCCACATTTTATTAACACAAAGAATGTGGACTCAGATTGGCCCTCACATGAAAATAACCTGAATTCTCAGCTGTGCTGACTGAACTTCCATCCCCTGGCAGAAGTGGGAGACAGGATGGCCACTGAGTTTTACAAACTAAGATTACCCTAATCCAAACAGGGATTTTCAGGGTTCCAGGCCCTCCATGTGACAAGGAAACACCACCCATTAACTCAGGGATCACCAGCATAGTTAGATGCTAACTGGACTTCACATTGTTTAGAGAAGAATGAATACAAAATAATGCAATATTTTATTCAAGATTACCTTCTTACCTGTACTCTGTATGCAATCTAAAATGACCTTAGTTTTCGCACAGCATCTGTTCTGTTTTCTGTCGAGGGAATTTGGTTCCTTTTGATGTTTGAAATCCTCTCTAGACTTATTTCTCAAAGTTTCATTTAAGCAGCTGTTAGTTTGCATGGTGATGTATCTCTGATTGTGGTTGTTTAGATTTTTCTGTAGTTTGTGTTTTTCTTGACTATACTGAAAAACTAAAATTAGCAAAAGATACAACTAAAATGGATATAAATACTAAATATTGAAATTTAAGATATAAGAAAAGGTCCCATATTCAAAACATATACTATTACTTCAATTGGATTTTGACATTTAGAAAATAACACCTTAATTAATTCATTAAAGAAATGGAAACATCAATTTCCCTCTACCAAAATCTTCAGTATAAAGTAAATGATAACGCAGAATTAAATTATGGTGGAAGTACATTGCCTTCCAATACCTTCATTTTTTCTCTGCATAATACACACACACACACACACACACACACACACACACACACACACACACACACACACACACATATATATATATATATATATATATATATATATATATGTAAAACTAAAGAATTCGGTCAACCTTTAATATCCGCTGAAAATGTGAACTAAGAAACATGAAGTGGCATAATTCTCAAAGGACAGATGGAAAGCAAAATATCCAGATGTGTAGCTATATTTTCGCATATCCTGGGAGTGGTTTCCTCTAAAGATGTAAAGCAATATAATAAGGCTGAAGCTTTAAGGTCTCTGTACATATCTATTCTTTTTACAACCATGTCCTCAAGACAGACTGGGGAAAAATGTAAAGAAGGTCATTTCCTTTGCACAGCTGTTTCTCACATAATATTTACCTAACATTCCCAGTCTCTTGAGCTCAGAACGCAGACTATCACCAAGTTCTCACAATGAACATGACCATGAATGAGGAAGTACAAAAGCTCTCAACAGCCCAAAGTTAATGAAATAGGTATGTAAGAGAAAGGGACACTGGACTGTGCCAGGATTAAAAATATCCTAAACCAGAGCTATGTGGCACATCCCCTGTTATAGGCAGGACAATGGACAGAGGGTTATAACTGCATAATAAGTGACTGAAGGTATTACTTAGGCATAAAGGCAAAGAAGATGTATATCAGTTACTCACTGTGTGTCACCAACACTGCAACTGTCACCAGCAGAACGGAACAAAGGATTCCCAGAGGTATCACAATGAAGTGCCAAGGGACTGAAGATTCTTAAGTTAAAAAATAAATCACCATTAAAAGAGCAACTCCCACTACTGATTATAATTTTGTGTAGCATGGAGACCATGGGATGTTGGTCTCTTAAATATATTACAGAAGTCCACCATACAAACTAAATGAACATTGCTTTCAAAATTATATTGCACCCATTATAGAAATCTTACATGTGTGAAGTTTCACAGGATTTCAAACTTTTTTCACCTTTGGCCTTGTATTTTTAATCCTCCTTACTCAGTCTAGAAGTAGCGGTATGACAGGCACATGCCCCTCCCCCAATTCTCCAAGATCAAAAGCCCATCCTTCAGAAAGCACTGGAGACACAGACACAGCCCAGGTAGATGATCCCAACCTGGAGTGTGCAGTTCACCAAGGGAGCATAACTGAGGATGAGGAGGAAGGGAAGAGGGATGGATGTTCTTGAGAACTGTAGGGAACCATGATGGTTCTGGAGCTGACTTGTATACAGGCCCATCCTTAAAGAAGCTTAGAAGTCAACTCTTGACTTTTTTTTTTTTTTTACATAAGTTCTATTTTTCTCTAAATAATACAAAACATCTGCAAGTATCTGAGGTGTTGAGAATATCAAAGTCAAGCCTGCTATTATCAGTATGTCAAAGAAGTTAAAGTTTAGGGTTCATTTGTGACATTATATGAAGAGTGAGCAGAGAAAGAATACAAAGTTTTTATTAGTAAACTTAATTATTCTGCGAATGCATAATGTGGTTTAGTCATCCCCATCCCCTCTACCCTCTCTCATCCCCTTTCTTCCTCGGCAGCTTCTTCCCCGGAAGAGACTCTGTTGTCCTAGGAAGATGACTCTTTCTGCTTTTTTTGTACTAGATGTTGGAAAATCCTTAAGACAATAGAAACAACTTCTGTTAGAGTGAAAGTATTGTTTATAATGAATACTTTTCAATTCCTTAAGATTTTTTTTTCTAAACATATTTGGTGTTTCTTCAGATTCTAGTGTGTTACTTTTAAAAGTTTCAGAATTCTTGAATAAAGTAAAAATATTCTCTCAATTGTTTTTCAAATTTGACAGAATATATTCACTTCTCCACTCTCAATAACTTTTCCTTTTAGGCTCCCATCAATCTTCTCTGCCAATTCGGCTTTCTTTTGTTTCCAGCTAACAACTAAAAATAGGATTATTGCTGAGCGGTGATGGAACACACCTTTAATCACCATACTAGGCAGGCAAAGGCAGGAGATCTCTGAGTCTGAGGCCAGACTGTTCTACAGAGTACGTTTCAAGACAGCCAAGGCTACACAGAGAAACCTTGATTTGAAGCCCCTTTCCCCTCAAAAATAAATGTAAAAAAAAAAATGAAACAGACTTTAGCTAGGCATGATGGTATGTTCCTTTATCCAAGCACTTGGGGGGACAGAGGGAGAAGGATCATTTTCAGTTTAAGGCCAGCCTGGTCTACAAAGGGAGTTGTGGGACAGCCAAGGCTATTAGAAGGAGAAACAAGGTCTTAAAAAAAATCAAGACACACCCTCCCAAAAAAAGTAGTGTTATTGTTTCCAATGGCAGCCTATAGGATATTGTTTTCAAAATTAGAAGCTTATGATGCATTAAAAATAGGTAAATTTAAGCTGGGCAGTGGCGGCGGCGCACGCCTGTAGCCCTAGCACTGGGGAGGCAGAGGCAGTTGGTTCTCTGTGAGTTCGAGGCCAGCCTGGTCTACAGAGTGAGTTCCAGGAAAGGCACAAAGCTACACAGGTAAACCCTGTCTTGAAAAACCAAAAAAAAAAAAAAAGGTAAATTTAGATGTTTAAATACTTACCTCTATGACCAGCTTCTCTGGGCCCTTGGGTCTCATCAGCCCTTCCTCTGTTCTGCAAGTCTGAAGACTTATGGAATCTCACAGTTGTGTAAGTAATCTCATCACTCATCATGGGAGTAAATGAAGTACAGTCTGTGTTAAAAATCTGCCCTTGAGTGATTTCTAAGGAAAAAATGAAAATGTCCACACTTAGGAAGGTATCTGGATCTGATGCTACAGTGGGGTGGGAAGGGGTGGGGTCTGATTCATTTCTCTAATGATCTGAACACCCTAAATTACATGGACTGACCCCGTTTTCCAATAGAGGTGAGAAGTCTTTGAGGATTTCTGTCATTTGTACATCTAGTGGCCACTAAACTTATTATCAGGAGACACAGAAAGAATTAAAAACTTACTAATAAGTCATTGTAATATTGACAGGACACATATGTAAAATGTTAGGCGAAATTAGTATTACCACAATCCATTGAAATACTTATAAACTATTAATTGAAATAACAAAAATCAAAGCTTTTTGAATAAATTAAAAATCTTTGCTTTAAAATTATTTACATGTTTTGATGAACACATGAATGTAAAAATGTTCTTGTAGTGTTTTTCAATCATGCATGTCTATCAGAGTTTCCCAGACGTCACTTTTGAGACAACATATGTAGTTTTATACTGCTGTTGATTAACATTTTGGGTTGAAAGTACAGATGTATCTCCCCTGAGATCTCCAGCCTCTCCACTCAGTCACACCTACATGTTGTTCTCCAGAGTCAATCCTGATAAATGCATGAAACTAGAAACTATCCTACTGAGTGGGGTAACTTAGACCCTTCTCCCAAAAAACAAACCTAAATATTGCATGTTTCATCACATCCTAGGCTCCTGGCTCCAAGTCTTCAGACGGTACAGAACCTGGAGGAACTGCAGCAACCAGGAAAGTAGAAAGGGGTACTGCATGGGTGGGGTGTGGGAGCAATAGAGATGGGCATGGCAGGTTACAAACTGAGGTTTTAATTTCAAATCATTCCATGTACATGATTATTTCACATATTATATTCTAGTATACGATGTTGCCAAAGGAACCTATATGAAAATAAATTCTGTCACTATGCAGCAGTCATTAGTTAATGTCCACAAGGGATCCAATCAGATAATAGATATCAATTATTACTGAAAAGTAAATATTTGTAACTTACCTTATCCCTGACATTAATAACTGAGATGACAGCCAGCAGATAGTATGGAATACAAGCTGCACATGTAACAGCATTCTCTAGTTTTTTAATTCATGAAGTTTTCTGAAATTACTTACATTTTGCCTTACTTCTTGAGAAAAAGGAATCTTTCTGTTACAGAACTCTTTTTCAAAATCATTATTCACCCTTATTGCTGTTGAGGGTGAGGGTAGCTGAGCCAGGGTGCATGTTGTCCAGAGGATAACTTTACCGAGTGAGTCCTCTCATTCCCCCTTTATGAGGGTCCCATGGATCAAACTCAGGTGGTCAGTCAGGCTTGTGTAGCAAGTACATTGAACCATCATACCTGGCTCCTGTTTTAAGTTCTTCATGATGGATAATATATAAACACTTGATCCAGTTAAAGAGTAATGAATGAACTCCATAGAACGCTTTACCTTTTTTTTTTTTTTGAGCTGAGGATCGAACCCAAGGCCTAGGTAAGAGCTCTACCATTGAGCTAAATCCCCAACCCCCTTTTACCTTATTTTTTAGGACACAGCAGAAGTCACAGAACACTCAGAAAGAAAACCTGTGCTGAACTCCAGTTTCCACATGCTGCCAGAATCAACCAGATCAAACACAACCAACAAGGCTTCCCCATCAATCCCGTTCTCATCTGAAATTCTGCAGAGAACATAAGATCATGTGATAGAAAAACAATAAAAGCAGCTGTTACCTGTGTTTCCACCCAAAACAATTATTGTGGAGGGAATTAATCCCTAATTGGGGGACAAGTTGCTGTTTTCTGTTCTGTATCCTCTCAAAGGCTCCAAGAGAAAAGGCAGAACTGAATCGCCTCTGAGTGATGTTCAAGCTCATGATTTTCTGCCCCTCCTCTTGACCAAAAAGAAAAGAGGAAATTGCATGATGAAAGCTGATGCTGACGGATAGGAAAGAACCAAGCTACCATGTCAGATGCTGCAAATCATGTCCATAATTGATATTTGAAGACAGGGAAGATAAATGTATCTGCTAGAAAGTAAAACCAGAAAGTATTCTTTTCAAAAACACTAGTAAAAGGAGAAGACTGTAGTCCTCCACTCCTAATTTTGTAATAGGTTGATTGAAATTTTTTCTTGCATTACCATTTGAAAAAAATTAAAATTACTTTCTGTTTTTGAATTATATTTATTACAGCTAAGAGTGTTTTAGGAATTACTTTTAAGCACTCACATTTCCACTATAAAAGTTTTAATGTATGCTCTTCTAGCCTTTTATTCATAGAGAAAATTTACAGTGGATGCTAATGTCTTTCCATACAGAGTGGTCTTATGGCTGATGTTTTCATGGTGATGGGATATCAAACCTAAGATATTATGTGTGTTCAGCAAATACTCTACCACTGAGTAACAGACTCAGATTTTTTTGTTGTTTTGTTTTGGTTTTTTTTTTATGTTTTTTCTTTTGTTTCATGTAACAACTGTTATATCATACCTATTAAGTATCCCAGACTGGCCTCGAACTCTGAGTCCTCTTGATTCAGTCTTTTCAGTACTGGGAGTTTAGCTGTACATCACCACACAAGTTTAACATCATGTTTCTAATTCAGTTTTTCTAATAAATAATAAGCATTTTTTCATTTTATAAATATTGATCTATAAGATTTTTAAAGATATAAATTATTAATCACTTTTATACAGCATAAATTAATAATTAGACAATCTCTTACTGTTGAATATTTAAACCATTTACACTATTTTGTTGTTAATTTAAAAACTATATTGACTATACTTTAGAACATACTTAGATATTTCATGCATGAAGTCATGTGATCAAAAGAGATAGACACTTAAGAAACTCTAATATTGATTACCATACACCCTCTAGTTCATTTATAGTCTACCAGTTGTATGTGAAAATAATCGCAATTGCTTATGCTTTGAAGCTGAGATAAGGTGAAATTTTCTTCCAAGAATTTTGCCCATAGATTTGTGATGAGAATTCTTGCAAAGAATCTTTGTCAGCAAAGAATGATTTGCTGATTACTGATTGAAAAGTACTTTGAAGTGGAAAGGTTGGAATGTTGTAGATCCAGAGGCTAATTACTTTACTATGTGATAGCTTTAGCCCATTTAACAGCCATTCTTTGCCCACCTGTGTCAGAATTAACATCCTGTAACTAATAGTTAAAAACTTGGTGAAATCTATTAACTTAGCAGACCACTAACTTCCACTGGAAGCTAAGAATGTCATCTCATGGCCTATAAAAATGCTTCCCCCATCTTTCTGTACCCACCTCTCTGATGTACTCATGAATTATGTGATATTTTCCTTGATTTATAAATTTCTCGGTTTTCTAAAACTACAAAAATTCATGAAACTGCTTCCACATTGAAACATGGGGCCATGGTCACTCAAAATGGCTCCAGAAGAAACTGGTTTTTGTATCAACATGTCTTCATTCAAAGCTCTTGGTGTTCACATTATCAGTGTGGTCTCATTTTCTAACACTGAATACTGAAGAATTTAGAATCATCTTTGGGATTGGGGGTACAGTTCAAGGAAGGGGACTGCTTGGCATGTACAAATGCCCAGGCTTCACTCTAAACAATACATGGTGATGGTGTTGTTGATGATGATAAAGATGATGACAGAGGAAGGAAGGGAAACAAGACTATTTGATTCTATAGTCTGTTGCCATGAGCTCACCCTTGCCAGAATATGTTCAAATCTCTCACTAAAGTTTACTTTCATTTGATTGTATGTTTTCAAACCTGACAGATTGTTTTTTATGAAATCAATTTAAATTGTTCTTCAAATCAAATGACAGAGGTTAATGGAGCACTGGGGTTGGGGAATGGAGAAAGAGCTGGAGAACAGAAGAAAAACTGACAATACAGTGAGAACCTAATCCCACTTGACTATAGCAGAGATGAACTCCCTGCTTCTCTCTTCCTTTACCAACTTTTGGCCAGCCTTTAATCACCGCTCTCTCAGCCTTCATTAGCTCCCACTTCCAGCATTTCCTCCTGTTTCACAATTTCCTCCTGTCCTCACCACTAGGTTATGCTGCCGCTGTCTTACATGGCCAGTTTCTGTTTCCTTACATTATTCCTTTTGTAGACTTAAAAAAAACTTTTAAATTTATTTATCATTTATTTATCATTGTGTCTAATGAGTGTGTGTGAGATCGAATGCATGCATGCCATGGGTTGTAAATGGGGATAAGAGGACAACTTTGGAAATTAGTGAGTTCTTTTCTTCCAATTTGGGCTCCATGGATCAAATTTGGGGAGGCCATCAGGCTTGTATGGCCTGTGCTTTTATCAATGGATGCATCTGAAAGGTCCACTTCATGGTTCTTAAACTGATATCTCTGAGTCACCACTCAAATCTACCATTATCATATACCAGATGTCTCTTGAAACAGTTCACAGACATTATTTAATCTCAATATTATGAGGCAAGTTCATTGGGTGCAATGTGGATGCTTCCAGAATATCTCTGGTTAGTACTTTTCTCTCTCCATTCCCACATCCTGGTTCATCTTTCTATCTCTTGGAGAGAGAGAGAGAGAGAGAGAGAGAGAGAGAGAGAGAGAGAGAGAGAGAGAGAGCGAGCACTTAAGACTAAATTAATATAGTCTGGGTTTTAGCTTGCTACAAAGTATGGATCTGGGAGCTAGAGAGACTTGAGTGGAAACACCAACAAGCTCCTGTGACTTCATGTAAGTCAGATCATTCACAAAGTCTTTGACTACAGCAAAACAGAAACACACTTTCCCTCCAAGATTGCTGTGAAGATTTAACAAGATATACAGATACACAAATAGCTTTTTTTTTTGTTTTACTTTTTCCTTGTTTGTTGGTTTAAGATAAGTCTCACTATGTTGCACAGAGTGTCCTCACAAGTGATTGGATAAAAGTGTGAGCCCAAGCTTCACAAAGTTTTTAATCATATCCTGGCCAATAGGATGGTAAACTTGCATTCAACATTCAACATTATTAATTGAAGTCCAAGACTCCAGTCTTTTCTTACTACATAAATTTGAGCAAAACACTGAATCTTCAAACCTTTTTTTCCCAACATGGTCATTAAGTGTGTCACATTCTTCCTAGGACTGGAATAATTGCAATCAGGAGATAGAGAGAAGCACTTAGATTTCAAAATAACTACTTTTTTGAGCTTTCTAGAATCAGAAGCTTCTCTCAGATGCAGGATGAGTTAGGTTGTCTACCTGACCTTGTCAAAGAGTGCAGATGTTTGGAAGACAGAATAGGAATGGTCCATGAACCAAAATGAGGAACTGAGAGATTTTTAGCAGTGAGACAGTGCTGCTCCTGAAAAATTCATATTGTCACCCTAGATGGGAGTTGGGGGTTGTATCACACTGCTCATGGAAACACTAATGGTTCTGTTTACATCCTTATCTCTGCTGAGAGGAAGTCATTTTTACCGTGGAAGCTAAGCAAGTGCAGGACAAGCTGTGCTTCCTACATGCTGTTTGCCTCCTCTAACATCATGCAAAGTCTGTAAGCAAGAACTCCAGACCTATTTTCTTCATTATTGTGAACAAAGCATGAACAAGAGATGAGGTGCCTACCAGTTCACTTTATGAAGAATCAGAATAGCTAACCAAAATTGACCACACAGTGGGCAAGTTTTTGGTTTAAAGCCAAAAAGCATCAACTTCCTCTGAACTCTGTACAACTAAGCTCTGAATTTCCAGAAAAATGTAAATTATTAATGAGGACAAATAGCATGAGAAAATAGAGCCACTTCAGACCAAATTGACTAACAATTCCACTGTGATTCTTTGACCAAAGTGCAATAGAAAATACCAAAATTCATTTCAACCTACTAATGAAACAGAAATGTTAGAAGCTTGAAGAAAGTTTTTGCTTTCTTGAATTTTGTCTTCTAAATTCATCATTATTGTGGAAAAACACCCACATTTACACACCCAAATATGTATTTATTTCTCTTACTTCTTTGCTGTAAAAGCCTTTGTTTGTGAAACCATAACTTCCTGTTCCTTTATGTTGAGACACACATGTCTGGTCACACATTCAAACCTTCCAGTGGGACCTTCAGACCTTGGTGGCATCATCACTTCACAGTGAAAATTGGTCTGCCTCTCTGAGGATGAGGTGAGGGACACCTTAAGTAGCCACCAGCCCACAGGGAAAGATGGGGTGGCTCACTGTCTTCACGGGGAGGACTGACTGGTTCTGGTGAGCCTCACACCTCTTGATATTTCTGTCTTAATGTGGAACTTTCACAAAACTGAAATATGGTAAACTTCACAGCTTTTACAAAAACTGAAAAGAATTCTATTTTAAGATTTCTTGTGACCATAACCACCCCATGTGTCCTGACATTTATAATGATAGCTTTTCTAATACTCATTTGTGAATAGCAAAAGAAACTAGATAGTATTTTATGACAGACTACCAAGCCATACAGCTACACTGAATAAAGCCATAAACCATCTGACTTTTTAAATTAATCATAATTAAATGATGCAATAAACAACAAACAAAACAAACAAACAAATAAATAAATAAATAAACTAACTCTACTAATACCAGCTAAGTGAAAAATCAGCAGCACAGAATTGTTGGGTGGATTGGATTTCAATGCCCACAATTGTTTTGAGTTTTCAGTTTCTCAATTAAAATGCAAGAAAAAATAATTATAATAGCACTATACATTCAGATACACTAGATACAGATGAAGTGATCAGTAGCTATCACACAAATGGCACTGGATACATACGGTCTGCACCTACATGAAACAGTTTTGTTGTTACAAAATGTTTAATGTAGTGGATAGCCATCCCAGCATTGGCCTGGAAGTTCCAACTCCCATTGAGGCTTCAGTAATGGTCACGCCCACAAGGCAGGGTGGAGGAGGAAGCGGAAGACCAAGGATCGAGAGGAGGTCACTCTCTTGGTTCTGGGACCCTGGACGCTGGAGGTAGACGGAGCAGAGTTCTCCAGAGAACACCGCCAGACTGCGCTATACCTTTGCCAGACCCTGCAACCTACCCCTTCATTGTAAGTTACCCCACAGAATAAACCTCCCTTTTAACTACGTGGAGTGGCCTACATAATTTCACCAATAGTTTAATGAGAAGCTTCTATCTGCTTACCAAAGTTCTTAGCCTCCTAAGTCTTCCACCCTGAAGTCAGTGCTAAATGATCCCTTCAACAAGTAGATTATAACTAGCAGAACAACATAAGCTTACACTGTGGATTTAGAGAGAGACTTAAACAGGACACCAGCAGCAGAATTAATAATGATAATGGAAGGTGAATTCTATTGGAAAGAAATTCAAAGAACTGGGAAACACGAGTAGGACTTGTTTCATTAGAAGTAAAAAATAGTGTAGGTACTGTACTAGTCAGCTTTCTGATACTGTTATAAAACACTGAACCAAATAAACTTGAGAGGGAGTGGTTTATTTCATTTTACATGTTACTACTCAATATTTGGGGAATATAATACAAAAATTTAGGTGAGTTCTCAGGTCAGAAACCACAGAGCAACTCCTCATCAGGTTTAGTTATTTTTTCTTATATAGCCCATAAACTGCAGCCCAGGGATGGTACCATCTACAACTGGCTGGGTTTCTTACATCAATTAGTAATTAAGAATCTGCCTCCACAAACACGTCCACAGGCCAATGTGATAGAATAAATTCTAGGTGTGTCAAGCTGACAACCATGAGAGTCTTCTATGGGTGGTCACGGTGTCTCTGATTCAAGCGATGGCAATGGTCATGTCCAAATCAGATGCTACACACCTGGGTTACAAGGTAGAGCTTCGTTGCACACTTGTAATCTCAACACTGAGGAAGTCAGGGAAGGAGGATCAACAAATCAAAGCCCTCCCCCTCTTTAGAGTAAGTTTGAAGCTAGTCTGGGATATGAAATACTGACCCCACAAAATAAAAAGAAAACGAACAAACCAAAATCTGAACTCCACACTGTAAGAGAATAAACATTGTTTTTCCTTAAGGCACAAGTGTGTGCTCTTCATTAGAGGAACCTAAGAAACTAACACAGTTAGAAAATAATAGAAATTTAATAATTTTAACAAAAGTCACAAATATATTTAAAGATGAATTTACCCAAATTAACATATAGGAGTACCCAAATTGTGTTAAATCTGTTAAATAAATGTTGTTCCTAATCTAGTAAATACCTTACCCCAAAGATATCTTCAGGTCCAGATTATCTCTTAGTGATCAAGTATTTAAGAAAAGAAAATACAAATCCTTCCAAAAATTAAACTTTCAAATATACAAGTATGACTTCTAAAAACTCCAAGTAAACATTTAAGGCCAGTGTTTTCTCTATATTCTAAACATAAAAGGGCCAACTCTTTTGAGTCACACCTTTAATCCCAGCATTTGAGAGGCAGAGGCAGGCAGACTTCTGTGAGTTCAATATCAATCTGGTGAATATAGTGAATTTAAGGCCAGCCAAGGCTACAGAATAAAAATGTATCTCAAACAAACAAGCAAGCAAACAAACAAACAATTAAATATGTTTTAAAAGAGAATTATATGTCTCACATTCAGAATTGTAACACTCAAGAACCTTAGCAGGAGTACTGCCAAGAGATCAAGGCCAGCCTGAGTTACATACTGAGTTCTAGGCCAATGTAAGAAACAGTGTGAGACCCTATTGCAAAAAACGAAACAAATGAAATGGGGAAGAAAGGAAAGGAGAGAGAGCTGCAGGCTACTCTGTTACAAATGTAAACACAAGCACTCATTAAAAACATTACCCAAAGCGGTAGACAATGGGGAGGAATGCCATGACAGACTTATGCGGATCGCATGACTATGGCAATCATGAAGTCACAGCACTTTTGGTTGCTTGCTTAGTGTCTGTACAAGACTGAACATCTAGATGGTTTCCACATTCTGACTATTACAAATAAAGCTGTTATGAACATAGTTGAGAAAGTGTCCTTGTGGTATGATTGAGTATCCTTTAGATATATGCCCCAGAGTGGTATAGTTAGGTCTTGTGGTAGATTGGTTTTCCAAGGAACCACCATACTGATTTCCAAAGTGGCTATACAAGTTTGCACTCCCATATCCTTGCCTAAAACTTCAGAAGCAGACTTAGGTTTTGTCTGAGCACAGGGCAGATATAGAGACCCCCAGCTCATGCAGTTTTATTGGAGGCCAGGCTGGTCCTAGGAGTCCCAGGTAAGACACTAACTACCTCCCACTTTAACTTCTTTAAGCCTGCCCCCAAACCCTAGGCTGCACCCCCACATCTGGGCTCCATATCCCAGACTACTACTTTAGAAGTTTTAGGATTTATCAGAGGCCAGGTAGGATCTAGAAACCCCAGGTAAGACACTGGTCATCATCTGCTAACATTCTTTAAAACAAGCCCAACTGCCCCGAAAATGCATCCCCTCCCCTGGTCTCCACTCTAGGGCCCACAATCCTGACAGCATTTCCAGAGGCCAGACTGGTCCTAGAGACCCCAGGTAAGACATTGCACACTGCCCAATAAACTCTTTTAATCTTGTCCAACAACCCTAGACTGCACCCCCTTCCTTGGGTTCCATATCCTGGCCTACAATTTTGGAAGAAGACTTTGGGTTTACCAGAGTCCAGGTCAGATCTGGGAACCCCAGGCACCCAAAACCCCAGAGGAAATACCTTACAGGATCTGAAGACTCACCAAGACCCTAGGCCATTTAGGTCAGAAGACCAGAGTGGAAAGAGAATCAAAGGAACAAACTACGCATTCAACAAAGACAAACACAGGAATCAACACCTAGAATTACAATTATCCCAAATTCTGATGCCTATAATGTCAGTAAAAGAACCCAATTAATAACAGAAAGGGTAATATGGCATGACCAGAGCCTAGCAAACCTAAGACAGAAAGACCTGAACAATAAAACAAAGTGGAAACATAAGAAACAACCGTAAAAGGAATTTTATGAAGATGATAGAAGTTCTTAAAGAGGAATATAAAAAATACCTTAAAGATATTGAGGAAAAGACAAACAAAAAATGGAAGAAATCAATGAATCCTTAAAAGAATGCCAAGAAAAAAAAAACATGTGGAGAAAACTTTTCAAGACCTGAAAATGGAAACAGAAGCAAATAAAACAACAACAACAACAAAACCAAACACAAATGAAAAGAATCCTGGAAATGGAAAATCTGGGTAAGTGAACAGGAACTACAGATGCAAGCATCACCAACAGAATACAAGAGGTGGAAGAGAGAGTTTCAGGCCTTGAAGACTCAATAGAGTAAATAGATTCATCAGTCAAAGAAAATGTTGAATTTAAAAATTCCTAACACAGAACAGCCAGGAAATTTAGGATACTATAAAAATTTGAAACGTAAGAGTCATAGGAGTGGAAGAAGAAGAAACTCAGCTCAAAAATCCAGAGAATGTATTTAACAAAATCTTAGATGAAAATTTTCCCAACCTAATTAAGGATGATTCTATAATGGTTCAAGAAGCTTTAAGAGCACCGAATAGACTGGACTAGGAAAAAAGTCCCCTCGCCACATAATAATTAAACATACAGAACAAAGAAACACTATTAAAACTGGCAAAAAGACTATTAAAAGACTATAAACAGTGTCTTATAATATAGTTTGATGAGCAACCAGAAGCAATTGAAGTATCCCATGTTGTTTTGGAGGCTTCTGGAACTTTCCTGACCCAAACCCCACTGGGACATATTGAACATCTGCCACCAAGATTTTTCTTTTAATGGCTTATGATTTCTGGAATTGTCATTATGAACCATCATGGGGTACCTACATTCAGCTGCCTTTGACAGTAATGGGTTTAATATCCAAGTTTCAATCTGTTAACACTCAGTCTTGTGTAGTGATTGGATTCATGCAACATTAGCCTCTTTCTCAGAAATGATCCGTTATTGATAAATACAGGGAAGGGTAATTGCTGTCTTCATTTGTGCCCCTCTCAGTGAGCACACCAGACTCTATGGATATAGTTCTTCATTTACACTCTGCATAGCTCCAGAGATTGACCGAACTGGAGCAGTGAGCAAGTGAAGGAAACACAGACACATGGATGGACATAGAAAAGCTGTGATGAGTTGATCTGGGCTCCCTGATGGACAAGATGCAGCACCCTGAAAGCACTACATGTCTATTATGTAAAGTTAAACAGAGTGACAAAATTATTGCATGTGCCTGAACAAGTAGGCAGAGCTTATGGTATACAGCCAAACAAGGAGTCAAGTTTAGTTTGTCTCAGTAAGAGCAGTCTCTGTAGAGGAGCAGTCTTCAGCCCATAAACATCTTAGGAAAAAACTACAGTGGACATTTTCTGCACATACTGTGAACATTCACACTCAGACCTGAAGAAGGCTTTGCCATTCCTCTGAACTTCATTTAGGGAAAGCTTTGCCACTCCCAATGTGCTGGGGTTTGGACCTTGACATGACCTTTCCCATGTCAAACAATGATATTCTCTTAGAACTTCATTCCCTCCCTACACTCACCCCTAGTTACTTGGATAGAACTGGTAAATTTCAATGAGTCACAACAGGGAGATGGTGGTACATACCTTTAATCCCAGCACTGGTGAGGCAAAGGCAGGTGGATCTCTGTGAGTTCAAGGTCAGCTCCATCTACAGAGCGAGTTCTAGTACAGCCAGGGCTATACAGAGAAACCCTGTCTCAGAAAACAAACAAACAGCACAAAACTAAACAAAAAGACATCAATATGGGGAAGAGACATGTAGAAAGAAAAGGGTGATGGCAGGGGATGGGAAGGAAATAAAAGTGTGAGGAAGAATGTCATCAAAAGACATTCTACATAGACAGGAAATTATAAAACAAATTCAGTTTTAAGATATTTAAAGGGAAACAAGTCAATTAATGCAATTTACAAACTTAAAATAATGTATCAGTTTTCTGTTGTAATAAAATACCTAAGATTGGATGATTTATGAAGATGCACTGAGCTCACAGTCTGGGAAGTTGTAGGTACAAGACTTGGCAGCCCTCTCTATTCATCAAGATGGCAGGTGTCACTGTGGAGGAACCACATGCAAATATATGGAAAATTGAGAAATTACATTGTAAAAAACAGGAAACCAGAGGAGAAGAAGGACCCTCTATAGTTTTCATAACAACCCTGGAGAACACAGTCACTTCTCAGGAGCAGCATTAATTCATACCTAGGGCACAGTTTACAAAGATCTAGTAACTGAGAGTAGGCAGAACTTCCTGTAGATTTGACCACATTGGCACTGTGCACCTGATGAGCAAGACTTCAACACAGGAACTTATGAGAGACAAAATGATAACTACTCACTTAAAAGTGGGTATTAGCTAGAAAGTAAAGGATAAATATACTACAATCCACAGACCCAGAGAGGCTAAGTAACAAGGAGGGCTGAAGGGGATTGCTTTGGTCTTCCTGGGAAGGGGAAATAGAGGAGATTTCATGGGTGGCCTGGGGTTTGGGTAGGGATGGAAACATAAGGGTTCAGGTGGGAGTGAGGGGAAAATGTACTGAAAGACACAACTGGAAGGGAGCATGCACTTCAGGGTCAGATAGAAACATGGTGCAAGAAAACCCCCCAGGAATCTGCAAGGATGACCCCAGCTAAGACTCCTAGCAATAGGGAATATGTACCTGAACTAGCCATCTACTGTGACCGGGCAAGACTTCCAATGGAGGGATTGGGACAGCAACCCCTATAAGTCTGTCCTGTCTATTAGATATGCTGGAACAAGTTCTTATGCCAATTGTCACCAGAGAGGCTTCATCCAACAACTTGTGGAAACAGATGCAGAGGTCCATATCCAAACATTAAGCTGAGCCTGGGGAATCCTGCTGGAAAGAGGGAAGAAGGATTATAGGAGCCAGAGGGGCTAAGGACATCACAAGAAAACCACAGAATCAAGTAACCCGGGCCCATAGGAGTTCACAGAGTCTGAACAAACAACCAGGAAGCCCATCTGGACTGACCTAGGACCAACCTAGGACCTTTGCATATTATGTAGCTTGGTGTTTTTGTGGGACTCCTAACAGTGGGAGCAGGGGCTGACTCTGACTGTTTTGCTGGCTTTTGCAATCCTGTCATACTGGGCTGCCATGCCCAATCTTAATATAAAGGCAAGTCCTTAGTCTTACTGTAACTTGATATGCCAGGTTTTGCTGATATACATGAAAGGCCTGCCCTTTTCTGTATAGAAATGGAGGATGGGGGGCTCAAAGAGAAGTGGGGGAAGGGAATGGGAGGAGAGAAGGGAGGAGGAACTGAGTTCAGGGTGTAAAATAAATAAATAAATATTAAAGAAGAAAGAAAACAATCCAATTAAAATGGGGTTCAGGTCTAAACAAAGAATTCTCAAAAGAGGAAACAAATAGCTGAGAAGCACTGGGAATGTTAAACATCTCTCTCTCTCTCTCTCTCTCTCTCTCTCTCTCTCTCTCTCTCTCTCTCTCTCTTTTTGAACAGGAAAGCCCATAAGTAGTTTATTGTGTCTTCAAGACACTACAATGTAGATTCCTCTCCCAGAAAAGGGTCTTTCAAAGGCAGGGAACTGTCAATCCATCCACACGGCTGGATTCTTCCTTTTGTTCCCCCATGTGTAAATCAGATAAAATACTACAAATGGCGGAGCCATGCACAGGATGCCCTCGTGAGTGTGGCACAGCACATTGGGGATGCCTTTGCTAAAGTAGTTTGGGAAGGCTTGCTGCTCAAAGGGTAACAAGCCTTTCAGAAGGCTTTGAGAAGCATCAGCTTCCCAAACTCAAGGCCCATGGTGGCAGCAGCTCTAAGGAAGGAGGATACAAGCATGGCTTAGGCCCTCCAGAAACTCTCACTGTCCAGTATAGGCCCTCGGCACCAGGTCCTAAATATCTTTCTAAAAGTAAAACATTATTTTGTTTTAATGTCATTTTATTGTATTTTTGTCCTTCAAAACAATTTTTAAATTTAAATACATTTTGATCATATTCTTCTTGCTCATGTCCTTCCAGAGCTCCTCCCTCCTCCCCACTCAGCTTGAAGTTCTTCCTCAAAAAAAGAAACCCAAAAAACCAAAAACCAAAAAACAAACAACCCCCACAAAAACCCCAAAAAAACAAAAACCCAAAAACCCCAAAAAACAAAAAAACAAAACAAAAAACCAAAAACCAAAAAGCAAAATCCCAATACAAAAACAAACCAAAAAATGGAAATCAAAACTCCTTAGAGATTTTTATCTTACACCAGTCAGAATTACCAAAGTCAATAAAACAACAGGTGAGGATGTGGTATAGAGGAACTCTTCTTCATTGCTAGTGTGAGTGCAAACTTGTTTAGCCACTGTGGAATCAGTGTGGCAATTACTCAGGAAGATGGGAATCAATTTACCTCAAGATTCAGCTGTACCATTCATGGGTACATACCTAAAGGGCTGTAAATATTATAATACAGACCCTTGCTAACCCATATGTCTATACATAATAGCCAGTTATAAGAAAGAACAGACTACATGTCCACCAACAGATGAATGGACAGGGACAGTTTTGGTTCATGTTCAGTGTTTGTCAGTCTGTCTTGGCTATTCTACTTCTCTTCACTCTTAAAATCACTTCAGCAATGCCTCATGGAAATGCACTGAATAGATAGCATGGTAGTTAGTATACTTGTCCTAAGATACTATTTGAATTCATGGCTATGTTTTCATTCACTGTTTGTTGAGGTCTTCATTTATTTCAGTATTTTGACATAGGACTTACATATATTGATAATTTTAATAATGCTTTATTACTTAATTTTTGATGTTATCTGGTAATATATAAAACTAAAAATTAATGTTCTTCTTTTTAACCTGCCTCCTATGGTTCCACCTTGGCAAATTACTCATGATTTTCAGAATTTTTGTTTGGAATTTCAATAGATCCCTTAGGATGTTTCTTCACTAGGCTTAGAACCACATCTTCTCACACATAGGCTTGAGTATATTACCACTGTGTATCAGTGCAACCACAGAGAATAGAAAGACTGGTGAAAATGGTGTGCTCACCAGGCTCTCCCATAATCTCTTACTTGGTTTTCTTCTAACATTCTAAATTCTGGCCTCTGTGTACAGTGAAGAGGGCAGGGAAGTATTTCATCAGTGCCAAGCTGGTTTCTATGTGAATAGTCTTTTTCTTTAATATTTTGTTTTATATGTATTGATGTTTTGCCTGCATATATGTCTGTGTACTAGACATGAGCCTAGTATGTGCCTGGAAGATAGAGAGGAGGTCAGAAACCCTGGAACTGGACATACAGATAGTTCTTAGGCCCTGCATGGATTTTTGGAATCAAACCTGGGTCCTTGAGAAGAACAGCCAGTGCTTTTACCTGCTTAGGCAACTCTCTAGTCTATGTGAAATTTTTCAGCAGGAATATGAACAATAGCTAACATTATTTGCATATCCAACTCTTAGAAACCTGTGTCTTAACTTAAAATATACAAGAGTTGTTATATAAAGAGCTAAGGTTTAAGTTGAACCATAGATTGTTTAAATAGCTGAATTCCTAGGCTTACTAGATAATAAGCTAGGATAAAACATCTCAACAAAATAAAAAATACTCAAAGTAAAAGCATGATGTGAGGGCTGGAATGAGTGGCTTGCACTGTAATCCCAGAACTCACAAATTGGAGTGGGGAGGATGAGAAGTCCAGGCCTGTCTCAGCTAAATAGTCAGTTCTGTCATCCTGTACTATATCAGACCATGTATCAGGAAAAAAAAAATCAAATTTAAAAGAAAGGATGCTTTGAGAAGGATGATCCGATATGGGGGCCCACAGAGGGTTCACAGTGAGACTTTACTCAAGGTCAGACAATCTGAGCTTGCTTTACCAAGCAGGGCTGCATAATAAGATGATTGGACAGGGGCATGTTTACCAGGTGTTGGAAAGGGTCTACACTTGGCTGTACAATGTACTTTGATTTTGAAAGGGGGAGGTCTTTTTTCTCTCCTCTTGGCATATTATAAAAAGCCCCTTTGAATAAAGCTCTGGGCAACTGGCTATTGATCCAGAGCCCTCTTGATGCTATTGGTGTCTCCGTCTTTCTTATTGTCTCTTTCTTTCTTCCTTTCATTTCCTCATTCCCCTCTTCTACACCCAAGAACCCCTTGAAAGGTGGGAGCAGGTTGGAGCTGGAATTCCACAATCTCAGCCTGCAGACTCCACATAGGATGTGATGGAGTTGGAGAGCTACTTAGAGTCTCTTGAACTATGATATAATGAGTGGACAGGGACTGAAGAGGCAAAAAGCCTCAGTTATGGATTTCCTTCTTCAATATCGAAGAGCCCAGATACCCATCTGAAACCTTTCAGAGGCCCTTTTATTACTTACTGAGTTCCCAAAACATCTTTCTCATTTTTTGCTTTCATTGCTTCTGTCCCCACAAGCAGTATGTGGATAGTCATGATAATACAGAGTATTAGCACAACTGTAATTATAAATGCCAGGAAACATGGGGTGGTTATGGGCACAGGAAATCTCAAAATGGAGGATTTTTTGTTTGTTTGGTTTTGGTTTTTTTCTGTGAAGTTTAGTGTTGTCAAAGTTTGACATCTCAAGAGAATTACCATGAGATCAGAAGCTGGTCAAGAATGGCAGTTCCTCCCAGTGAAGCAGTTCAAACCAAGCTTCTCCTTGGGCTGTTAGCTATTCCTCACCTAGGGCAGGAAGAGCAGCTTGCAGATGTGAAATGATAAAGCCACTGCTGAGGACTGAGGGTGTGACCAGAGGTCTGAAGGTGTGACTAAACTGATGTACACAGCTTCCTGGTAGCTGTCTTACCACAGCCGAGTGGGCACATGATGTGGTTTCTCAAATAAGAGAGGCTCATGCAGTAAGGAGCCAGGGACATCAACGTGTATTGGAATATATATTTATGTTTATCTGTATGCAGTTTTGCACAAAAGTGTAATTAGAAGAAAATATTAAAGAAGATGAAAACATTTTTCAGATTTCTCACCTTTTTTTTTAAGCTGGATGTAATTACTTCCTTCCTTCCTTTTTTTTTTTTTTTTTTACACCGCACTTTGCTCAAGGAACTGCAGTGTGTCAATCAATTAGTTATGAGGAGTCTCTATCTTCTAATCTAATTGTCTTCATTTGAAGGCTTTTCTCTATCAAAAGCTTGGAGCTTTGTAATAAAGAGAAGACAGAACTTGCAGCTGCTGCTTTATTTGGCACTCCAGTTACTGGTAGGATTCTGTCTCTAAAGCTGAAAAATTGTTATGATTCAGTGACCACTTTGTATTTAGTTTCTGTTCACTTTATTGTCTTGTTTGTCAAGCACACTGTTGGCACAGTATCTGTTGTCCGCTCTGCTGTCCCAGACAGGAAGGAAAGGATTTTGAGCATGTGCTAAGACTTTGAGAGAGAGGAGACAAACAACCCTCAGACATGTGCATGTGCAGTGGGAGGACAACAGCCTCCCATCAAGGATGGAAATCAGAAAGATGTCTCAACAGCGTTAACCTCCCATGAACAGTTTAATCTGACTCCCAGACCTAAGGTCATTGTGGTGTTTTCTGGAACAGTAGTTTGTCACTGTTGTGGATTTCCCAGGTTCTCAGTTTTGCTTATTGTCTCTATTCTAAAACAAAGCAAAACAAAACACCTGCCCTCCCAACATCTTGAGTTTACCTATTATGATAAAACATAGACAAACCAGCATAGGGAATGAAGTGTTTATTTTAGCTCATAGTCCTTCATAGTAGGGAAGTCACTACAGCTGGAACTTGAGGTAGCTGGTCACATTTCATCAGTAGCAAAAAACAGAGAGTGATTGATGAGTGTTTGTACTCAGATTGCTCTCTTCCTTTATATGCTCTGGCATCCTAATTTAGGAAAATGGCACCAGCTACAATGGATGGGTCTTCCCACCTCAGTTGACCTAGCAAAGATAATCACTCACAGTTTTGTTCAGAGGCAAATCTAACCTAGATAATCTCTGACAGGTATGCCCAAGGCTTGCCTCTGCGTGTTTCTCCTGTGAAGTCAACAATATCAACCATTACTCCCAGTGACATGGTGGGATAGAGAACCTATCTCATTGTGTATGCTGGTTCATTTCTGTTGCTATAACAGAGCAATAGGCTGAGTAACCAATAATGAAAAGATGCTTGTTCGGGTTCAGACTTCTTATGGTTGGAAATATCATGGTTAGGTGTCATCATTTGGGCTAAGGCCTAACATCTGCCAACTCATGATACAAAGTGAAGGGGGACAGCACAGACAGAAATGTGTAGAACAATGAACAGGATGGATGGACTTGCTTTTTTGATATCTGCTGTCAGAAAGGAGGAGTGTCTTATAGACAAGGCCTCACTTAATAGCTATAGGTGGCCTGGAACTCAATATGTAGTAGACCAAGCTGTCCTTGAACTTCTGAGTATTCTCCTGCCCCTGCTTCCTGGGATTGCAGCATGCCTTGTTGCATGTAAGTTTTTGTTTATATAAGCCATGTTGAAGCCATCATATGCATCATAAACATCACACACACATACACACAATGTAAATTGTTTCAGTAATGTGTATATGTAACATAACATAGAACTAAGGAGGATGAGGCATGAGAACAGTGAGTTTGAATCCAGCCTGGGCTACATAGTGATTTTCAGGCCACTATTAGTTTTATAACATGGTTTTTGTCTTGCTTTGTGTTGTTTGCTTTTTGTGTGTTGAAGCCAGGGTCTCTAGTAGCCAGGACCAGGCTTAACTGTGCTATGTAGCAAAGGGTGGACAAGAATCTTTGATTCTCCTAGCTCAGCCCCTCAAGTTCTAGGAATGCAGTTGTGAGCTACCTTGCCTGCCTCAAATTCTTCTTTAAGAATTTGAGAAACCATCAGTTTTCAGTTATGGAAATGTGGTTGTCCTACAGCAATCCTAATATACATTTACTTTCAATAGATACAATTCAAAAACCAAAAGTAGTATTTCCTCTGAAATAATAAGACAAAAGTCCTGAAAATTATTAAAATTTGGAACTGAAGAAATTAGTCGTCTCATTTGTCCTATATCCCCTCATATTTACATAGAGCTGTTCAGTCATCTCTTCTAAACAATGGCTTCTTTTAATTACATTACATTTTAGTTGAAGACACTGGCAGTGTTCTCTCAAAATGTGTTTTCCTTTATTCTTTCAGTCATCAAATACTGATTACAAACATGAATCTTCTGCAGGTGATGTGGGGATCATTTCATATGCAGGAATGCAGAGCTCATGTTTTCTGTCTTTCAGGATCAGCCCTCAACATGCAATTTCCTCTTTTCACTTTGATAAAGTGAGGGGCAGAACTTTAAGAGCTGAAGTATCATGCAGAAGGAACAGTCTTCTGTGTTACATTTGGAGCCTCTGAGGGGATACAGAGCTGGAAAGAACAACTTGTTCCTCATCCTGGGTTCCCTCCACCTGCATCACCACCTGACGGGGGTATAGGTAACAGCTACTTTGATTCCTTCAGATATCTCTATCACAGGATCATACTTATTCTAGAAAAGTGCCATTCAGTTAAAATGTCCTGCACGACCATCACATGCATAGGAAAGACAGTTGATCATATTAGAACTGTTTTAAGTTGATCTGTGACTTTTGGAGTTAACTTCAGGAAAGGTATATTGTCTTATTGTGCTATAATTTTTGTTGGCTGTAATCTAAAAAGAGTGACCAGTAGAATTATTTACTTTGTAATTAGTTCAAGTGGTTTACATAGTTTTTATGCACTTTGTAGAATTTTATAATAGGAAACCATTTTATTTTTAGAGAATTGTAGAAACTGTAAATAAATTTCAAAACTTTCATTATGTGTTCATTAATTATTATGTGTTAAGATATGAATTGATGAAGACCTTTTCCCATTCTGTAGGCTGTCACTTTGTCTTGTTGACCATGTCCTTTGCTCTACAAAAGCTTCTCAGTTTGAACAGGTCCCATTGATTGATTGTTTCTCTCAGTGTCTGTGCTACTGGTGTTATATTTAGAAAGTGATCTCCGGTGCCAATGTGTTCAAGAGTACTTCCTACTTTCTCTACTATCAGGTTCAGAGTGGCTGGATTTATGTTGAGGTCTTTGATCCACTTGGACTTAAGTTTTGTGCACCGGGACAGATATGGATCTATTTGCAGCCTTCTATGCATTGACATCTAGTTATGCCAGCACCATTTGTTGAAGATGCTTTCTTTTTTCCATTGTACATTTTTGGCTTCTATGTCAAAAATTATATGTTCATAGGTGTGCAGGTTAATGTCAGGGTCTTCAATTTGATTCCATTGGTCCACATGTCGGTTTTTATGCCACTACCAAGATGTTATAAAACACCTTGGAGTTATGCTAACTAAGCATGTGAAGGACCTTTATGAGAAGAACTTTAAGTCCCTGAAAATAGAAATTGAAGAAGATGTCAGAAAAATGGAAAGATCTCCCATGCTCATGGATAGGCAGGATTAACATAGTAAAAATGGCGATCTTACCAAAAACAATATACAGATTCAACACAATTCCCATCAAATTACAAACACAATTCTTCACAGATCTGGAAAGAATAATACTCAACTTCATATGGAAAAACAAAAAACCCAGGATAGCCAAAAGAATCCTGTACAATAAAACAACATCTGGAGGCATCACAATCCCCGACCTCAAGCTCTACTATAGAGCTACTGTAATTAATTTTACTTTTATATAGGGTCCTAGAGTAATATCATACACTATACTGTTCTTTGTGGAATGTTAATATCCACGGAGTCCTTTCAAATATGAGTACAGGTGTTTTGACTTTTACTCAGGAGACTTTCATTATCACATGTAGACTCTGAAATTTCAATTTCCTGTAGTATTCCTTTCATATAATCTTTTGGACATTGTTTCTGGTATACACTTTTTAAATGTGGTCTAAAGATGACAAGCTCATTTTTTTTTTGTTTTTGTTTTTTTTTGTTGTTGTTGTTATTTGTTTGTTTTTTTCTTTTGAGACAGGGTTTCTCTGTGCAGCTTTGGAGCCTTTCCTGGATCTCACTCTGTAGACCAGGCTGGCCTTGAACTTACAAAGATCCACCACCTGGCTGACAAGCTCATTTTTTATTCATGTGTGTATCTCAACATTTATAAAAGCTTTAAAAGCAAGGAGATTTGGTTTTAAACAAGTTTTTAATTTTTGATATGTTAATAATTGTTTTAAATTTGTCAGTTATTTAAGTGGTACCAGTTTTGTCAAGCATGTCACTACATGTTCTTTATTTGACTATTCAAGGTATTTTCCCACATATCTCAACAATCATTGATGTGACCATTAGCTAAAAAGGTTTTTCAGCCGGGCAGTGGTGGTGCAGTCAGGAGGCAGAGGCAGGTGGATCTCTGTGAGTTCGAGGCCAGCCTGGTCTCCAAAGTGAGTTCCAGGAAAGGCGCAATGCTACACAGAGAAAACCTGTCTTAAAAAAACCAAAAAAAAAAAAATAAATAAAAAGAGGTTTTTCACATCTTGTGGAAGCCAGCCACCATGCACTCTCTTTACAGAATTCATATCCTTAAAGAAGTTAATAAACTTCTACCCAACCCCAGCACCAAATCCTGGAATGTTCTAAACTTGGACATTTTAATTTTTTCTTTACCTAGACATCATCCCATGACAAGGTTTTAATTTGAACCTTCATTGCTTCCATTCAAGATGAGCAATCAGGAGGTGACTTATTCAAACTCAAGAGTTTTTGAGTCTTCTTCAGAGTCACAGAATCCAATCAAGCTTGAGGAGACTCAAGGTCCCAGAGAGGTTGGCCACAAAGGTGAATGCTCTCCTCCTATGCATTGTACACACCAGATGTTGAAAACTGTCCTAGTCATATACTGCTGATTGTCAGCTGGTAATAGGCGATCACAGCGAGAAGAAGTAAAGACTTAAAAGCTTTTAAAAAATAACCTTTGAGACAAGAAAAATCAATAATTTAATTTGTTTTTCGTTTTGTTGTGTGTTAGGTTTTTTGTTTGTTTGTTTGTTTGGATTGTTGTTTGTTTGAGCCAGGGTCTCCAGTAGCCAGGACCAGTCTTGACTGTGCTATGTAGCAAAGGGTGACTGAGAATCCTTGATTTTCCTAGCACAGCATCTCAAGTTCTAGGATTACAGTTGTGATCCACCTTGCCTGCCTTGAATACTTTTTTATAAATTTGAGAAACCATTAGGTTTCAGTTATTTTTAACAAAATATGGTTTAAAATGTGTGGCCTTTAGAAAGAAGAAACTATAGTCTGAAGAAATACTGAATTTTCTAATGGAATAAAATCTTAAAAACATGCAAAGTATGTGTTAAAAACAAAGCTCTAGGCCATGCATCAGTGGCGCACACTTTTAATCCCAGCAGAGTCAGGCAGATCTCTGTGATTTCCAGGCCAGCCTGGTCTACAGAGTGAGATCCAGGACAGGTACCAAAACTACACAGAGAAACCCTGTCTTGAAAAAACTAAACTAAAAAAAGAAAAACAAAAAGCAAACAAACAAAAAAGCTCTTACTAAAACAGGATATTCCAAGTATTTCATCAAACTTCAATGCCAATCATCAGCAATAACAGCCAGGTCAGAGGGGAGTGGAAATTCTTTGCTCTCTGTTTCTCTTGCCCTTCAAATATTGTCAAATTTAAACTCTAAAGTGAACACTTTTGCTACATTAATATGGTGATAATCAGATGTGGGAGCCTAGAACTCAAGACTTCAAATGCAAAAGGATAAATACCTAATTTTCTTAAGAAAAACAGAATTGATGGACAAGAAAAGAGCTGACTCCTAGGAAGTCTTCAAGGATGGACCCTTATAGAGTTCAGAATATTCCTACTGGTTCCCAGTTTCTCAAGTCCATTGCTTGATCTTTCCTTTCTCTTCATACTGAGTTGAGATCTCTTGGTGGGCTGCTAATTTCAGTTTGGAGTTTCCTACCTTCATCTTGTTTATCCCTTCAGTGATTTTTAAGATGAACTTTTGAAACTATGTGCACCTGGATAAGGCAGCTCAGGACTGTCATTTCAGCTGCTTGTGGGGCTGAGGGTTCAAATCTGAATGGGCAGAAATTTTGTGAAGTCCTAAAGAACTGCTTCTATACATAGGCAATAAACAGATGAGTGTATGTCATCTAGAAATCTAAAACATAACGTTTTCATTTTACAGTTTATTAGAATTTATTAATTACATAAAATAATGGGCTTTATTAAGACTTTTGTATTCCATATAATTTTAAAACCATTATTATCCTATCCTGTCCCCCTTTAACTTTGTTACCCTTCCAGTACTTCCTAACCCTCCTACTTTAATGTATTGTTTCCTCTCTGTTTAATTATTAGTTACTTGTTTGCATGTGTGTGTATATATGCAGTCTGTGATTCCATTTAGCATTGTTCACATGATTATGTTTTAGAAATGACCACTTGGTATTAGATATTCACTTATGGGCTCATTCTTAGAAGAGATTTGTTTTCTCTCTCACCTGCCATCAGTTGCCTTTAGTTTTTCATCTAGGAGTTGGGTCATGTGGAGATTTTCCATGTCCATATTGGTATGCCCTTTGGTGTTGTGGTTGGGCTTGTCTTGCTTAGACTATGAAATTTGAGGTTGCCTGAGCGCAGCTTCCTTTTTTTGGAGAAGATGTCTTGAGTCTCTGTATTACAATCTTTTCTTCCTCTCTTCAGAGATGTTCCTCAAATAGGAGTTGGTTTGAATTCTGGAAGTTTATTTGAAACATTAGAGGTATCATCCCTATGTTTCATATGATGCCCCAGGTGGTGGACCATTGGATGGTCCTGGTTATGATTTTAAAATCTTTAGGAATGCTCAATCTCCTCACATTTCGTTGCAGTGGGTCTCGGGATCCTCTGCTTACTTCTGATGATGGCAATCTCCGTGTGGCTGATATACAGTGAGTAATTCAAATACATCATTTAGCTAGGCAATGCCAACAGACACTAATTATGCCATGAAGATCATGCTTTGTCTATTATTTTGTCTGTCACCAGGTGACATTCCAGGTGGGCTGGAATTTGTAAGTTTTTTGTTTTCTCTGGACCCCTGAGCTCTTGGACATTACAGTGACTGGGGCTGCCTTTGACTGCCTTATTCTGGATCATGTTCCTTCTGATAATAGATGTGTATATGATATTCTGGTTTTGAAGCTCAGGTGATTATGAATCTGACATATACATGCTATAAGAAAGACCTGTACAAAATGAATTATGTCATTTTGTGTATTTTCCCCCAGCTCATATTGAGGACATGATTAAATTGAAAGACTGAATCTGTACAGAGAAGTAGAAGTTCTGGAGCTTCAGCTTTATCTTTAATAAATATCCTTAGAGAAAACCACTTGGCTCCAACACAGCTGCATGTCAGCATATTATTATCTTCCTCCTGTGGATAGTCCATATTCTCCAATGATAAATGTGCTGTTATTTCATGTTTATTGGTTCAAATTTTCATATTGTGTTAGGTTTCTCTGAATGTTTTAGTTAAGTATTTATTTGTTAGTTTTGTGCTGTGAAAACAATGAATCAATCAGGACATATGGTGCTTCCACCATCATATTATTTAGCTGTTTCACCTACTTTACATTGAAGTTGCCAATAGAGAGAATTTGATGTTTTAATTTTTATAGTGAGTTAATTGAAGTATTACTTTTTAAGTGCCAAAACAACAATTAAAATAATGATCTGTCTTGGTTGTCAATATAAAGCTTTTTCTCTAATTTTAAATTAAATATTTACTCTCCATGAGCATTTTTGAGTTATATCGGTTACTAATTTTAGTTTTTCAGTACAGTCAAGAAAGAAATGAATTGCAAAGAACTCTAAATAATCTTCATCTAGAGTACAGCACCATGCAAAATGACAGCTACTTAAAGGAAGAAATGTTGAAAAGTATGTCTATAGATTATGATGCCCTCAAAAAGGATCTGGACGCACTCAAAAGAACAGTGAACAGATGCTACCAGGAAACTGAATTTGTTTTAGATTGCAAACAGCACAGAGGTAAGGAGAAGATCTTGAATAAAGAATTGCTTTATTTTCTAATGTTTCTTCCCCAGAAGATTTGAAGTCCAGTTAGTAGCTTACAATGCTGGCGATCTGAGGGTTAATGGCTTGGAGTTTCCTTATCTCATGGAGGGGCCTGGACCCCAGATATCCCTGCTTGAATTCAGAGAATCTTATAGTTTCTGGAACTCAGTGGGTGTTCTGGCTTCTACTGCTGCAAGGGGATGTAATTGTAAGTCAGCATAGCTGACAATTCAGGTTCTTTTTGTCTATGGGCAAATTTGAGTCTCCAACTCTGTTGGTGACAGAACATGGAAGTTTCTGGTAAGAGTGCATTTACCTAATTCTTAGGCTGAAATAGACTTAGAGCATTTATATGGGTGTGGTCATAAAAATAATTGTGTGTGTGTGTGTGTGTGTGTGTGTGTGTGTGTGTGTGTGTGTATGTGTATGTGTTTTTCCTTCTGCCTTGATATGAGAGGGGTGGCCTATTTGTGACCCTGGTGCAGCTCCCTGCAGCACATTATGGAACTTCAAAGTGGTGTCCACACTTGTGTTACTCTGTCAGTGACACAGTGAATGAGCCCAGAAAGATGAAAAAATCAAGTGTAGCACAAATCTTAAAAGGTCTTATTAATAAAAATAAGCTCAGGCCAGTTATTGTGGTGAACACTGCAAGATCAGAGAAGCAGAACAAGTCACAGCCACTTCACCTTGCAAATTCCTCAGCTGATCCTGTTTCCTCATACTGGAAGCCTCTGAGTCCTCATCTGAAATGAATCTCAGCTAAACTGCTACTAGAAGCCTAAAAGCTTAACCAAGCTCTAGTTCCTGGTCCTCACACCTTATGTACCTTTCTGCTTCCTGCTATCACTTCCTAGGAATGTGATGCGTGTGTCACCATGCCTGTTTGTTTCCAGTGTGACATTGAACTCACTGAGATCCAGATGGATCTCTGCCTTCAGAATGTTAGGATTAAAGGTGTGTGTGTCACCATTTTCTGGCCTCTATATGTAGTGGCTGTTCTGTTCTCTGACCCGAGATAAGTTTATTAGGGTGCACAATATTTTGGGGAACATAATATCACCACAATCAAGCATTGCAAGGAACCTTTCTTACCTTGTATTGTGACTGGTTATTTTAATTGACACAGTTTATCATTCATTACTTAATATTTTTTTCAGAATTTAGAGTTTACCAAGAGCTTTTTTGCTTATGATCTCGCTACACTATGATAGAGGTTAAAACCATTATTATGCAAGGAATAATAATATCTTTCAAACTGCTACACTATAAAATGTGAAAGGAAAAAAGTGCCAAAAGTTTTTAGAAATATTTCAGACCCATGAAATAACTTTATCATCTGTAAATGGTAGAACATTGCTGTAGTCCCTATCCTTAGGAATCTGAGACAGGAGGATTACAAATTTGGTGACAATCTGGACAGCTCAGCAAATTCCAGGCTACCTCTTCACAGGAAAACAAAGGTTGGAAATAAAGTTTGGTAATAGAGCATGGCCATCCCCAGCCCCTTACCAAACAAAATAATCATATTGAGGTGTTATTGCTACACAAAGTGCACACATTTTATTCAACTTGACATGCTTGGGTATGTGGACATAGATTGAAGGCATCAGCATAATCAGGAGAGTAGACTAACACCTCAAAAGCTCCCTCATGTGTCTCTTATTGCTCTTAAGGTAAGAGCATCTAACACAAAATACAGCACAACCTTAAGTGCACAGTGTCTATGGAAGAAAGGGCGATGGGGTGGGAGTCACAGTGCATTTTTGTAGGTCTAGAATTCCATCATCCGTGTAATTGCCTCTGAGCAGCAAGGGTTTGTACCCCATTCTCCAGCTCTCACAAGCCTCTGCATCTTAGAGTTGGGCTGTGTTAGAACCTCATCTGAGTTGAGCCATAAAGTGTGGTCCTGGGCCTGACTCTAACCTTGCACCATCCTCCAGTTCATCCGTGTTCTTCACTTGGTTGAGCATCTCTCTTTTGAGGTGTTGAGGAGTGAGACATGGCTTCATTCTGTAGCCCAGGCTGTCTTAGAGTCAGCCTACTCTTGTCTTTATAGCCAAGGCTGGCATGGAAGTCCCTACTTAGCCTGGGCTGGATTCAATCTGGGGGTGATCCTCCTGTCTCACTCTGTGTAGGGCTCAGGTTATAGTCATAAGTCTCATGACCAGATAATTTAAAGAATAAATAGTACTCCTTTGTGTGCATGTGCTACATTTTTCCTACTGATTTATCCACAATGGACACATCAGTTGTTTCTATATATCTACTATAAAAAACACCACACAGAGTATGGGTGTAAATGGGTCCCTTTACATTCTGGAATTTGAATTTCTTAGAGCTCTGAAATTTTACTTAGTTATTGATGTTTAATGAAAACAGTGCTGTAATTACAGAATATTAGAAAATAAGAATTTTCACCATCTACCTTCTCTGTTATAGGCAAAGGTGTTGAAGGACACCGGTCCTGCTGTGGCATAAAATGTTATTATGTCATCATGGAAAAAAAACACTGGAGTGGATGTGCACAGACCTGCTGGGACTGCAGCTTATCCCTTTTGACAATAGATGATCATGATGAACTGGTACTGTAGACTTTTATAATGCCCATTTCTTCTCTTAGACTCTGTCTCTACCCCTTGGATAGGGAGATTCTGAGCCCAGGCAGGTTTATTGAAAGAAAGACCTCTAAGTATTGGATATGGTTTGCCTGTAATGTGAGCAAACACTGTGCAGTAAGAGTATCCCCTCTTTCCCGCTCCTGACTTAGTGTCAGGACACAGCGTCTGTTATGAGAAGACTGATTAAAGAGACAGCCATGTCTTTGTAAGCTCCTCTCTTTCTCAGGACTCTGCAAGGGAGTCCCTCAGAGAAGTATGTTTTCCCAGAATAAGTTTAAACTTTTGTTACAGTACATCCTAGAGTGACAGTTATGTATCTCCATAGAGTTTCAATTGCACCCAGAGAGGTCTTGGGCTTGCTCTTTGGAAGCCAGAAGTGAGACTGCCTGAGATGAGTAATGGGAAGAAAATAGAGAAAGTCACTGACCTCTGGGCCAATCTGCAAAAATGGAAATTATATGAGATATGTAGATTTAAATAGTTTTACCTTAGCTCCATAGTACTTTTCAATGAAATTGTCAGCAACTTTTTACTTCATAGTATTTTTATGTTTTTTAAAAAAGATGTCTATTTACAGAAATGAGCAATTTTTTTAAAAAGTTGCCAAGATGCAGAAGTTTTTAATTTAAATTATTACTAACAAATCTCTTTTAATATGAAGAAGATATTTTTCTAGAGAAATGCTTGTAGGATCAGCTTGAAAACTTTGTCATTTGGAACATGGCACAAATTTTGTACACCAATTCAATACATATATAAAAAATTAAAACAAGATAATTTTTAATGTCAAATAATTATGTAAAATGTCATTTTATATACTTATAATTAAATTTAAACCCATATTTTAAGATATATTAAAAATTTAATTAGATATCATGCCACTTGCATGTCACATGTAAGACACTAAAGTTTTCCAAATATCTGTCCCTTCCCTCCAGGTCTGAACTTGAGAACGGCTTCCTTTCTGGAGCATGGAGCTTAATGCACAGCTTTTCACACAGGATCTTTGATCTTAATGAATTTGCTGTGAAGATAGGGTGTTACTTACCATATGAACACTTCCCACAGGCCTCTGTAGTGTTTGGGAATGCACATTTGAATAATTTCATAGCGTGTCAGAAATTATTTAATGAACCATGTGTGCTGTATGCTTGTTTTTAGAAGTCACAGGCAGTAATATTGTGAGTTCAGGGTTAACCTTGGTTACACAGTGAGAATTGATCTAAAGCCATAAATCATTTCATGAACCTAGTATCTCTAGACATGTGAAGTTTTCATTTTAAATAACTTGTGTAACTGACATTGGTTTTGACATAAATGAGCTACTAGTGGGAAATTACTTTAAAAATGAGCTTGGAGGGAAGGAAGTACTGGAGGACAGGACAGCAGAGAACTGATATTAGAATAGCTGGGACCTGTTATGTTGTTCTTTTTTCACCAGCCAGAGGGAAATTTTATCATCAGATGAGTTTTTTCCTTACAGAAATTCCTTCAGCTCCAAATTAAGCCGAACAATTACTGGACTGGATTATCATATAACAGAAGAAGAAGCAAATGGCAATGGATTGACAATAGCACATCTAAACTGTGAGTTTCGTGAGCCCTCACACTCCAATTTGATGCAGAATTGGGAGGATTGTGTGCAAAGGCTTTTCTTTCATTTCACAATGCTTTTCCTTTGTCAGTGGAGCTTACAGCTAAGGATAAGATGCATAAAGCAGTGCTTGAGCAAGCATTAGACAGGGAAGAAGAACAGTCTAGAAGCTGACTGCTAGTGATGTAACAATGAACACAGCTAAGGATTGTGTGTTCTTAGATGCAGAGAACACAAGCAAATCAGCAACTTAAGATCACTTGAAAGTGACTAGATCATCCTGATAGATACTATGAGTATGAATATTTGAAACATTCACTTAATTTGTTTCTGTAGTTAGCTCATAAAATTGCTTGTTATTTATAAATATAAGAACATTTTGTACATATATATATATATAGTGTGTGTGTGTGTATCTTCCTTCCATTTCAAGATGTCATATTGTAGATTCCAAGTTTTATGTTAATTTATAATCTGGTAGAAAACTATTCATTGATTATCTTTATTAGGAATATTTCTTTTTCTTGAATATATCTCATATACATAAAATAAAGTATGATCATATCCTTTCCTAACCTTCCAAGCTTCCTTGGCTTCTGTCTTAACATGTGTCTCCCTAACTCATGTTTTCTTCATTGATGCTGTCCCTAGGTGCATGGTAGAGCATCCACTGGAGCAAGGATACATACTGGTGGCCACACCTACCCATCACAAAATAGTGAATCTCCCTTTTCCAGCAGCTGTCACCTAACAATAGTGATTCCTTACGTGGTAGTAGACACCTCCTCATCTGTGCAGGAATTTTTGTCATGTCCAGAATATTGCTTTTCACATGCTTGTTCCTTCTCTGGTTCTTACATCCTTTCTGTTTCCCCTTCCTTCCTATTTCCTGCATGGTTGTGGTGCTTTTGGGGGAAAGAGGTTTATGAAGATGACCCCTTGATGGATGAGCATATATTCTCTTCTCCTAAGCACTTTAACCAGTTCTGCTTCTCTGCAATGACCACTCACCACTGCAAAAAGAAACTTCTCTGATGGAGGTTGAGAGAAGCCCAGGTCCAGGCCATAAACATAAATATTAAAAATGAAATTTGACCTTGTGACCACTTAGCAAAATGATAGTAGCAGGTTCTATACTAGAGCCCATGACTTCTGCAATCAAGGGTTTTTTATTTGAATTACAGTATCAAACATGACATATTGCCTAGCAGGTCAGTATTGTGGCATGCAGGGTCCAGTGCTGGGTAAGACCACTCAAATCTTTTCTCCCTTTAGAAGTTTGAATGTAATTGGCCCACATAATCTCACAAGGAGTGGCATTATTAGTAGGTGTGGCTTTGTTGGAGTGGGTGGGGTCTTATTGGAGGAAGTGTGTCACTGTGGGAGTGGGCTTTGAGGTTTCCTATGCTCTGGAGACCACTGAGTATGTCAATAGACTTGCTGTAGCCTGCATATCAAGAGGAAGCCAGCACCAAGTCTGTCTGCATACTGCCATGCTGCTCACCATGATAATAATGGACTGAACTTCTGAAACCGTAAGGGAGACACCCCAATTACATGTTTTCTTTATAAGAGTTGCCAAGGTCATGGTCTGTCTTCACAGCAATAAAAATTCTAGCTAAGGCACTCCCCCTAGTAACCTGCAAAGGACCTTTTGACCCATTGAAAGATAGCCTAAGGGAAGATATTTCCTGATCGGTTTGAGATTGGTTTCTCTATGACCTGACACCAAATGTGTGGTGTCTTCAGAAATAGGTTGTTTCCATGTATTTATGGTGGAAAAACAAAGGGCACAGCAGCAGCCTGGTTGTTTGGAGGCAACTATGGTCTCCCTGACTGGTGATTCCTTGGGAGGTATCCCTTGACTTGCACTTTGATTTTCACTTAATAACTCATATTTTCTGTGGATCTAGCTTCTTTTAAATTATATTTTGATATGTTTAAATTATGTTTCCATAGAATATATTTTGATCAGGTTTTCCTCTCCCCCTTAATGCCATGTTCCTCCCCACCTCCCTTCCTATGCACTCAATTTTGTATTATTTCTCTGTCTCTCCCCAAAACAAAAACAAAATAAAAACGAAAAATAAAATCAAACTAAAAAAAAAAAACATTCAGCAAGACAAAAATTGCCTAAAACAAGCAAAAAATCAACACACAAAGGTCCCCAAACCACACACACACACACACACACACACACACACACACACACATACAGACACACACACACACACACACACACACACACACACACACACACAAAACGAGTCTGCTTTGTGTTGGTCAGCTATTGGGTATCCATAAGGCCTTTTATACATCCTTAGTTTAGGTTGATCCATCCTTTATTCTCTCCTCTCCATTATTTTCCAATACTCATCTAATTTAATCCTTTAATCCTCAGAACCCCTTCTCTGCCTTCATATCACATATTCATCATTTTTCCTGATTATAGATTTTTTAGAAATACAAATTAAAAAAATATCCCCTGATAATTCTGTGTTTGTCCTTTAATAACTTTGTTAGCTAGTTAAATTTCAAGTTACCTCTTATAATTATTTAAAAATAAATTTTAATTGTTTTGTTGTTGTTTTGAAATAGGGATTTGTGTCCCCAGGCTGGTTTTTAACTCCTGATCCTTGTATCTTCATCTTTCAATTACCAAGACTACAGGCAGGTGTGGCTGTCTTTCATCCCTTTAAAGATATCAACAGTACTTATTTTACATGTGTTAGTTGGTAATCCTATTGTCTGTACTTTTGTGGGTTTTATGTACTGTTTCTGCTGGATTTTGTTCATTATGACATTTTCTTTGTGGTATTCAGTGAATTTCTTCTTCAGCTGTTACAAAAACATCTGAGGCATTAGCTGTGGTAACTTTCTCAGGAACCTTTCATTCAGTGCCTGAGAACATGGCAGGTCTGGCTCACTTCTATTTAAACGGGGTCCTGCCAGTGTGAACAGTTAGGTTCCAAATCTGCAGAAAAATAACTTTCTCTTTTGTCCAAGCAAGGTGTCACAGAGGTGGCTAGAGGACAGAAGACCATACAAAATGTGTTAATATGTACAAATCATACTGATTATCAGTATTGCTATCAATTTTGTTTTTTCTATAGGAAGTATCATTTCACACAGGTTAGCTCTGCTCCTTTGCATCTACCTCCCAAGCCCTAGGATTGTTGCTGTTTGCCACTGTGAAAGGCCATAGAGTTAATGAATTTGTTTGTATCCTTCAGCACCATACAGAGTGAGATGAGCATGTGGTAACATTTAGAGTGAGGTTCTAGTGGCTGAAAGGATGTTTGCATCCAGATTAATTGATTTTTGTAGACCTTGACTATGTTGCAGAACTGTTCCCTGATTATGGTGTGATTACTGGGCCTAAACATGAGGCTTCTGTCAGGAAGTCCAGTGGTCAGAAGGTTTCTGTGGCCACCATAAGTATTTTCTCCAGTGGGAAGATGTAGAAGCTTGTACACCTGCTTACAATGTCAGCTTCTAAGGACCCTAGTGAGAAACAGTGAGCTTGTGATTCTTGATAGAAGTCCAAGTGGGCATCAACATTTAGGTAAAGTTAAGAACTCATGATGCAGAATGTGCTCCATGTGTATCTTGTGAATAGTTAATATCTGCTATTTCTTTCCTCTTTGCCCATATCCAACACACATGCTTTACTGATTGTACCATAACCATATCTTATGGCTGACAAATATGTATACTCATCCCTACTGTACCTTACCTATTCTTTATATGGGCCACTTAGTTTTATTTATCTTCCTTCTCTGTTCCTATTGTAAATCTAAATCCTCTATTTCCACCTGGCTTAAATCCAATGTTAAATGAAGATGAACTTTTGTTAAAGTTTTATTTCTTTGCCATTTAAGTCCCGTGGAGTTTGGTGGATTTTATCTTCTGTCTGGTATTCTTTGGCTGTCCTGGAGCTTGCTCTGTAGACCAGTCTGGCCTCAAACTCTCAGAGATCCTCCTGCTTCTGCCTCCCATGTGCTGAGATTAAAGGCGTGTGTCCCCATCACCTGGCACTGTGTTTTAGTTTTTATTTAACACTTTGAATTATCTTTCACAGGAATGTAGTTGTGGATTTAGTATTCATCGTCCATAGGAGATAGCAGTTGTGTTGCACACAGGGAAGTCAGTCGATTACCAATAGCTCTGAGGAGGGAGAAGAAAGAGTAGAACAACCAAACAACAGTCACAACCCTCTTCTGTGACTATTCTATAAATGTCCCTTTTCTCCTTAAAACACAGGCATATAAGACCATGTCCTGTGTGACACATACATTTATTTCTTCTTTTTAAACTGTCTTTATTGTAAAAAGTATCAGAGGAAAACAATCTTAGTGTAAAATTGTTCCATGGAAATACTGAAAATTATTTTAACTTGCTAGCCAAAAAAAATTAACAGTGTGAAGTAGATAAGAACTTGAGCTGTGATCAAAAGACCATTTTGTGATCAAGAGACATGTCACAGCACTAGTGTAGTTAGAGGAGCATTGAAAGAGTCATTTCCCTACTATTGTGTAGGATCTGAAGTCTGAACTCTGGTTGCCTGGTCTGATGTCAATGGCCTCCACCCACTCAGCCATGTCATTGGCCCAAGTCTAATTGTATGCATTTAGAGAAAATAGAAATCTTTTATTGATATACTTATGATTCATTCCATGTTTTGTACATTTTTTTTGTCAATCTTGTTTTAAAAACCTTAGCCAGAATTACTATAAGATTTGAAATTAATTAATTTCCCATTATATTTTTTATTTAATAGTGATTTAACAGTAATGGGATTGCTACATAACACAGGAGGCAGTGCATTTTTCAGTTCAACAGGTGAAGATAATGATGACTGTGTTAGAACTCACTGCTGTATCTGCAAAAAGAAAGTGGATAAATTATCTAATTCAGTGGGCAGTGCATAGGAAAGTTTAAAATGGAATGTGATCATCTTTGTTGGTTTCCTGTGGTGATTTGTAACTACTTAACGACCAAATGTTTTAACCACAGGTCACAGTCTGCTATGCAAGTAGGGTGATGAATTGGAAAGGGAAGAAACATTCTTCTGAAAACTGATTTAACAGAAAATTAGCCATTTTCTTTCCTTGTACAACACTGTGGCCTGTGTCTGTAGAATGGATGCCTCTGGTCCAGGGCCCTAAGGAATCACTCTCTTTTCTTTTTCCTTAGTGACACACAGAACTTAATACAGAACTCTAATAAATAGCACATGTATTTCATCGTCACTAGAAGAAACCATTTCAATATCCATGGCTCTTTTTTTTTTTTTTTCTTTTTGATGGATCCCTCAGCTCCCTTACTGGATCCTCCTTCATTTATTTATTTTATTATTTTTTTATTAAGAGATTTTTCTATTCACTTTTACATATCAACCACAGATTCCTCTGTCCTCCCACCTCCTACCCCCCAGACTCCCTCCCACACTCACCCCCCATTCCCAACTCCTCCAAGGGAGTCAGCAGAGCCTGGTACATTCAGTTGAGGCAGGACCAAGACCCTCCTCTTTGCACCAAGGCTGCAAAAAGTGTCTCACCATAGGTACTAGGTTCCAAAACCAGCTCATGCACTAGGGACATGTCCCAGTCCCACTGCCTGGCACCCCCCCCCCCAAATAGTTTAAGCTAAACAACTATTTTGCTTATCCAGAGGGCCTAGTCCATTGCCATAAAGGCTCCTCAGTTATTTGTTCATAGTTCATGTGTATCCACTAGTTTTGCTAGTTGTCTGTGTACTTTTTCCAATCATCTTCTCAATTATCTTTTGCTCATAGTATCCCTCCTTTCTCTCATCAATTGGATTCCTGGAGCTCTGCCTGGGACTCGGCCGTGGATCTCTGCATCTGCTTCTGTCAGTCACTGAATGAGGGTTCCATGGTGTCAGTTAGGGTATTCAATCATCCAATCACCAGAGTAGGTTAGCTCAGGCACCCTCTCTAACATTGCCAGTAGTCTATGGTGGAGTCATCTTTGTGGATTCCTGGGGACCTCCCTAGCACTCTATCTGCCTAGTCCATCTTGCCTTCATTTATCATGGTATCTCTTTACTTGTTCTCCCAATGGGTTCCTGATCCATCTTGAACCTCCTGCTCCCCATAGCTCTTATTCCCCCATCTCTTGACCTCCACTACCCCACCTTACCCCCAGTTGACTCATGTAGATCTCATCCATTTCTCCATCTCTGGGCAATCTCTGTGTCTATCTTAGTGTCTTACAAGCTAGTCTCACTGGAGCTGTGGTTTGCAGTCTGGTTTTCCTTTGTTTTACATCTAGTATCCACTTATGAGTGAGTACATACCATGTTTGTCCTTCTGAGTCTGGGTTACCTCAGTCAAAATAATATTTTCTGGTACCATCCATTTGCCTGCAAACCTCATGATGTCATTGTTTTTATCTGCTGAGAAGTACTCCATTGTGTATATGTACCATATTTTCTTTATCCATTCTTTAGTTGAAGGGCATCTAGGTTGTTTCCAGGTTCTGGCTATTACAAAGAATGCTGCTATGGACATAGTTGAGCATGTGTCCTTGTAGTATGATTGAGCATTCCTTGAGTATATGCCCAAGAGTGTTATAGCCTGATCTTGAAGAATATTGATTCTCAATTTTCTGAGAAACAGCCATACCGATTTCCAAAGTGGCTGTACAAGTTTGCATTCCCACCAACAGCGTAGGAGTATTCCCCTTACTCCACGTCCTCTCCAACATAAGCTGTCTTCAGTGTTTTTGATCTAAGCCATTCTGAGTGGTAGAAGATGGTATCAATATCCATTGGCTTTGACAGCACAACTAAGAACTAGGATGCAGTTGTGGGTTTTGGTTTGTTTGTTAGTTGTTAGCTACTGTTTGACACTTTTTGTATGGAGAAGAATTTATCATCTTTAGAGTGCATTTATTTGATGCAAAAAAAAGTAATTTCAGACTTAGTGAATAGTTTCCAGACTAGTTTAAGACACTCATACAACCTTCCACAATCCATATGTGTTCTCATTCTCTCTCTTTCTTTGATACATTTGATGATGAGTTGAAACTCCATAGATACAGTAATATTCATTGAGGCAGGTTGTATGTGTAAGTTCAAGACTTATAATCTTTTCTTCCTTTCTTTTTTATTAAGAAATTTTCTATTCATTTTACATACCAACCATAGATCCCCTCTTCTCCCTCCTCCCACCTCAATTCTTTCTCCCATCTCAAACCCCATCCCATCTCCTCCAAGACAAGGCCTCCCATGGAGAGTCAGCAGAGCCTGAAACACTCAGTTGAGGTATGTCCAACTGCCCCCCCCACCCCCGACCAGACTGTGTAGGGTTTCCCACCATAGGTAGTGGGCTCCAAAAAACCCATTCATGCCCTAGGGATGGATACTGATCCCACTGCCAAGGAGCCACTTAAGCAGATCAAGTTACATAACTGTCTTGCCTATGCAAAGGGCCTGGTTCAGTCCGATAGAGGCTTCACAGCTATTGGTCCACAACTCATGACAGTTCCTACTAGTTTGATTTGGTTAAGACTCATAATCTTGTAGGGAAATGAGTTTGAGGGTAGCCTTAGGCTACATAGTATGTTTGAGATCATTGTGTGCTACAGAGTAAGATTCTGTCTCATGAAGCCTAATAATAATAATGATGGTAAGCCATCCATAAATATTTTGTAGGGAAAAGTTTTCTGGTTCATGTCACTGTTGATATTTCTTTGTACATTCACTTGTGATATACTTTAGTTCTGAAACAGTTTGATTCATAATTGTTTTCTTCCTTCCTCCCTTTCTTCCATCCTTCCTTCCTTCTTTCCTTTCTTCTTCCTAAATTTCTTTATTTGTTCCTTTCTTTGTTACTTTCCTTCTCTCTTTCTTTCATTCTTTCTTTTGACAATTACATTAAAAACATCAAGTCTTGAATTTAGAGTATGCATGTAATAAAATGCATACTCTAAGTCATAAGATATATGAGTCTTAGCAAATAGGTATACCTTCACAAGCACCATTCTGCAAATTAGTTTTATATCAACTTGACACAAGCTAGATTCCTCTGAGAAGAGGGAACCTCGAGTGAGACAGTGCCTCAAAACAAACAGCTGGCTGTAGGCAAACCTGTAGGGCATTTTCTTAATTAATGACTAATGTTGGAGGCCCCAGGCCATTGTAAGTGATATCACCACTAGGCTGGTTGTCTTGGGGACTATAAGAAAGTAGAATGAGCGAATTTGGGGGAGCAGGGCTGTAAGCTGCACTCCTATGTGCATATACTTCTTTCCCTGCCTGGAGTTCAGCCTCCAGCAGTGTAGGGCTTGAAAGAAATCCAGAGTGTATGCAAATAAAACTTATTTATCTGAGGGAGTAAAGGGAAAGATATTCACACACTCCCTAGATAGTTTTCTTCTTCTATATTTTTTATTCTGTGTTCTCTATTCTTTATTCTATGATTTTATTTTTCCTCTACAGTTTACATACCCCAATAAAATCTTCCAGGCAACACAAAAATTACAATGTGGTTACTGTAGATGGACAACTTTCTCCTGCCTGCCTATTCCTGAATAACCAGTCAGAGGCTTAATATTAATTACAAACTGTTTGGCCTATTGCTCAGGCTTATTTTTAACTAGCTCTTACAACTTCAATTGACCTATTTCTATTAATCTATATTTTGCCACATATCTCATGTCTAAAATTTAATATTTAATATTTAGTGTGTTCCAGTACATCTTGCTCCTCTGGTGGCTAGCTGGCATCTCCTTCAACTCTGCCCTCCTTTCTTCCTGTATTCAATTTGTATTTCTAGTCTATCTATCTTCTGCCTTGCTATAGGCCAAATCAGCTTAATTTATCAACCAATGAGAGCAACATATATTCACAGCATACAGAAAAGACATCCCACAGCATTTTTCCTTTTCTGCCTAATCAAAAGGAAGGTTTTAACTCTAATATAGGAAAATTACACATAACAAAACAGTTATCAAGCAAGAATTACAGTAACAATATCTAGTGTATTTGTATTTGCCAAAATTAAAGAAAATACCCTATCATCTATCCTATTTTAATGAGTCTAAAGTTTCATCTCTAATTTACCACTTATCATAACTAAGAATAGCTACAATTATAACTATGTAGTATTCATATCTATCAAAGACCCCAGAGGATATGTTCATGGCAAGCAACTTCCGAAATTTTAGATATACCAGAGACACATTGCTGCCTGAATAGTCACCCAAAGTTCTTGTGTAATGTTGGGTCATTAATCTTCAGACTACAGACCCATAGTATCTGGCAGACATTTCAGGGAAGCAGGAAATTTGAAGGTCTGTCCTGCCTACATTGGCAGTGTTCATCAGTAACTTTCCACTGTATCTTGCAGAATGTTTGCAGTTTCTTCTGTGAAGCAGGAACCTGAAGGACCATCCTACCTTGTTTTGGCAAAGTTCAGTGGTTCCTTTCCTACAGGTCCTGCTTGTCCAGTTTATACAACAAATTGTCAAGCCGTCAAAACAAGAGCAGTTTCTTGCCCAAATGGCTAGCCTTTGCTACATTGAAAGCAAACTCCATAAGGAGTTTCTTTAATGCTCATCATCCTTTTTGAAATAATTGGTGCTGCCAGAAACAGACATGTCTCAATTTCCAGAAAAGTCTAAGTTCTTAAAACACTTTAAATATTTTGTAGGTCTTTGAAGTGTTTGAAGATTTCCCTACCTATCTGAAATACATCTCTCCATATCTATAAAACCTAACTAATATGACTATAAGTTTGACTATTTAGATGACTATTAATTTGCATTTTTAACTACATATTACCTTTTTAAATGAGTTGTATGAACATTATACCTTAAATAAGAGTGGAAATATACATACAGTGCAACAAAATTGATCTTATAATTGTATCAATAAACAAAAATCCATACCAATGTATAGTATTTTGAGATAAACAGTTATTTTTGGAATTAAAGTAGATTCAATAATCTACCTTTTTCTTATCATTTCTTTATCATAGCCCCCTTTTTTTTCTTTGGAGAGAAGCTGATTATGACCATTAACTACTTATAACCAACCCCCTTTCAATGAAAATAAACATTCATAAACACTATTTTGGGAATTTGGGCATAGTGTAGCAGGAAACTTAAAAGTTCTTATTAATGAAATCAAACCTGAGGCCAGTTATTGGGGTGAATGCTGGAAGATCAGAGAAGCAGAACAAGCCACAGCTATCTCACCTTGCTAGTTCCTCAGGTGATCCTGTTTCCTCAGGCTGGAAGCTTTTGAGTCCTCATCCCAATAGCTCTCAGCTGAACTGTGCTGCTCCAAAGCCTGAATACTTCTCCAGCCAAAATGCTTAATTAACTAAATACTTAACTAACCATATGCTTTACTCCTTTAGTTCCTGGTCCTCACACCTTATATAACTTTCTCTTTCTGCCCCCACTCCCTGGGATTAAAGGTTGGGTTTCTGGGATTAAAGGCATGGGTCATGCTTAGCTGTTTCTAAAGTGGCCTTGAACACACAGAGATCCACCTGGCTCTGCCTCCCAAGTGCTGGGATTAAAGGCGTGCACCACCACCTTCCAACTTCTGTTATGGCTTACTCTTCCCATTTTCTAGCCACCATTTTTGGCTTTGTTCTAGTGGCTGTCTGTTCTCTGACCCCAGATATGTTTTTTCGGGGAACACACAATATTTCAGGGAACACAATCCCACCACAGGCATAGTTTTCTATACTACTTTCTGCTGACTGAGGGCACTGGTAATCTTATGAGAATCCTGAGAAATTTTGAGGTAATGGTAAATGATCTTCTGGGAAGATCAGATAGAACCTTTGTTGATATATACCATCTGCCAAGGTTCAGGAGGCCTCACTTGATCAAATCTTATCCATCTTAACCTGAAAGGAGTTCACAGCCTCTTGCTTCTTGTAGAAGCAAAAGCAGAGCCTCTTTTCCAAAGCAATGTATTCTTAGACCCAATTTTGAAGTCAAGATACCTTTAAAATACATATGTTGATTTAACGTATTAGCCCCACAATCAAATGTCTCTCTGCAGTTAGCTCATTAACAGTCAAAAAGTTCAAAGAAAACACAATAATATACACAATCCAGACTCTGTGTATTTTCCATCTTTATATGGCTTTTTATGTATATTACTTTATTATTCTTGAAGACTTTATTTTTATGACTATCTATACCCATTCTCTTCTCTCTCCCAAGCCTATGTACATTTTTTAAACATACTGTGACCCATTTAGAGCTTTTTTTCCATCTGAAGTTTTCTTCATTGAATACCTGTAATCCTTTTCTGATGACTACTTTAAACTGCTGAGCACTAGTACAAAAGCAGCTGCTTTGGCGGCTTACTCTGCCCTGTTCCATTGTTCTCTGAGTACCTAGCTTCAGAGCAGAGGTCCCAGTGAGAGCCACATTTATTGCCCCAACTCTGGGAAGCAGTATTAAATATCATGTAGCTGTGTTCTTAAGTCTGCAGCTATGCTTTCAAGTGTGCAGGCAGCAGCTGAAGAAGTCTCTTTATACCTCAGCCTGTTAGAGACTGTGGGAGTCCACCATGTTCAGCTGAGGCCCACCATGGACAGGAAATGCAATTCTGTCCCTCAGCCTGTAAGGAGAGACATGAACTAGGAAAATGCTCCTGGCTCTGTTTTAGAATCTCTCTCTCTCTCTCTCTCTCTCTCTCTCTCTCTCTCTCAATATATATATATATATATATATATATATTTTGTTTTTGTTTTGTTTTTTAAATCAGTAGATTGAGGGTAGTATGTGTACAAGGAATTAACCAAAATCTTTGATCAACAATCAAGCCTAGCTAGGAAAGTACTTCAGCTAGTAATCATTGGGCTGCTTTGTTTTTTGATCCCTAAATTAGCTATGTGTCCTTGTGAACTTTAGAGTGTTTTCTAGGGTTTCTCATCTCAAAGCTATTATCAAAACATCTTAATTTAATCTGAAGTTATTTTAGGGATTTGTTTAATCTATAATGCATCTATCTATATTAAGATTAAAAGACTTTAAGCTATTTTGACTACTGGGACTCAACTGTTTTACTTATGCTTAACCTTAGCCATAGTATATATGGCTCCTCAATCAAAACTCAAGTGTTTTAGCTTTGTGACATTTTCTTGCTTTAATTCTTATCCTCTGTAGCCCCATGCTTTACCAGAGGCAAGGGCAATATTTTATCCTACCTTTACCTATTTTAATTTTTCCACTAAAATAATCTTCATCATAATACCTTACTAGATTTATTAAAGACCCTCAATCATCAAACTCTATTCAAACTAACACTATTATTGTATAAAATCATTACTTCAGTTAAACAATACAGCTTAGGATAACATCTCCATAGTAATCCTCAGGTTTAAAAAAAGCCCAGTAGAGTGGGATATTTCTAAGAAATGATCATGCTGTATTCAGGGAAGTGGGTATCTCCCCATGCCCATTTATACCTTGCCAGATACCAGAGGAAGATGGCAGCAGCAAACATGTGAAGGCCCAGCATATGCAAAGACATTCTGTGGTCTGTGGTCTCAGGGCCTTTTCTATCTGAAATTTACCCATCAAAGTTTTGTTTCCTGATGGCCAGTCCCCTTAAGTCAATTGCCATCTGCTGCTCTTCTGTCATCACCAATGGCATGCATCAGATTGTGATCCTGCTCTGTTTGATTCTTCCCTGATTTCCTCACTCTATATGCATCCCTCTACTACACATCTCTCTTCTACATGTCTCCTACACACATCTTTATACAGATATTGCTCCATCTCTCTCTACACAGCTCTCCTTTCTACATAACTACTCATCTTCCTTTCCACACAGTTATCTCAAACAGCCCTCTCTTATAGCTCTCTCTTTCATAGCTCTTCTGCATAGCAGCAGGTCTCTCAGAGAAAAAAATTCCAGACAAATATATGAGGGTCAGAGCCATTTGATAACATATGAGAATCATAGTTTCTTTCAGGCTAGGGATGTCAAATTGACCAGCCAGTCAGTAAGTGGCAATGCTTGGCTGTCAGCCAAGCTACTTGGTGAGCAGGTTTGAGGCACATAGGCTGAGTGGTCAGCATTTCCCAACAGAAAGTGATATTGAAATTCAGGACTTAAAAAATAAACAATTCGATGGCTGAGCCTTGAGTCTTGTGTTGTAAACTGAGGTTGGAAGTATGAGCAGAAAGTCAATTGCTGAGAGATTTATGTCCACTACAGTTGCTTTCATTGTGCTTGACTTTAGTTAATCAAACAGACACTTGGGAATTTGTCCTTGTGCCTATTTTACAGAGGCAACTAGCTCATTTTGAATTTGCTTTAAGCTAAAATCAGCTTTAAAAAAAAGCTGTCTTTGTAGCTGAGAATACTGTTACTTTCCTATGTCAGCCTGAGTTATGAAAAATATCCTGGTATTAATTCTAGTCATCAAAATTATACAGCTTAATGAGAAGTCATCTTCCTGACCATCCACAGATATATGTGCCCATAGGACTGAGATGTAATCATGAGATTAAATATATACATCACATGAGACTGCTCATTACAGTGCAGGTATTAGGGAGATACCACAGCTGTTTTTGCACATGTGAAATTACAGACAGAAGCAACAGTGTTCAGAGTTTGTGGCACCATTAGCTTTGCTTGGACAGGGTTCCTCCATCAGAAAATTATTCATCTGGTATGTTGACAGTTGAACTATCATTGTTATCTGTTGTATAATGCCATGGATCTAACCTTTCCTTACTATGTCCCACATGCCACTTGGTTTCATTTATCTTTTTTTTCTTCTAAATTCCTATAGTAAATTTGAATATTCCATTTCTCTCCATCATAAATCCAAGATTCAAAGAACATGATTTTTTGTCAAAAATTGATGACTTTGAATTCTCAGTTCCATGTACTATGAGTGGGTTTCATTCTCGTTCTGTCTTTCTTTTCCAGAGTCTTATTAGCCCACACTAGCTTCAAACTCCCTATGTACTGAAGTGTGCCTCAAATCCCTATGTCTTGAACTGTGATTCTCCTACCTTCATCTCCAAAATACTAGAACTATAATTGTGCCCAACTGTGCTGGGCTGGATCTATTATTGAGGATCTCCATTTTAAATTCATTCTCTAGTCAACTTCCTCTATCTATTAGGGGGAAAACAGCTACAATTTTTCTCTGACCATTTGAGTTTTTTTCCATCTTCTGCTAACACCTCAGGCTGAGCAGAAATCTGACTTCTGTCAGTTTTAAAGGATGATTTTAATTATTTATTAATTAATTACTCATTGATTTCTGTTTTTGTTACATAGCTCAGGTTGATCTGGAACTAACAGTCCTTCTGTTTTAGATGATGTACTAATTTACTCTGCTTTCTAATTTTTTAATATGTTTTTATTTTGCATTTAATTTTTTTCTTTTTTACAGAAGAGCAGTTATGGCTTCTAATATACCATCCTTTGTTGCATGCAGGGAATTCAGTAGATTACCATGTTTCAGAGGATACCCATTAACTATGAGGTGGGGGAACATGAAGGGAAAATAGACCAAAATATTAGTTACAAGCCTTCATTTGTGCCTGTATTCCAAATCTTCCCTCTCTTCTTAAAACACAAGTATATGAGACCTTGTTATGTGTACTACACATATTTGTTTATACCTAGCATATTTATTGACAAAATAAAAGTGGGAAAGAAGGTTTAGCATACAATAATTCCTTGGTAATATTAAAAATCAGTTTTACCTGCTGTTCAAAATTTGCAAGTGTGGAATAAAATGGGGATTTTTTTGGTATGATCAAGAGATCATTTCTTTTTAATGAGCTTAGAGAATAAAAGACATTTTAGTGATGAACTTATGATTAATAGCTCCATATTCTGTATCTTTTGGCAAATAGAAATTTTAAAATCATGATATTTCAGTGAATGTTCAAAATTAAGTAGTTGCCTATTATTTTTGTACTTTAGTGACTTGAACACAGTGAAATTCGATCATAATACTGGAAGATGTGCATTTTTATCTAGAACAAGACTAGATAATGATAACTGTGATCAATTCTACTCCTGTATCTGTGAGAAGAGACTGGATAAATTCCCTGGTTCATACTGCAGCAAGAGCTAAAGGCAAAATGGAATTTGCTGATCCTCATTTCATTCCTATAATAATTTGTGACTCCTTATGAACAAGTGTGTTGATCACAGGACTTGGTTCTCTGTGCAAACAGAGAGAAGAGCTGGAAGAGGTTGAAAATATTCTCTGAAATCTGACTTGGCAGAGCAGAGGCAATCTTTCTTCCCAGAAGACACAGAACACATCTGCTCTGGTGCATGGACACCCTTTTCGCCAAGCTCTGAAGAATCTGCTTTTTTTGTTTACTTAAACACCCATAGAACTAAATAAAGAACCGTAAAAAACAGCCTGACTCTTTCATTATCATCTCAATTGAAAGCACAATTAAGAATTACAGTGAAGTTATAAGCTTCAATTTCTTAGTTGTTAGTTGATTGCTGTTCTGTTTTATTTTGTGTGTTTTGTTTCATGTAGAAGTTTTCTTCATGGTTATAAACATTCCACTTGCCCATAAAATTTAATTTCAATTTTGGTGAACATTTGCAAGTATGTAGTTCAAGGAACTACTGAATACATTTTATCCAAAACATCAGTTTATCCCATCCTTCTTTAAACAATCATTGATAAGTTAAAACCTTATAGAAATGGTGGTAATATTAGAAGTTGGCTAGATGTAGTGGCCTACCCTCGTAATCTTAGCAATTAGGAGGCTAAGACAAGATTGCTAAAAAAAAAAAATAATAATACAGTGAAAGCCTGTGTGAAGGAACCAAACAAGCCAAACAAAATTGAGGCCCAAAAGTTCCTAAATATTTTCCAGGGACATCACTTTATCTTATACAACTGTACCCAAGTAATCAAACTTAGGGCATTTAATATCGATACAGCAGTTTGTTCTAATTTAGGATCCATGTACTCATCTACTGACTGAATAATGTCACTCTAGGTATTTCCTCCATGTTCAGGTTCACATGCATTTAGTGCTGATGTCATTGTGTGATTTAGTATAGTCATTTAGAATAGGTTTTTTTTTTAATGTTTTCTGGTGGTGGTAGTTTTTGTTTGTTTGTTTCTTTTTTCCAAGACAGAGATTCACTGTGTTAACCTGTCTGTCCCAGAATACTCTCTGTACAGCAGGTTGATCTAGCACTCACAGATTTGCCTGCCTCTGCTACCTGAGTACTGAGATTAAATATATATATGGTAGCCTTGGCCACCCTAAATCTTGTTATATCAACAAGATTGACTTCTAACTCGTGGAGATACACTTACTTTTGCCCCACAAATGCTAGGTTAAAGACATGCAATACCATGTCCAGCTGAGAAATACGGACTTTAACGAGTACACTACTTATCCTCCATTAAATCCAAGCAGAACATTTCCATATCCTCTCAGAGTCCTTTCTTGCCCCAAGCTGTCCTCTTACACAGTAAGTTGGTTCTATTCCCATTACAACTTTGTATCTGCTTTCTTTTTGCTCACTGTTTTTAACATTAACCAAAAACTTCCTCTTTTTAAAATAATATTTTTATTAATTCTTTGATAACTTCATGCCATGTTTTTTAATCACATTCACTTCCCCTGGTTCAATTCCTTCCAGTTTCCTCCCACCTCTCTACCTACACAACTCTCTGATTTTTTTCCCTTTTTCTTTTTAAAATCCATTGAATCCAGTTGTGCTGTTCATCTACCTTTGGATATTGGCCCTGGAGTTGGTTCACTGAAAATATTAACAAAATTGACAAACCTTTGGCCAAATTAACTAAAATATACTGATAGGATTGAAATTAATAGAGTCAGAGATGAAAAGGGAGACATGATTTTCACTGAAAAAAATTAGGGAATCGTGAGGACATACCTTAAAAAAATCTGTATTCTACTCATGTAAAAACTGGCTTCCCCTAAACTTGGAGCACAGAGGAGGGAGCACTTCCAAATTCTTTTTGAGACACCAGCAAATGTTGATTGGATATCCTCCTGATGGATTTTTCCTTTAGTGAGTAGGAAATGAACTCCCCGCTGCTTCTCACTAGGTTTGGTTTGAAGTCTATTTTGTCAGATAACAGAATAGGTACTCCTTCAGTTTGCTTGGAATATCTTTTCCACTCATTCCTCCTAAGTTCGTATAAGAATTACTTTTCTAATGTTTGATAAAACACCATGATCAAGACAAATTATAGAAGAAAGGGTTTATTTTAGGCTTATGGTTCATGAATACTAGGTTCCATGATGGCTGAGCAGAGACATGGTGGAAGAAGTAAGTGAGAGCTTACATCTCAAATCACATACAGGAAGCAGAGCAAGCTCACTCTAAGTGTAGTGAAATATTTCGAAACCTCATAGCCTGCCCCTTGTGATATGTTTCATCCATGAAGACCACACCTACTAATCTTCCCCAAATAGCCACCAACTTGGAACCAAGTATTCGAATAACTGAAATTTATAGGATACTTCTCATTTAAACCATCATTGCTAGTATCCACAAGTTAGTTATGTTTCTTGAAGGCTTATTAAAGAAATGAGTATAGTGAAAAGCAGAGAAAAGAGATGTGTTCAATGTGACTATCACTGAGAACAGAAAAAACAACAACAACAACAACAACAAAAACCACAGTTCAGGACGCTTAGGTTTAAATAGAGTTCAAGAGATATGCATAAATAAGCAGTAGTGTTCATGGTTTGGTTCCAATTACCACTGCTGTCTTTGCCTCAGTCCCTTCACAAGAAGTTTATAGAACATTTTTCCATAATTGTAATCTGCTGTGGGATGTCTTCCCATATGCTGTGAATATGTGTTGCTCTGGTTGATTGATAAATAAAGCTACATTGGCCCGTGGCAGGGCAGGATGGAGCCAGGTGGGAAAATCCAAGAGAGATAGGAGAGAAGAAAGGAGAGTGGGGCAGACATGGTTAGCCACTGCCAGAAGAAGCAAGATATAAAGTATCAGTAAGCCACAAGCCACATGGCAAGTTATAGATATGTAGAATTGGGTTAATTTAAGATATAAGAGCTAGCTAGCAAGAAGCCTGCCATGGCCATAGTTTGAAAATAGTATAATTCTCTGTATGTTTATTTGAGTCTGAGCAGCTGCAGAACTGAGCAGGACGTAGACAAACTTTCAGCTATACTAATCTGCATAAAGAAAATGTAGGCAAAAACTGAGTTGCACCATTATTTAGAGCTGTCAATCCAATATGGTGACCTCTGGTCACATGTAGCCACTGGGTCCCTGGGAAGTTAGTGACTTAGATAATAGCTATAAGAATTAACTCTATGGAAAGATTAAAACAAACAAAAAGCTAAGGATTCTGTGTAGTTCCAAACTATGTTTTAATCTCTTGATTTGCGTTCCAGAAACTTAGCACTCCTTCATTCCCACATGAAGCTGTCAGACCCCAGGGAATCCCTTCCTGACACATCCAAGATAGGATTTTCCAACTCTCTCTTTATATTTCCTCTAATGCAATTACTTTGTTTCCTTTTCTTAGACTGATACTTACTACAAGAAACCAAGCAGAGGATAAGAATACTACAGAAATAACACAGTATAAGGGTTCTCTTTTTCATATTCTGGAAGGGCCTCAAAATTTTAGTGGTGTTTGCTTGAATCTTACATAACCATTATTCTAACTTGGCAGCAACTTTTAGTTAAAACCACCTAAAAGACATTTTCTTCTGCCATCGCCACCAGTTATTCACTCTTCCAGATGCCTTGTTGCCCTCATGGCCACTGATACCACCTCTCCTGTGAAAAACTATAATGTAGTTGGCTGCAGAATTTCTGGATGCCTTGTATTCTCCTGACTTATATTTTAGCTATCTTGACCTGTACTATGGCAGGCATACTATAGCCACACATTGCCAGAAAGACAAGAACCAAAAATTAGTGAGGTTTCGAAAGCCAGTGGTCTTGAAATGCTTTTGAGCCACTGGGTGAAACAGACTTTTCATTTTATGTGTGTGAATACATACCTGCTATGGATATCACTCTGTGTAAATAAAATTCTGATTGGCCAGTGGCCAGGCAGGAAGTATAGGCGGGACAAGAGAAAAGAGAATTCTGAGAAGTAGAAGTTTAGAGGGAGACACCGCCAGCCGCCACCATGAGAAGCAACATGTAAAGACAATGGTAAGCCACAAGCCATGTGGCAAAGTATAGACTAACAGAAATGGGTTAATTTAAGATAGAAGAAGTAGATAACAAGAAGCCTGCCACAGCCATACAGTTTCTAAATAATGTAAGTTTCTGTGTGCTTTCTTGGTTGGGTCTGAGCAACTATGGGACTGGTGGGTGAGAGAGATTTGTCCTGACTGGGCCAAGAAGGAAAATTCTAACTACAAATGGCGCCCAACGTATTGGCAAGAGTTTCCACCTAAAACCTGAGAAAAAAGATTTTAAAACGGAGCTAAAAACAGCTTCCTAAATGTCTCTCTCAAGTTAGCAGCAGCCTGCGGGTTTGAGCTACTGTGGTGGGTTCCTGGCATGTGCGTCTGACCTGCAGTGTGGCGGGAATGAGGAATCTATAAGCAACACATTGCTGTGTGGTAGATTTAGCCTTTGCTAGTTTTTAAAAAAAAGTTTCTGGGCTGTGCACTGCTTTGATAGAACTGCTTCTGATAGTTGATGGTATACATGGCTCCAGACCCAGAGCTGGCGGTAAACGGTACCACCACCATATTGGGAAGCTGAGGTGGGCGGAGCCAGCAGCCACAGTGGTGTTTCAGTCTTACAAAGATGGATATTACACAGAGAATCTGGTTTATGTTGTCTTTGGGATTTTTAACTGCAGAAAAAGATTTGATCTTAAAAGCTGTTGAGTTAAATAAATATGTAAATTGTAAAGGTAACTTGACTTCAAAATTTGGATATAAGGATATGTTGCTTTGGAAAAGAGTCTCTGCTTTTGTTTCCACAGAAAGCCAGAGGCTGTGGATTTGTTCCAGATTAAGATACATCAGGTTTGATCAGCCAAGACCACCTAAAAGGTCTCTGATGACACCATGGCCCAGATGATCCGACATCCAGAATGGTTTCAAGGCAACTGGCTCAGAGGTTTACCCTCACGGACTACTCCATAATCCTAAAATTTTCTTTGTGTCCCCATAAGATACAGCGCCCCCCTCCAGCAGGAAGTAGTAAGAAAAACTACACCCACATTCCCAAAATTATCAAGCTGGCTTTAGAGATGGAATTGGCTCACTCCTTCTCTAAACCCAGACATACTACTAAAAGAAAAGGTTAAGAGATTCTTGTGTCCCAAATCAGAAGAGCCCTCTGGTGTGGGACAGAGAAAAAACAATATTTTTATTTAAAAAAGTTTGATTATAAATGAGATCTCTTTCTAAAGAAGAAAAGGGGATATGATACAGATATAATAGGATGAAAGGGTAGATTAAGGAACTTACTTCTAAAGAGCAACAACTTGTTTAAAATGTTTTACATTGGTATAGATTTTAGTCTATTGATACAAACTTAAAGTTAATTTTGTTATAGTGTGTGTATATTTCTAATCGTGTTTAAGGTATTATATTTGTATAGCTCATTTTAAATTGAAATGGATAATTAAAAATAGATTAATAATTAGTCATCTATGATAATCATACTTGTAGCCATGTTAGTTAAGTCTTCTAGATATACAGAGAGATATTTCAGATAGACAGGTAATCCTCAAACACTTCAAAGGTCTACAGAATATGGCATTTAAAATATTTTTAAAATTTAGACTTTCTGGACAGTGAGACATGTCTGCTCCTGGCAGCACCGATTTACTTCAGAGAGGAGGATGGGCATTGAAGACACTTCATATCTTATCTTCACCTTTGCAAAAATAGCCATTTGGGCAAGAAACTGTTCTTGCCTGGACTGCTTGATCGACTGGACATACAGGACCCATAGAAAGGTGACCACTGAACTTTGCTTGAAAAAATGGTCCTTCAGGTTCCTGCTTCGCAGAGGAAACTGCCAGACATTCTACAGGACACTGAGAGAAGTGATTGAGAGACTCTAGCCCTGTGGGCTGAAGACAGATGCCCCAACATTACAAAGGAACATTAGGTGACTGTTCAGGCTGCCAGCTGTCTCTGTCTACCCTGCAAGACTCCCGAAAGTTGCTTGCATCCTTCTCCCGGTTCTCAGGTAATATTATATCCTTCTGAGGTCTTTGATATGGTTGAAGACTAGATAGTTATGATTTCCTCAGTTATGATAAAAGATACGTTAGATATAAAACCTTAGACTCATAAATATAAGATAGATAGGATATCTTCTTTAATATTGTAACTGTAATTCTTGCTTGATAATTGTTTTGTTATATGTAATTGTACTATGTAAAAGTTAAAACCTTCCTTAAAAAAAAAAAAAGAAAAGGGGAAGTGCTATGGATATCACTCTGTGTAAATAAAATTCTGATTGGCCAGTGGCCAGGCAGGAAGTATAGGCGGGACAAGAGAAAAGAGAATTCTGAGAAGTAGAAGTTTGGAGGGAGACACCGCCAGCCGCCACCATGAGAAGCAACATGTAAAGACAATGGTAAGCCACAAGCCATGTGGCAAAGTATAGACTAACAGAAATGGGTTAATTTAAGATAGAAGAAGTAGATAACAAGAAGCCTGCCACAGCCATACAGTTTCTAAATAATGTAAGTTTCTGTGTGCTTTCTTGGTTGGGTCTGAGCAACTATGGGACTGGTGGGTGAGAGAGATTTGTCCTGACTGGGCCAAGAAGGAAAACTCTAACTACACATACCAAAGGACTACATACTTATAGTTGTTATAAGTTTTAGCTGTCTTCTGAAAACAGAAAAATATAACAGTGCTTGCAATTTCTAGAAGTAGCAATGGCTTCAAAGGCAGAATAAAGCATTTGGATCCCTCATAATCATTGTGGATTTATCATCCCTGTAGCTATAAAATTTAGCCTTATTGCCTGGCAGTGCAGTATATTGAAAAGATAACAAAGTGCAAAATATGATGACCTACAAGGAAAAACAACACACAGAAGATGGCAATCTAAAGGAAATTTTTGTCGTTTATGGCTGAAGAGTTAATAGGACCCTAGGTCTCCCAGGCCTTCAAAGCTACAGACCTCTGCTCTCTTCCTGAGATCTCTATTTTATGTACACTGACCTGTTAAATTATTATTTTTATCTACCCACAGAAAGAGAAGAATTTCCTTGAAGGGATAACACCTTAAAATTTTGTTTCTTTGAACATAAAGAATTTTTCATTCATCACCAACAAACATCATTGCTCAAGCTTGCAGACACAGAGGGAGGGGAACATTGAAGTAGGTTTTTCTCTAAAAGGCCCCTCAGAGGAATTCTTTAGATGGAGAAGATAATCTATGGAAAAAATGGTTTTTACTAGCCACTTTATGTAACACATTGTGGGGGTATGGGTGCTGTGATGTTTACTAGGAAGTCTTTGTGACATACAGTGTGGATGTGTGTGCTATGTATTATGATTTTCACAAGGAAATCTATGTGACATATAATATAATATATATTATTATAATATATAATGTGACACATGTAGATATGTGTACTATTTTTCCTGCACAACTGTAGAGGAAGATTCCTTAATTTTTTTCTATCTCATTGTTTTACTCTCCTCTTCAGAAATGGTTAAGAGCAGTGTTCTCACAGTGGTAAAATCTCATAGCAATAGGTAGAAGCTAATGCAATTTCCAAATTATGACAGTTGATGCTATTCCTATTGTGATAAACACCATCCTTGAAGAATCATTAGCTTAAAACAGGACCTCACAGGCTCAACAACCCAAGATTTCTCTTTACAGCTTAACTGCTAAGTATTTTTCAACCATGCTTCCTCTTGAATTTGATATATATAAATGCTACTTGGAGCCTTTAATTGCTGAAGAAGTGATACTAAAAATATCCATAGTGATTTTTCAAGGCAGACTCCAACATCTCCAAATAAGAGAACCATCTCTTTTATCTGTCAACTGCTAACATACAGAAAACACAAGGAAAGATCTATTTTATTTGACATAGATTTCAGTAGACTTATTAGTTCCAGCTCTTGCTATTATGAAGACAATAATGTGGACAGTTTTATCCAGTTACATTTGCCCCCCATATTGCCATTCCCAACTCTCACTGTGTTTTCTTTGACTGTACTCAATGATAACAATAGCTTCTTGTTGGATCTTCATGATTTCACCTCCCTGCTCCCCCACCCCACAAGTGCATGTTTCCTATGTCAACAGTCAGCCATCCTGGTAAAAACACTGAAAGGAACTGCCTTGTCTTTTATGGTCCTGGAATTCTGGAAGCTTCAAAACACTTTGTATATGAAAATTCTTAGTCTTATTTGTAATTTTTACTAACAAAAACTTAGAGGTTATTTAAAATACCAAATAAAAATGAAAACTAAATGTGCTTTCAGTGAAGTAAATTTAGAAGTCTGATTTAGGGTATAAGAGTCAAGTAATTCCACTTTAATGATTGACTAAATGTTTAAATTCTGTACAGTACCCATTTAATACTAAATAATTGGTAGAAGTTAGACTTACATGCAAATATGTGTGTGCACACATGCATGGTATGACTTTATTAAAAGACTTCAGTTTTGTTTTTGTATTTTGAGAAATGATTTTTCTATGTGGCTCAGTTTGGCTCAAACTCTTGATCCTCATGCCACTATCTTCTGGGTAACAAAATTCAACTTGGGCCACCACAGCCGGCATGAAGACTCACATGAGAACCACACAGTGGCATGCCAAGGGGTGCTGTGATGATGATTGGTCGTGGCTGCTTTAGAGATGCCAATAATAACTAAATGCTGTACATCTTATAAAGGGAGCATACATAAGCTACATCACCATCAGGGAAATGCAAATGAAGCATACTTGAGATTTCATCCCACCAATTTCAGTACGACCAAGATCAATAAAACAAACAGCAGCAGATGCTATGGAGTTTATGGGTAAATTGTAACACTTATTCATTGCTGGTGTGAGTACAAACTGATAGATGCACTATGGAAATCACTATGAATATTTTCATGGTAATCATATTTTAAGGTATAATTCAACTGTGTTCATAGCCAAACCTGTCTGCGCAGCAGCCGCTCTCTTACGCCAGCCGCATCTCTCCTTGCCAAGCTCCAGTGAAGGAGAGGCGGGATAAGTAAGGAGATGCTGTATGGTGGCTCATGGAAAGCAGACTGCCTCAAATTCACCCGTGTAACAGCACCCAGCAAACAACTGGCTACAAAAGCCACACTACTGGACAGTGAAGAAACCTCATCTTTACAGGCCTGGTACTGTGGCATTCCATGAAATCAGACACAATCATGAATCCACTGAGCTTCTGATTCCCAAGCTCCCCTTCCAGAGTCTGGTGCATGAAATTTCTCAGGGCTTCAAAACAGATCCGTGCTTCCAGAGTGCAGCCATTGGTGTTTAACCGGTGGCAAGTGAGGCCTATCTTCTTGTCCTCTTTGAAGATACCAACCTGAATAACATCCATGCCAAATGTGTAACAACTATGCCAAAAGATAATCAGCTAGCATGCCACATACATGGAGAACGTGCTTAAGAGGACCAGCCGCTATTGAATATACATACCAGGCTCTGCCGACTCCCCATGGGAAACCTTGCCTTGTTGGAGAAGAGAATGGGAGTGGGTTGGGGATGGGGAGGCAGGAGAGGCTAGAAGAGAGGGTGATCTGTGATTGGTATGGCAAATGAGTAAAAAAAATGCCTTAATAAGAAAACCCAGCCCTACAGAAAGCACTAGAAGGAAAATTCCAACCTAAAGAAGGCGGATACACCCATGAAAACACAGGCAATAGATAACACCACAGCAGTAAACCCCAAAGAAGAGAAGTATACACACACACTACCACCAAATAATAAAAATAATAACAGGAACAAACAATAACTGGTCATTAATATCCCTTAATATCAATGGACTTAATTCACCTATAAAAAGAGACAGACTAACAGAATGGATATGAAAACAGGATCCATCTTTCTGCTGCATACAAGAAACACACCTCAAATTCAAAGACAGACACCTCCTAAGAATAAAAGGCTGGGAAAACACTTTCCAATCAAATGGTCTTAAGAAACAAGCTGGTGTAGCCATCTTAATATCCAGCAAAATAGACTTCAAACTAAAATCAATCAAAATAGATCATGAAGGACATTACATACTCATCGCAGGAAAGATCCACCAAGATGAAGTCTCAATTCTGAACATTTACGCCCCAAACAGAAGGGCACCCACATATGTAAAAGAAACATTACTAAAGCTTAAATCACATATAAAACCCCACACATTAATAGTGGGAGACTTCAAAACCCCACTTTCACTTCTGGACAGATTAGCCAAATTGAAACTTAACAGAGACATAATGGTATTAACTGATGTTATGGCTCAAATGGACTTAATCAATATCGACAGAGCATGCCACCCAAACAAAAAAGAATAGCCTTCTTAGCACCCCATGGAACCTTCTCTAAAATCGACCACATACTTGACCACAAAGCAAATCTCAACAGATAAAAACAATTGGAATAACTTCCTGTGTTCTGTTGGACCACCATGGTTTAAAGTTAGATTTCAACAACAGAAAAAACTACAGAAATTCTACAATCTCATGGAAACTGAATAATGCTCAACTGAATCACCAATGGGTTAAGGAAGAAATAAAGAGAGAACTTAAAGACTTCCTAAAGATAAATGAAAATGGGAGTATCAAAATTAGCAAAATCAGAAATGAAATGGGAGACATAACAACTAACACTGAAGAAATACAGAGAATCACCAGCTCATAGTTCAAAAACCTGTACTCCACAAAAATGGAAGGGCCAGGGACAGGAAGAAGCAAAGTCTCCCAGGAGGAACAGACACCAGGAAATTATCAAATTGAGAGCTGAAATCAATAAAATAGAAATAAAGAGAACAATACAAAAAATTAATGAAACAAAGAGTTGGTTCTTTGAGAAAATCAACAAGATATACAAGCCCTTATCTAATCTAACCAAAAGACAGAGAGAGAGCATCCAAATTAACAAAATCAGAAATGAAAAGGGGGACATAACAACAGACAATGAGGAAATCCAGAGAATCATCAGGTCATACTTCAAAAACCTCCATCCCACAAAACTGGAAAATCTAAAAGAAATGGATAATTTTCTGGATAGGTACCACATACCTAAGTTAAATCAAGACGAGATAACCATTTAAATAGTCCAATAACTCCTAAGGAAATAGAATCAGTCATTAAAAGTCTCCCAACCAAAAAAAGCCCAGGACCAGATGGCTTCAGTGCAGAATTCTACCAGATCTTCAAAGAAGAAATAATACCAATACTCTTTAAATTGTTCCACACAATAGAAGCAGAAGGAATATTACCAAACTCCTTCTATGAGGCTACAATTACCCTGATTCCTAAACCAAACAAAGATGAAACAAAGATAGAGATCTACAGACTGATCTCCCTCATGAACATTGATGCAAAAATACTCAATAAAATACTGGCAAACAGACTCCAAGAACACATCAAAAGAATTATCCACCATGATCAAGTACGCTTCATCCCAGGGATGAAAGGGAGGTTCAACATATGAAAGTCCATCAATGTAATACACCATATAAACAAACTCAAAGAAAAAAACCCACATGATCACCTCACTAGATGCAGAAAAGGCATTTGACAAAATCCAACACCCCTTCATGATAAAGGTCTTGGAGCGATCAGGAATACAGGGAACATACCTAAACATAATAAAAGCAATCTACAGTAAGCCAACAGCCAACATCAAATTAAATGAAGAGAAACTCAAAGCAATACCACTAAAATCAGGAACAAGTCGAGGCTGTCCCTTCTCCCCATACTTATTCAATCTAGTACTTGAAGTTCTAGCCAGAGCAATAAGACAACATAAGAAGATTAAGGGGATACAAATTGGAAAGGAAGAAGTCAAGCTTTCCCTATTTGCAGATGACATGATAGTATACATGAGTGACCCCAAAAATTCAACCAAGGAACTGATACAGCTAATAAAAACCTTCAGCAACGTAGCAGGATACAAGATCAACTCAAAAAAAAATCAGTAGCCCTCCTATATACAGTAGACAAAAAGGCTGAGAAGGAAATCAGAGATACATCACCCTTTACAATAGCCACAAATGATATAAAATACCTTGGGGTTACTCTAACTAAGCATGTGAAGGACCTATATGACAAGAACTTTAAGTTCCTGAAAAAAGAAATTGAAGATGTCAGAAAATGTAAAGATCTCCCATGCTCAAGGATAGGCAGGATTAACATAGTAAAAATGGCAATCTTAGCAAAAGCAATCTACAGATTCAATGCAATTCCCATCCAATTACCAACACAATTCTTCACAAATCTGGAAAGAATAATACTCAACTTCATATGGAAAAACAAAAAAAACCAGGATAGCCAAAAGAATCCTGTACAATAAAACAACCTCTGGAGGCATCACAATCCCCAACCTCAAGCTCTACTATAGAGCTACTGTAATAAAAATAGCTTGGTACCAGCATAAAAACCCTCATGTGGACCAATGGAATGGAATTGAAGACCCTGACATTAACCCGCACACCTATGAACATACAATTTTTGACAAAGAAGCCAAAAATGTGCAATGGAAAAAAGAAAGCATCTTCAACAAATGGTGCTGGCATAACTGGATGTCAATGTGTAAAAGGCTGCAAATCATCCAATCTGTCACAATGCACAAAACTTAAGTCCAAGTGGATCAAAGACCTCAACATAAATCCAGTTACTCTGCACCTGATAGAAGAGAAAGTAGGAAGTACTCTTGAACACATTGGTACTGGAGATCACTTTCTAAATATAACACCAGTAGCACAGACACTGAGAGAAACAATCAATCAATGGAACCTGTTGAAACTGAGAAGCTTTTGTAGAGCAAAGGACATGGTTAACAAGACAAAGTGACAGCCTACAGAATGGGAAAAGGTCTTCACCAGCCCCATATCTGACAGAGGGCTGATATCCAGAATATATAAAGAACTCAAGAAATTAGACATCAAAATGACCAACAGTCCAATTAGGAAATAGGCTATAGAACTAAACAGAGAATTCTCAACCGAGGAAGTTCAAATGGCTGAAAGACATTTAAGGAATTGCTCAACATCCTTAATTATAAGGGAAATGCAAATCAAAACGACTCTGAGATACCACCTTATACCTGTCAGAATGGCTAAGATCAAAAACACAGAAGACAGCTTATGCTGGAGAGGATGTGGAGCAGGTGGGAATGCAAACTTGTACAGCCACTTTGGAAATCAATATGGTGCTTCCTTAGAAAATTGGGAATCCATCTCCCCCAAGACCCAGCATTAGCGCTTTTGGGTATATACCCAAGGAATGCTCAATCATACCACAAGGGCATTTGCTCAGCTATGTTCATATCCACATTGTTTGTAATAGTCAGAACCTGGAAATAACCTAGATGCCCTTCAACTGAGGAATGGATAAAGAAAATATGGTACATATACACAATGGAGTACTACTCAGCAGAGAAAAACAATGACATCATGAGGTTTGCAGGCAAATGGATGGATCTAGAAAAAATCATCCTGAGTGAGGTAACCCAGACTCAGAAAGACAAACATGGTATATACTCACTCATAGGAGGATACTAGATGTAAAACAAAGATGACTAGACTGCTGCACAACTCCAGGGATGCTACCTAGAAAACGGGACCCTAGGAAAGATGCAGGGATTGCTCAATGACAACAAAATGGATGAGATCTACATGAACAACCTGGACGAGAGTTGGAGAAATGAAGGGCAAGGATTGAGGGAAAGGAGGCTTGGGGGAGCAGGAGATCCCAGCTGGATCAGGAACAGAATGGGAGAACAAGGAATGGTAGACCATGATGGATGATGACCACATGAGAACAGGAGTGGGCAGAGTGCTGGAGAGGTCCCCTGAGGTCCACAGTGATGCATCCTCTGTTGACTCCTGGCAGTGGTTGAGAGAAAGCCTGATCTGACCTAGTCTGGTGATCACATGGCCAAACACCCTGATGGTTGGGCTGGAACTCTCATCCAGTGACTGATGGAAGTGGATGCTCCTCAGCCAGGCCCCAGGTGGAGCTCTAGGTGTCCAATTGTTGAGAAAGAGGAGAGACTGTAAGAGTGTGAATTGTTGACACCAAGATTGGAAAAGCACAGGGACAAATAGCCAAATGAATGGAAGCACATGAATTATGAACCAAAGGCTGTGGAACCCCCGGCTGGAGCAGGCCCTCTGGATAAGTGAGACAATTGAATAGCTTGTACTGTTTGGGAGGCATCCATGCTGTGGGACTGGGACCTGTCCTTAGTGCATGAGCTGGCTATTTGGAAACTTGGGCTTACACAGGGACACTTTGTTCAGCCTGGAAGGAGGGGACTTGACTTGCCTGTACTAAATCCACCAGGTTTAAATGGATCCCCAGGGGAGTCTTGGCCCTGGAGGAGATGGGGATGGAGGGGAGGGGCTAGGGGGAAGGGAGGGGTGGGGGCAGGAGGGCGGAGGACAGGGGAACCCATGGCTGATGTGTAAAATTAAAGCACAAATATAATAAATAACAAAAAAAATAGACAAGGAAAATAATGTAGAAGCCAAGCCATGTAAGGATGGAAAATACACAGATAGTCTGGATTATGTATATTATTGTGTTTTCTTTGAATTTTTTGACTGTTAATGAACTAACTACAGAAAGACTTTTGATTGTAAAGTTAAAGAGTTAAACGTATGTTTCACAGGTAAATTTTGACTTCAAAAGTTTGGGTCTAAGGATATGTTGCTTTGGAAAAGAAGTTCTGCTTTTGTTTTCACAGAAGATGAGAACCTGTGGATTGCTTCCAGGCTAATGTTGTTTGATCAACCAAGATCCCCTGAAAGTTTTCCAATAACAGCCATGACCTAGATGATCCAACATCCAAAATAGCAACTGGCTGAGACAATACAGCCTCACAGACTACTACAGCCAATATTTAATTATATTTCTAAATTTTCTCATTACACCCATAAGATTGGCAGTGTGCCAAATCAGTAGGAAATAGTATGGAAAGCTGTGCCCAAATTTCCAAAATATTGTTTATTAATGTTCATTTTTATTTAAAGAGGATTGATCATAAATATAATCTATTTCTAAAGGAGAAAAGGGAATATAGATATGACAGGATAAAAGGGTAGATTAGGGAACATACTTTTAAAAAGCAACAACTCTCGCTGGGTGGTGGTGGCACACGCCTTTAATCCCAGCATTTGGGAGGCTGAGGCAGGTGGATCTTTGTGAGTTCGAGGCCAGCCTGGTCTACCATGTGAGATCAGGAAAGGTGCAAAGCTACACAGAGAAACCTTGTCTCGAAAAACCCCCCAAAAAATAAATAAATAAAATAAAAAATAAAAAGCTACTACTCTCTTGAAATATTTTATATTGATTATTTTAGTTTGATACAAATTTAAAGTTAATTTTGTTATACTATATGTATATTTCTATTCTTATTTAAGGTATTATGTTTATGCAACTCATTTAAAATTGTATTATATAATTAAGAAAAACTAAAATCTCAACCAAATAAACAAACAAAAGGAATATTTGATGTAATTGTACAATTGATAATGATAAAAATTTTAAATAAATAATCATTACTTTAATAGAAACATATGATATAATGTTAATTAGAAATCAAGTTTACAAAGGATGTGAAAATCTTGCTGTGTTCTGTAGAGGAAAGAAAGGAGATATATTGGCATAATTTTGTAGCAAAATTCCAAAAGCTTTTCTGTCACTTTCCCTCATTGCTGCTTTTTTTTTCTTTTATTTTTTTATTATTTCAATGTTCACTATTGAACTTCATCCCCTATCTACAAATAACCAACACACAGGTGTGCAACACAAATATTAGATGTGTATTTACCCATTGAGGATGCTATTGTGAGCCACCTAATATTTCTAAATTTCAGATTTTTCTCACTAAGAAATGATAATAACACCCCTACTATCCAGTTGGTGGAGAATCAGGATAATGATTAATGTCAAACAGCAATGATGGAAAGATAGAACAACCCTAGCCCTCCCCCAAACCAAACTATTTAGACCGTGAAGCTGGTACAGAACAGTTTGACAGCTCGGCAAGGATGAAACATGGGTGACAGCACCTAGAATGAGCCAAGGCTGATTTCTGAAGAGCTGCTGCTGAGGAAAGGATTCAGTGATTTTCTTTCAGTAAAACAGATAATGGACAATTACTCACATGATACAGAATATACAGCAAAACTTTTGTGAGAAATTATTGTAAGAATACTGGGCCTTTCAGTGGAGAGATCAGTAAAGAGCACCTGTTGCTCTTCCAGAGGACCTGGGTTTAATTCCCAGCATCCACATGGCAGCTCACACCTATCTGTAACTCCAGTTCCAGGGCTTCTGACACCATCACACAGACTTTCATGTAGGCAAAACACCAATGAACATAAAATAAAAATAAATTATGTACTTAAAAATGTACTGAATAGCTCCTGTGCAATAATTTTTTTTAAACCCGAAAACTCTTGGACATAAACACTATATGTTGTTGTTGTTTTTTTTTTTTTGGAGCTGAGGATCGAACCCAGGGCCTTGAGCTTACTAGGCAAGTGCTCTACCACTGAGCTAAATCCCCAACCCCAACACTATATGTTTTAATTAATTAATTATTATGTATCTAGATACTGCGCCTGTACATGTGTCTGTGCATCACATGTGTTCAGTGCCTGTGGAGGCCAGAAGAGTATGTCAGATCCCCAGAACTGGAGTTATGAGCTGCCCTGTAGAGGTTGGGAATGCAACCCAGGTTCTCTGGAAGAGTAGTCAGCACTCTTACCTGCTGTGGAGGTTTGAATGAAAATGGCCCCACAGACTCACAGATTTGACTACTTAGTCTCCAGGTTTGGAACTGTTTGGGAAGATTTAGGAGGTAAGGCTATTTTGGAGGAAGTGTGTCACTGGGGGTGAGCTTTGAGTTTTCAAAAGCCCATGCTATCTCCAGTTAGCTTTGTGTCTTGTACTTGTGGATAAGATGTAAGTTCTCACTCTCTGCTCTAACATCATGCTTCCTGCCATGCTCCCTATCGTGATGGCCATGAACTCCAGTCCTCTGGAATCCTGAACCCTCAATTGAAATGTTTTCTTTTATAAATTCCCTTGGTCCTGATATCTCTTCACAGCAATAGAAAAGTAACTAAGAAAACTGCCAAACCATCCCTCCACCCTCTACCCTCCACCCTCCATGCTCCACCTTCCACCAACACTTATATATAAAACTTTAGTGCAATTCCACATTCTCCCATGAATGTTACAGTGAACATTTGTGGGAATCTACACCCGAGGAACACAAGTTTGAATCATGCCAAGGATTTAATGTAAGATTTGAATAAATATTAGTCTCATATTATATACTACTTCTAAATACTTTAAACCCTTTCTACTGTATGGATGAAAGAGAGAAAAGAGATGGCACTGTAAGGGTCATCTTTCCCCTTCCATTCAAGTTCTCTACCCTGGGTATGGAGTATACTGTGTAAGGCCCTGATTCTGTGGCTTCCTGTGTGGTTTAGCACAAATGTCTTAAGTCATTCTAGATACTTCTTTCATTCTGTTGGGCCAACCTCTCAGGAAATACCTGGTCTATTTTTATGTCTTATTTTTATAGAATTAATAATACAATATATTATAACAGCCTTCCAATTCTTGTGATGGTGGGGAGTTAGCATAGACAAGCCATAGGCTGTCTAGAATCCATCAATTATTTAACTATATGTCATATTTTTCTGTAGCAGGAATCTTGACAGGTCTTATATTAACAAAATCAAACTTGAGGCCAGTTATTGGGGTGAATGCTGGAAGATCAGAGAAGCAGAACAAGCCACAGCTATCTCACCTCACCAGTTCCTCAGCTGATCCTGTTTCCTCAGATTGGAAGCTTCTGTGTCCTCATCCAAAATGGATCTCAGCTGAACTGCTGCTCCAAAGCCTAAAAGCTTAACCAGTCAAATGCCTCTAGTTTCTGGTTCTCACACTTTATATATCTTTCTGCTTTCTACCATCACTCCCTGGGATTAAAGGCTCACTTTCTGGGATTAAATGTGTGAGTCACCATGCTTGGCTGTATCCTTGAACAGATGGATTTCTGCCTCTGGAATGCTAGGATTAAAGGCAAGGCATGTGCTACCACTGCCTATCCTCTATGTTTAATATTGTGGCTGTTCTGTCTCTGAGCCCAGGTAAGTTTATTAGGGTGCACAATATTTTGGAGAACACAATTCCACCACATTTTTCTATTTGGTTGAGTAAACTTTGAGAAGCAATGTCCAGCTCCTACTGGGATCTCACTCTCAACTCTGCTTATCTCTCTAGTCTTTGTGATCTCTGTTGAATTAATTCAGATGAGACAGGGTGTAGGGTAGAAACAGGCAATGTTTAAAACAAAATAACATGAGGGCCTTTTAAGTGTGAGAGTATCAATGAACAAAGGAGTCATTACAGAGACCACCTCACCATTCAGTCAATCACTGTCAACCCACCAAGGAGCTCTCTGCTCAAGAAAAGCATGGGGAGGTCAGAGGACAACTTTCAGGAGTCAGTTTTCTCCTGTCATCATGGGTTCATGTATCAGCATCAAGTCATCAGGCTAGTGGTTCTCAACCTTTCTAATACTGTGATCCCTTAATACAATTCTTCATGTTGTGGTGACACTACTCATAAATTATTTTGTTGTTATTTAATAACTGTAAGTTTAATACTATTATGAATCATAATGTAAATATCTTATATACAGGAAATCTGCCTGATATGCAACCCCCAAAAGGGTCACAACCCACAGGTTGAGAGCTACTACTTTAGGCTGAGCCATCCTGCCCTCCCTGAAGGAATGATCTTTCCATAGAAAACCTTATTTAGTTGAATCTTTACATTGTCAAAAGAACAGAGTGCATAACTCTTAGAATCCTTGCAGAAATACACCCAAAGGACAGTTTTTAGACACTGTCCAGGAGAATGTGTCAGTTACAGGAAATAATTGGCAAATGCTCAAATCAGCTGTTACCTTATAAATTGTGACTCACAGACAAATATAGATTAAAAGTGAAACTACAGAATGAGTAGTATTGCTATTAGATAGATACCAAACCCCACTCAGGATATGTTGGTATCTTGTTTATAGGAAACTTACCACTGTTGAAAAGTGTTGGTGACTACCTGTGAAATTGTTAGTGCTACCACATTAAAGACTATGTTGTGGTGTAGAGGAGCTTGACAGAGGGCTAAAATTGTCTCATATCTCTTCAAAATTCCATTCTTCTTAAAAAACTAATACAGTACATTATTTATTCCAAACACTAAAACATCATTAGTTCTACATACTGTCACTGTAAATGTTGTTGAGATAGTTTGCATGCTTTTTAAAAATCAAATCATCAATTTTAGTGTGTTATTACACATTTATTGCATTTTTTAAATGTAGACCAGGCACAATCCAGGTACAAAGTAGCTATGGGTGACCAGAGGCCACCATATTGGACAGACAGCTCTGAGTGTCGGTCTAACTCAGTTCACGTCTACACTTCACTTATGCAGATTACAATTGTGGCAAAGAGTTCTATAGACATCTCATGGAGGCCAATATTTTCTATTCTGTATCTAGCCTGTGTTGCTGTTTGCCTGGTGAGGTCTCTAGATCCTGAGGGAGTGAGGAGATGTGGAGACAATGACACAGACTCCAGGAGGCTGCAAGCAAGCTCACTTATTTTTAGCAAAGGGTAAAGCCTTATATAGTCTATATACCTCATCCTGGGGATGAGTTCTGTCTTAGAGCTCATTGCTAAGTTGATGCTTTCTGATAGGTTCTGGAATCTGCTGGCCATTGCTGGCCTCCAGGTCCCCCTTTGGCTATTTTTGCAGGATGCCTATTCATTGCAGGAGCAGTATAGCAGCAGTTCTGCCTGCCATAAGCCTGTATGACATTTTTCATAACTCTAACTTTAAGACTAGAGTTTATATGCAATTATGTATAATTTTTTGAGATAGGGTCTTACTATGTATCTCTGGATGTCCTGGAATTCACTGTGAATTCTAAGTTGGCCTTAAACTCACAGAGATCCACCTGCCTCTGGCTTTGGCTCGCTAGTGCTGGGATTAAAGGGATGGGCCACAACACCCAGCCCAAAATCATATTTTTATTATGCTTAGGTTCTGTAAATTATAATGATGTGTATAATTTCTTTACTTCTTAAATTCATAATCTATTCTTGTTCTGAATTGCTTACAGGGTCGATAACAGTATCCTTCTTCAGAACTACTAAATCTTATCTTCCTGTACAAAAGAGAAATGCCAAATGTAGAAGTTATTGACATTAGGGTGCAGAGAGCTGAACACTTATATCCCTGGCCAGGCTACTCCTCAAAGGAAGACTACAATAATAGACATCATCCCTTGACAAGATCCAAACCAGTCCTCAGGCAGAACTTGTACTGTGACAAAATGAATTCTTCATGAAGAGAATGAAGTCGGGAATGGAAAAAGTTCTTTTAAAAAAAGATTCATTTTATTTTATGTGTATAAATACTTGGCCTGTGTGTATATATGTGTACCACATGCGTGCCTACTGTCCTCAGAGGCCAGAAAAGATTGCCAGACCCTTGGAATGGAGTTATGGATGTTTGTAAACCACCATGTGGGTGCTGTGACTGAACCAAGTCCTCTTCAGGAGCAGCAGATACATTCAACTAACTCTCCTGCCCCTCCTCGGTGCCTCCCAATCTGCCTGTTATGTATTTTTTCCTCCATTGTCAAGTCCTATCTGAATCCTACCTCTGGCACTTTGTTGAGACATGACTTTCTAAACTGCCAGGACTATTACCAGATTAATAACTAGCAGGGTCTTTCTGGTAAAGAACAATGAATTCAATTTCTACTTTTTCCAGAACAGATCCAATGGTCTTGTTAATCACCTGGGCAGGAAAATGGTCTTCATGAAGGCCATGAGGTTTTAGAATAGTACACAGCCTAGCCAAGGATGAAGGGTGGCATAGACTCACTGTGTTATTTAAAAGAAAGACAAAAAACAGGACATCTACCTCCCAAGCACTAGAACTATTGGTGTTTGCCACTGTGAAAGGCCACAGAGTTAATGAATTTGTTTGTATCCTACAGCATCATACAGAGTGAAATGAGCATGTGGTAACATTTAGACAAAGGTTCTAGCAGCTGAAAGGATGTCTGCATCCAGATTAAGTGATCTTTGAAGACCTTGACTACATTGCAGAACTGTTCCCTGATTATGGTATGATTACTGGGCCTAAACATGAGGCTTCTATAAGGAAGTCCAGTGGTCAGAAGGTTTCTATGGCCACCGCAAGTATTTTCTCCAGTGGGAAGGTGCAGAAGCTTGTACACCTGCTTACAATGTCAGCTTTTAATGAACCCAGCGAGAAGCTGTGAGCTTGTGTTTCTTGGTAGAAGTCCAGGTAATAGTAAAAGATGTAGAGGAAAATGGAGCCAAATACAAATCTGAGCTTAGTATATGACACTCTTGACAATGCCTTCCTAACTTACATTATAAGAGAGCGTATGTCTGCTTTCCAGGACCCAGGTAGGGAAAGGTGTAGAAAAGAAATCTGTCTGGCAAAAAAAAAAAAGCTCGGGTAGGGTTGGATTGCTCTCTTAGTTGGGGTTTCTATTGCTGTGATGAAAAACTATGACCAAAAAGCAAGTTTAGGAAAAAAAGGTTTATTTGACTTACACCTCAGTATTGCTGTACATTATCAAAATTCAGGACAAGAACTCAAACCTGGCAGAATCAGTAGGCAGAACCTACTGCACAGGTCATGGAGGGGTGCTGCTTAGTGGATGCTTCCCATGGCTTGCTCAGCCTGTTTTCTTATGGAACCCAGGACCATCAGCCCAAGGGTCTCACCACCTAAAGGGCTGAGTCTTCCTAATCAATCACTAGTTAAGAAATGCCCTAAGGGCTTGCCTACAGCCAGAACTTATTGAGGCACATTCTCAATTGAGGTTCCCACCTCTCAGATGTATCTAGTTTGTCTCAAGTTGACATAAAATTAGCTTCCATGAGGGTTCTTGAAGAGATGTACATATTTTTTAACTCATATTTCTCATGACTTACAGTGGGGACATTTTAATTACATACACACTCCAAGGTCAAATTTGATATTTTTAATGTCAGAGTCAAAAAAATAAAGACATCATAAGTCAATAACCATTTTAGAACTAAAGGACATTACAAGGGAAAGCACTGATGATAGTGAATGTGAAGAAATATCAACAGTGATGTAACTCAGAAAACTGACAATTATTAATATGGATATGGGAATACATCATAATACTGCATCAATATTAATTTCTTGAGTCTTATCATTTTAGAATGATGCTATAATAGAAATTGCCCAGAAAATATTTATGGACCCTTTTGTATTATTACTATGACTATTATTATTATATGCTTCATGAGACAGAGTCTCTTTCTGTAGCTCATGATGGTCTCAAACATACTATGTAGCCTAGACTACATTCAAACTCAAATAATTATAAGATTGTAAGTCTGAGTCATGATATCCAGCTGGCCTCAGTGAATATTACTGTATCCTTGGGTTTTCAATTTACCAGCAAATAGGGCAGACAGACAAAAAGAAGGAGGGAGGGAAGGAGAGAAAGAGAGAGAAAGAGAGAGAGAGAGAGAAAGAGAGAGAGAAGAAACAGAGAAAGAGACTGAGAGAGAGAATGAGAACACATATAGGCTGTGAATGGTTGTATGAGTTTCTTGAAATAGGCTAGCAATTATTCATCAAATATTAAATTGTATTTTATAGAAAATAAAATTAAAAAAATTCTTCTTAACATAAATTCTTCTACCTGCAAAAAACAAGAAATACTAACTAACCAACCAACTGACTCCCAAACTGCACCAGAGTTCTTAATTGTGATGTCAAAGCAATGGAATATTGAAATGGTATATCCTAGTGATGATGAGTTAGTTATGTGAGCTATTTATCAGCATTCTGGATTTGGTTCCATGTGTCATTCAGGAAACAAAGGATGATTCCACAGGGCTTGGAACAAAGGACATCCATTCTCCAGACATAAGCTGCTGTGTTCAGTAGAATGGGAGAAAGCTTCTTATTAGATTTCAGTAGAACATCTCTTCTCTTTCCAGTTCATTGCCATGTTTGCTCAGCTGACTGAGTCCTTCAGTTAAGATATTCAGTCATTAAGTAGTCACAAATTATCACAAGATACCAACAAAAATGACAAAATGTTCCATTTTTACTTTACCTTCACACTGTACATGGAAACAGGGAATTTATCCATTCTCTTTTCACAGATACAGGGGTGGTTTCTACCACAGTCATCTTCATGTATACCTCCAAAACTGAGATACACACAGCCTCCACTTCCCTTTAACAATTTCGCTGTTGTCAAATTACTGTAAAACAGAACATGCACTGGGCAGTTATTAAAATTTGAAACATATTGATGTGACATAGGTCATTATTTTAAAAACAATTTTTATTGACCAAAATATACAGAATATAGAATTAATTGTGTTTCACTGAAGGTTCTTTGTTTACTCTAAATTCATTTAAAAAATTATTGGGCCAGTGACATAGATCAGTGGATAGAAGCCATTGCCACCAAACTTGACATGCTGATTTCAGACTTCAGATGCCACAGAGTAGAATAGGACAAGTGACTCCTTCAACTTCCTCTGACTACAGATGTGCTGTGACATGGGAATACACATGTATACATATACACAAAAATAAATAAATGGCCAGGTGCTGGTGGCACACACCTTTAATGACCTCTTGTCTTTACCTCCATGATGATGCCCATTTGGAGCTCTACACAAGCAAGTCAAGTTAATCTCATAGCTGCTCACTAAAGGTCCATTAGAACCTGACATTGAAACAGATATCTAAGCTACTGCATCTTCCCACTAGAGAAAATGCTTCTGGTGGTGAAAGAAATCTTCCAACACCAGGGTTTTTATACTGAATTCTGAGTTCTGGTCCTAGTAATCCTACCATCACCAGGGGGCAGTTCTGTAACACAGTCAAGTTCTACAAAGATATTTTAACCTGGATTCAGGCATTCTCTCAGCCCTGGCACTTCACTCCATATGTTACCACTTGCCATCTCTGACTCTGTATGGTGCTGTAGGATGTACATAAATTCATGAACTCTGTGGTCAGTCATGGTGGAAAATAGCATCCATCCTGGTGCTTGGGAGGTAGATGCAGAAGTGGGGCTAGCCTATATGAAATGATACTTCAAATAGAAAAGCCAAAATTAATAGCAACAACAATAATATATATATATATATATATATATATATATATATATATATATATATATATATATATATATACTTTGAATATATTAAAACATCTTGTAAGGCTGTCTATCCTCTGGCCACCTCTGTGACAACCTGCTTGAAAGTATCTTTAGAGGAGAGAGAGGGAATTATTTTCCTGCATATTTGGAACCTTGCTGTCCACACTTGCTGGACCACATTCAAACAGAAGTAAACAGACCTACCATGTTCCCAGGCACTGAATAAAAGATTCCTGAGACAGTTACCACTGTGAATACCATGCTTCAGATAGTTTCTGCAGCCATTACAGAAGACATTCAGTAAATGCCTCAAAGAAAATGACATCATGAAAAAATCCAACAGAAACAGTACATTGAATCCATAAAACTTCAGACTTTAGGATTACCATCTAACACTTGTAAAGTAATAATAGTTGGTATCTTTCAAGAGACAAAGAACAGGACAGACACAGTTACACCTACTAGTAGTCCCAGCACCTGCAAGTTGGAAACACAAGGATCAGGTGTTCCAAGACAGTCTGGGACACATGAATTGTTATCTAAATAAAAACAAAAAATTAAAATGATTTTAAATGATATAAAGGGTAATAAAAACTACAATTAACTCCTTCATTTCTGGTGAGAGTGAAAACTTATGCAGTCACTTTGAGATGTGACATGGTTGTTTCTCAGAAAATTGGTATTCAACATACCTCAAGACCAGCTATGCCACTCTTGGGCATATATCTAGTGGAAGCTCCATCCTACCATAATGACATTTGTTCAACAATGTTCATAGCGGCTTTATTTATAATAGCCATTGATATGAATTATTGCATGTGGGGGGACTCCAAAGGGTATCCCAAGTGTGCAGAGAAACATAGTGGGCAGATGCAGTGGTGGGCTGAGTAGATGCAGTGGTGGGCTGGGTAGATGCAGTGGTGGGCTGGGCAGATGCAGGGGCAGGCTGGGCAAATGCATGCCATGTGGGCAAGCAGCTGTGGCAGAGGTGGCAAATAATTCACAACCCAGACACTGAGTCCATGTGGAGAGTTTGTTGTAATAAAGAGAAGAAGAGAAAGATAGGACAGAGAGAAAGAGAGAGAGAGATGTCAAAGAGAGAGACATGTCAAGGGTGCCAATCCATGGAGTAAAAAGGTGGAAGAGAGAGGGGAAAGAAGAGTTTTTCTTAGAATGAGGTTTTTATATCAGGATCCAGGACAGTGCCAAGGGACAGCTCAGAATACTAACATTGGTTTCCAAGGGGAGGGTCAGAATATTAACAGCCATAAACTAGAAATAGCCTAGAAGTCCATCAAAAGTAGAGTGGATAAAGAAAATGTTGTCCATTTACACAATGGAGTACTATGGAGCTGTTAAAAACAATGACACCATGAAAATTGCCACCAATTGGAAGGAACGAGAAAAGATCATTCTGAGCGAAGTAACCCAGACCCAGAAAGACAAACGTGGTGTGTACACACTTACAGGTAAATATTAGCTATAAACTAAAGGATAGCAATGCTGCAATCCCAAGACCCAGTGAAGCTAAGTAACAAGGAGGGCTCAAGTGGGGCGGGGCCAATGAATCGAATTGTGAAGGGGAAATAGAATAGACATTGCTGGTGGAAGTAGGAGGGTTTGGATTGGGGTGGATGGACATGACAACTGGAAAGGTCAGGTGGGGGAAGATGGGGGAAGAGAGTACTGGCAAAGACAAGTGGAATGAGGGGCATCTCTGGGATGAGCTAGAAACCTAGTGCAATGGAGACTCCTAGCAATCTATGAGTGTGAACCTAGCTAACCTTCCTAACAATGGGGGAAACAGAGTCTGAATAGGCCATTTCCTGTAACCCAGCAAGACAGCCAGTGGATGGACTACCACCCTCAACCCAGCTGCAAAACCTTCAATCTTCAGTTTGCCCTACCTAAAAAGAGATACTAGGGTAAGGTGGTGCAGAAATTATGGGAATGGACAACCAATGTCTGGTCAAGCTGGAGACCCATACCATGAGAGGGAGCCCACCCCTGACACTGCCTGGAGGACCAGGACCCAGAGGCCAGACAACCCAGAGACCTAGGATGGAGCTGAACATTACTGACAAGTCAATGAAATGATTCATAATAGTCTTCTACACTCATAGATTGCTGCCTAGCCTAATTCCCACCAGACAGGGATCACCCAGCAACAGCTGGAAACATGAAGAGACACACAGTCTAACCCCTGGAAGACCTTGGGGAATCATGGAGAAGAGGGGAGGAATGATTGTGAGAGCCAGAGTGGCACAAGGAAACCCCAGAATCAATTAACCTGAGCTTTTTTCAAAGGATGAAAAGTGATATGCAGGCTGCTGGGGGAGAAAAGATATGAATGATCTTACCCAGCACTGGAGCCTGCAAGCTTCAATACTGACCTGCTAGGCAAGATGTGCCCAGTGGTACCATTTTTAAAGGATAACTCAGTGCTTTCTTATTAGAGTTGAAATCTTTACTACATAAGTGATATCATGTTTGATATTGTAATCCAAATAAAAAGGCCATGATTGTGGAGTTCAAGGACCTAGGGTGGAAATTGCTACAATCATGTTGATAAGTGGGTATGTAGTCAAACTGTACTCTTAGTACATGTGTTTATGGCTTATAACTGGGCTGTTCTAGACCTTGGTCAGAGAAGCTTCTTTTATAGTCAGTTGTAATTGGTACAGATCAGCAGAACTAGTCAAAGTTCAGAAAAGAAGAGTAAATGTGTTTAGCCCTATGGGAACATCTTCAACTCCCTTCCCTTCAACACCATCCCTAAGGAACAACAGGAAAGAGAAAGTGGGGGGGGGAGTAAGAACCTGATGATAGTAAAAGCTCTGTGACATCCTGCCATCTGGACATGACAAGGCTTTCCAACTCACAAACTCACAGCAGCTGTGGTTACCTACATGAGACCTGAACATGAACAAGCCAACCAAAATTCCAGCATAGTTGTGGAGGGGCCCTCTAGCACTTATGGAGATAGTATTGTTAGGTGATTGCTACTGGAAATGAGAGATACATTCTTTATTTAGTATTTGGCCACTGGGAAGTATCCTTGCTCCAGTGGATAGACTACAAACATGCACCAGTGGACAGCATCAAGTAAGAAAACATGAGTGTGATGGGAACACCAAAGGTACAGTCAGAGGAAGGTTGAGAGGGCATGTAAATGATTCTATGATCATATTTCATTCTGTATATTTATGAGAATTTAAAGAAATGGTAATAATAATGAAAATCAATGAACAGTTTTTTACTAGGTCAGAAATGTACAAGCTTAGAGCTTATAGACTACAGAAACCTTGAAATGATATGCATATATATTAATGTGTTTTTATGTTTATAAATTCACAATTAAATAAGCTAACTACAGTAACAAGTCAAGTGTACGTTTAAGATACATTCATAATATCTTTCAGGATGAACAAGTTACTTCACATGATCTTATGCTTTTTGTGTGTGTGTGTGTGTCCTCTGCATCTTAGAACATACAACCCTGAGCTGTGTTCAATATGACATCACTAGCAGTCAGCTTCTAAACCATTCCTCTTCCCTGTGTAACACTTGATCAAACACTGTCTGAGGCATCTTGTCCTGACCTGTGACCTCCCTAGAAAATGAGGAAAACCATGTAAAATGAGAGAGAAGTCTTTGCAACCATCCTCCCAACTGTGCACCAGTGTTAAAGTGTGAGGGTTCAGGAAACTCACAGGTTAGATGGGACATTGCCAATCCATTGCCATTCTCCTTTGCTTCCATTATATTTTAATCCAGTCCAGTATCCGTTTGTAGTAACCTGGGACTGTAAGAACTTCTGTAAGAAAAATAACACATATTGTGATAAAATGTCTGTCTGACTGGTGAGAAAAGAACAGGATTCCAGGCCCCAGATATTTTTATGTCAGTGCTCTGCTGTCCAGTCCTCCAGCCCTTCAGTCCCTCCAAGTTCATTTTTAAAGTGATCTCCCACTAGTAGCTCATTTATGTAAAAATAGATGTCAGTTAGTTAAATTATTTAAAATGAAAACTTCAGGTGACCAGAGATACTGGATTCATGAAATGATTTGTGACTGTTTCTCAGAGAAAGTATCAATGTGTAGCCAAGGCTGTTCTTTAATTCAAAATCTCCCTGCTGCAGACCCCTAATTGCACATTGCCTTCTTGGCTCCTTAAGCAAGTCTGACACTTTATGAAATTACTCAAATACACATTTCAGAAGACTACAGAAGCATGTGGGAAGTGTTCAACTTTAGTGACCCATGATGTTATTCAGATCAAAAGAGAGAGAACTTGTGGAAGGGAGATATTTGGAAGTAATTACACTCGTATGTCTTACACGTGACATACAAGTGGAATGATTACTATTAAATCTACTGAATATATTTTAGGATACCAGTTTAAATTTTACTGTTTACTGTATCATATGGAAAATTATATCATTACTTGACCTTAAAACTTATTTTATGCTGTAATTATTCAGACATGTATTAAATTGATAAAGAAATTGTACATCATATTCTAAATGCCAATGTTTCATGCTGATCACTCAACAATTTCTCTAGAAAAATACCCTGTATGTATTTAAAGAGATTTCTTTAGTGACAAATATAAAGTTAATCTCAGGATCCTGGCTACTCATTTTTCATTAAATATTCGTTTCTCAATATAGATCTTTTTAAGGAAACTTAAGAATATTAGGAAGGAAATTATGGGCAGTTTCAGTGAAAATCAACATGGGGCTAACAGGAAAAACTGTTTAATTCCAAGGCTCTCAAATAATTTCCATTTTGCAGATTGACTCAGAGGTCAGTTACTCTCTCTATTGTCTTCCAATTACTCATCTCAGGCGGTCTCACTTCTGGGTTCCAAAGTGCAAACCCTAAACTTGGCCTCTCTGGGTGTAGTTGACACTATATGGAGATAAATAACTGTCAGTCACATGATGTGCAATACCAGAGGGCTAAACTTATTCAGGTAAAACATGCTTCTCTGCATGATTCTCTTGCAGATTCCTGGGAAAGGGAAGGGATTGCAAGAACAGGACTGTCTCCTTAGTAATGAGTCTCCTCATACCCGACCCTGATCCTGAAACTAAATAGGGAGCAGGAAAGGATGGACTGGGAAACTTTTAATTGTGTGTTTTTTGCTGGCATTACAGGAAAACCACATACAACTGCTAAAGGACTCTTTTGTTTTTGAAACACATGGGCTCAGTATCTCACTATCCAAGGGTTAGAGGAGTCTAAAAATAAAGAAGCATGTAATTGTCTATGGTACCAGTTCATCATCATCATCTGTCTTCAAAAGGAATAAGCTGCAGGCCTGGCAGGTCTGTTTACATCCACTCCAGTGTTTATTTTCCATGATGACATAATAACATTTTATCCCACAGCAGAACAAATGTCCTTCAACATGTTTTCCTATAACAGAGAAGGCAATGGTGAAAATTCTCATTTTCTGGTATTCTGTTATTAGAATTGTGGTGATATTTTGTATATGCTCTAACAAATAAAGCTTGTTTTAAGATCAGAGGGCAGAGCCAACCAGAGTTAGCCATAGAAGCCAGGCAGTGGTGGCACACACCTTTAATCCTAGCACTCAGAAGGCAGAGGCAGATAGATGATCTCTGTGAGTTCAAGGCCAGTCTGGACTACTCGACATTAATCCAGTCTTCTAAAAAGAGAAACAGAGTCAGGGAGAGCGGCTCACAGCTTTAATCCCAGTAATGGGAGTTGCATGGCTTTAAACCCAGGACAAGGAAGATTGAGACAAAAAGTGATAAGACTGGGTAGAGAAAGGAATATATGGTGGGTAGAAACAGGACTCAGGGGTATTCAGTCTGAGGATTCATGGAGACAGGATCTTCCTCCTTTGGCTGAGAAGTTGGAGAGGTGAGAATTGTCTGTGGCTTGTTTCTTCTGATCTTTCAGATTTACCCTGATATCTGGGTCCAGGCTTTTATTTTAAGACCTATTATGATTTGTGCTATATTAGATAACTACACATATATAACTAACTAAAACCTCACAGCTTTCGGAAATTGAGATACTAGAATGCTGAGAGACCCCTGCACACCCATGTTCTATGTAGCACTGTTTATAATAGAGATATGGATAAAATTTAAGTGTTCATTAAGGATGACTCAATAGAGAAAATGTAGCATATACACACAAAGGAATACTATTATCCTTGAAAGGGAAGAAATCTAACTGGGCATAATGACTTATGCCTATAACCACAGCACTACACAGGCAGAGGCACGAGGTTCACCTCTAGTTTAAGGTCAGCCTAGGTTAAGCAGTGAACTCCAGGCCAGCTTTGGCTATACAGTGAGTTCCACACAGCCTAGGCTACTGAATGAAACCATTGTCACATCTAACACCCCCAAAGAGAAATCCTGACCTAAGTGACCAATTGTGTAGTAAGAGTCTCCCAGGTGATTCCTGACTGTTGCTCAGTTAGTGTCAGGAGAAAGTGTCTTGTTATGTAATGTGGGGATCACACAACATAACACATATGTTGAGAGTAGATACTGAAAGATACAAAACGAGCTATGCATTCCTGATGATCCATTACTAATGAGACAGCAGAGTCTTTGCAATAACTTCCCTTTGTCAGAAGTCTACAAGAAAGTATCTCAGAGAAGCATGGATGAATATCAAGATAAAGTACAAAGTGAAACAAACCAGAGCCAGGACCATACTTTGTGATATCAATCAGATGAGATTTACAGCATCCCCAGTTCTAAGTAGTAGACTTTGTAAGATCCCAGGGGCTGGAGGGAGGGCAAAGGAGCTCTTGCTGCTCAGAGGCAGTTACAAGGATGATGCAAGGCTAGATCTGCAGTAATGCACTGTGCCCACAGTGGCCCAAATGCTACTGTACACATACAGCTGTGCTGTGGTCTATGTTAGATGCATAAATAAAAGACAATCATGAAGCTTTTGATGGTGATTTCCTGTTCTCCTACCTTCAAGAGTACATCCACATGCCCAAAGTATCAAATTTGAATACATTACCATGTGTGTAGTTTACATAGCTACAATATCTCAATAAGATTTATTTGTTTGGTCTGTGCTGGGGACTCCTGTTCTCTATTAATAAACTTTTATGTTCAACCCTTGCTTTTCTGAGGGAAGGTATCATCACTCTATAGTTCAGGCTGGCTTGGAATTTGCTGGACACCTAGACTGTTCTCAAATTTGCAATCCTCCTGCCTCAATGTTCTAATCACAAGCATTGCAGAATCATGCTCCCATTTAGAGATGGTAGTTATTTTATTCTAAAATAATAATATAAAACATTTTTAATGAATCTGGAATGCTTTCATGACTATTTTTGGACTTTATTATTTTCTCTGTCACATATTTTAAAATTTTCCAGTTGGCAAGGATATTATTAGTCCTTGAATAATGAAGATTGTCAACCCCTGCTATCATGAACAGTGAGATCATATTCAAGAGTTCTTTGTGTACATTAACTTTTGAAAAAATACTTAACAATGAATGATAAACCATGCCAATTAATGTAAACAATGATGCAAGGAAAGAAAGTTTCCTTGTAACACTTGATAGTTTCATCTCTGTGTCATTCAGTGACAGAGATACACCAGTGTGGGCACCATGGTGAAGCTCCCATGTGTGCTGCAGTGAGCTTCACTATGGTCACAAACAGGCCAACTCTTGATACCAAGGCAGAAGGAAAACAAACACCCAAACACAATTATTTTTATGACTGCATCCATGTAAATACTTTATGTCCATTTCATCCTAAGAATTTGGTAAATACTCTCTTACTGGAAACTTCCACATTCTGTCAACAACAACAACAACAAAAATGGGGACTCAGATTTGCCCACACATGAAAACGACCTGAATTCTCAGCTGTGCTGATTTGAGCTTCCAACCCCTGGGAGAAGTGGGAGACAGGATAGCCACTGAGTTCTAGAAACTAAGATTTTCCTAATCCAAACAGGGATTTCCAGGCTTCCAGCCCCCTCCATGAGACAAGGAAATTCCACCCACCAATTAGCACAGGGATTACCAGCATTGATAGCTGCTAACTGGACTTCAAATCTTCTGGAGAAGAATCAATACAGAATAATGCAGTTCTTTATTCACATGATTCCCTCCTTACCTGTATGCTGTATGCAATCTAAAACAACCTTAGTTTTCCCACAGCATCTGTTCTGTTTTCTTTTGAGGGAGTCTGGTTCCTTTTGATGTTTGAGGTCATCACACTCTCTAGATTTATTTCTCAGTATTTCTTCCTTTAAGTAGTTGTCATTTTGCAGGATGTGGTAATTTTCAGTGAGGTTGTTTAGAGTTCTTTGAAGTTCATATTTTTTCTTGACTATACTGAAAAACTAAAATTAGTAGCAGATATAACTCAAAAAATTCCCATAAGAAGTAAATATCTAATTTATGATTAGAGAAGAAAGCTTCTCATTGACTACCAACATATATCATCATTTAATTGCTATTTTAACACTAAAAAAGTAATTCTTCAATTAACTCACTATAAAAATGGAAACTGAATTTCTCGCTATTGGCAACTTCAGTGTAAAGTAGGTGAAACAGCTAAATAATATTAAGATGGAAACACCACATGTCCTGATTAATTCATTGTTTTCACAGCACAAAACTAACAAATAAATACTTAAGTAAAATGTTCAGAGAAACATAACACAACGTGAAAATTTGACCCCCTGGATAGGTGAGACAATTGAATGGCTTGAACTGTTTGAGAGACACCCAGTCAGTGGGACCCAGACCTGTCCTTGGTGATGAGCTGGCTGTTTGGAACCTTGGGCTTACAGGGGACGCTTTGCTCCTGTACTGAATCCACCAGGTTTAAATGGGTCCCTGGGGGAGTCTTGGCCCTGGAGGACATGGGAATGGAGGGGAGGGGCTGGGAGGAGGGTGGGGGTGGGGGCAGGAGTGGCTGGGGGGAGGGTGGGGGCAGGAGGGGGGAGGATGGGGGAACCCATGGCTGATGAGTGGAATTGGAACACAAATATAATAAATTTAAAAAAAAGAAAATTTGAATAAAGAAGTAATAGCACAGTTATCACTGAAGCAGGTAGAATACCCACAGGAGGACAGACAATAATACACAGATATACAGCAGTATTGGAGCCCAGTCCATTAGCGGTTTTCTCTAAGGATGTGATGGCATCAAATGAAAGATAAAGCTGACACTCCTGAACTTCTACTTCTGTGTACAGATTCAGTCTTTTCACTTAATCATGCCATCAATATGGGCTGGGAAAAAATCCACAAAATGACATAATTTATTTTGTACAGCTGTTTCTTACAACATGTATATGTCAGATTCATAATTACTTGAGCTCCCAAACCAGAATATGACATACACATCTATTATCAGAAGGAATATGATCATGAGTAAGACAGACTAAGGCAGTTCAAGGCAGTCCCAGTCATGTAATGTCCAAGAGTTCAGGGGTCCAGAGAAAACAAACTTGCAAATTCCAGCCCACCTGGAATGTCACCTAGTGACAAAGTAATGGACAAAGTATGATCTTTGTGTCATAACTAGTGTCTGTTGGCATTACCTAGGCAAAAGATGTATTTGAATTACTCACTGTATATCAGCCACACCGAGACTGCCATCATCAGAAGTAAGCAAAGGGCCCCAAGAGCCACTGCAATGAGATGTAAGGAGATTGACAACTTCTAAAGACATCAAAATCATCACCAGGAACATCCCATGGTCCACCACCAGCCATGTCCTGGGGCACCATATGAAACAAAGGGATGGTACCTCTAATGTTTTAAGTAAAATTCTAGAATGCAAACCAACTCTTACAGGAATATCTCTGAAGAGAAGATGAAGAGACTGTAAAATACATAGACTCAGGACATCTTCTGCAAGACAAGGAAGCAGCGCCCAGACAATTACAAGAATATCATAGCCTAAGCAAGACATGCCCAACTACATTACCAGAGGACATGCCAATATGGACAGGGGAAATGTCCACATGACCCCACTGCTAGATGATGAACTACAGGCAATTGATGACAGCTGAGAGAGAAATCAAATTTCTTCTCAGAATGAGCCCAGGGGTTGGGGATTTAGCTTAGTGGTTGAGTGCTTGTCTAGCAAGCACAAGGCTCTGGGTTTGGTCCTCAGCACTGGCACAAAAAAAAAAATGAGCCCATAAGTGAATATCTAATACCAAGGAGTCAGCTCTAAAACATATACATGTAAACAATGCTAAATGGAATCAAATAGATATAGATATATATAGATATAGATAGATAGATGGATAGATATAGATAAATATGCTAACATGTAACTAATAATTAAATGAAAAGGAAACAATACAGAAAATACATTAAAGTAGGATGACTAAGAGGTACTGGAAGGTTAACAGGGTTAAGGGGGAACAGGATAGGATAAAGGATTAAAGATGATCAGTAAATTATATGCTTATAAATAAGTCATAATGAAGCCCATTATTTTATATAATTAATAAATTATAATAAACCATAAAAAGAAAACTTTAAGCTTTAAATTTCTAGATGACATATACTCATCTGTTTATAGCCTATGTATAGAAGCAGTTCTTTAGGACTTCAGAAAATTTTGCCCCTTCAGACTTGAACTCTCAGTCTTCTTGACTCAGCCTCACAGGCAGCTGGAATGACAAGCTTAAGCTGCCTCATCCAGGTGCACACAGTTTCAAAAGTTCATCTTAAAAATCACTGAAGGGATAAGCCAGATTCAAGTAGGAAACTCCCAACTGCAATTAGCAGCCCACAAAGAGATCTCAACTCAGTATGAAGAGGAAGGAAATATCAAGCGATGGATTTGAGAAACTGGGAACCAGTAGGAATATTCTGAACTCTATAAGGGTCCATCCTTGAAGACTTCCTAGGAGTCAGCTCTTTTTTTCTCTGACAATTCTGTTTTACGGAGGAAAATGAGATATGTATCCTTGTGATTTGAGGTCTTGGGTCCTAGGCTCCCACATCTCATTATCACCATACTAATGCAGCAAAGTGTTCAGTTTAGAGTTTAAATGTAACAACATTTGAAGGGCATGAGAAATAGAGAGTGGAGAATTTAGACTTTCCCTTCTGACCTGACAGTTGTTGCTGATGATTGACACTTAAATTTGGTGAATCACTTGGCATAGCTTGTTTTAGTAAGAGCTTTGTTTTTAACACATACTTTTCATTTCTCTAATATTGTATTCTGTTAGAAAATTCAGTGTTTCTTCAGTCTGTTTTTTCCCCTTTCTAAAGGCCTCACATTTTTAACCGTATTTTTTATAAAAACAACTGAAACTTGGTTTCTCAAATTTATAAAAATGTGTTCAAGGGAGGCAAGGTGGCCCACAACTATAATCCCAGAACTTCAGAGGCTGAGCCAGGAGAATCAAAGATTCTGGGCCACTCTTTGCTACATAGCATAGTCAAGATTGGTCCTTACTATTGAGAACCTGGCTCAAAACAACAGCAACAAATAAAATAAAATAAAAAACAAACAAACAATAATTTACAAATAAAACTAACATAAAGCAAAATAAATTATTGACTTTTCCAAGTCTCACAGGCTAATTTTTAAAAAGGTTTTAACAGATCACATGAGAACAGGAACAGGCAGAGTGCTGGAGAGGTCCCCAGAAATCCACAATGATATATCCTCTGTAGACTGCTGGCAATGATCGAGAGAAAACCTGATCTGACCTAGACTGGTGATCAGATGACTAAACACCCTAATAGTCGTCTTGGAACTCTCATCCAATAACTGATGGAAGTGGATGCAGAGATCCTCAGCCAGGCCCCAGGTGGAGCTCCAGGTGTCCAACTGTTGAGAAAGAGGAGGCACTGCAAGAGCGTGAATTGTTGAATCCAAGATTGCAAAAAGCACAGGAACAAATAGCCAATCGAATGGAAGCACATGAGTTATGAACCAATGGCTGTGGAGCCCCCAGCTGGATCAGGCCCTCTGGATAAGTGAGACAATTGAATAGCTTGATATGTTTGGGAGGCACCCAGGCTGTGGGACCAGGACCTGTCCTTAGTGCATGAGCTGGCTATTTGGAACCTTGGGCTTACACAGGGACACATGCTCAGCCTGGAAGGAGGGGACAGGACCTGCCTGTACTGAATGTGCCAGGTTTAAATGAATCCCCAGGGGTGTCTTGGTCCTGGAGGACATGGGAATGGAGGGGAGGGGCTGGGGGGAAGGTGGGAGTGGAGGCGGGAGTGGGGAGGACAGGGGAACCCATGGCTGATATATAAAATTAAAACACATAATAATAATAATAATAATAATAATAATAAAGGTTTTAATTCTTCACTTATTCCTACTGTGATCACCTATTACCAGCTGACCATCAGCAGTAAAGCTAGGACCATCTTCAATGTCTGGTGTGTACAGTGAGTAGGAGGAGAGCATTCACCTTTGTGTCCAACCTCTCTGGGACCTTGAGTCTCATCAGGCCTGATTGGATTCTGTAACTCCAAAGAAGACTCAAAATCTCTTGAGTTTAAATAAATCACCTTCTGTTTGCTCATCTTGGAAAGAAGCAATGAGGTTTAAATTAAAACCTTGTCTTGGGATGATGTCTAGATAAAGAAAAAATTAAAACGTTCAAGTTTAGAATATTCTAGAATTGATGTTGTGGTAGGGTAGAAGTTTATTAACTCCTTTAAAGATCCGAACTCGGCAAAGAGTATGGACAGTGGCTGACTTCTACAAGCTATGAAAAACCTTTTTAACTAGTGGTCTCATCAATGATTTTTGAGAGGTATGTGAAAACAGTTTGAATGTCCAAATCAAGGATTGGGTAGTAACAAGGTCATAAGAATGCTTGACAAAACTGGTGCTACCTTAGTAACTGACATGATTTAAAACTATTACTAATATATCAAAAATTCAAAACTTGCTTTAAACTAAATATCTTTGCTTTAAAAACATTTGTAAATGTTGTGATACATACATAGATATAAAATGATCTTGTCGTCTTTTGACCATATTTACAAAGTGTATGCAAGAAACAATGTTCAAAGGGTTATATGAGAGGAATAGTATGGGAAATTAAAATTTCTACAGTGGTACATGCCTTTTGTCCTATCACTCAGGAGTCAGAGGCAGGGGATCTTTAAGGCTAGAACATCTAGTTAGCAAATTTCCCAATAGCCAGGTCTACAGAGAGGGATTCTGTCTCAAAAAATAAAAATAGAAAAAAAGAATGAAAATTTGTCAGTAGGCATCATAAATACTCATAAATCATTCATTCTTAGGATACATATTATTAAATCATAAGTACTTAAACAATTTACCTTGCTTATTCCATTAAATATTATTTAAAGGGGAATAAATAAACAGGTAATATTAAAAAATTGTTGATGGACTCAATTCATTTTTAATACATCTAACACATTTAAATTGATGAAATTTTCTAAATTCAATTACAATTTCCCTAATTCTCTAAAAATAAAATGGCTTCCTAATACAAAATTCTACAAAGTGCATAATAAACTATGTAAACCACTTGAGCTAATTACAAAGTAATTAATTCTACTGATCATTCATTTTAGAACACACACAACAAAAATCGTAACACATAAGATACCTCTCTTGAAGCGTAACTCTAATGTTCGTAGGCAGACTTAAAACAGTTCTAATATGTTCAACTGTCTTTCCTATGCATGTGATGGTCATGCAGGACATTTTAACTGAATGGCACTTTTCTAGAATAAGTATGATCCTGTGATAGAGATATCTGAAGAAATCAAAGTAGCTGTTACCTATACCCCGTCAGGTGGTGATGCAGGTGGAGGGAACCCAGGATGAGGAACAAGTTGTTCTTTCCAGCTCTGTATCCCCTCAGAGGCTCCAAATGTAACACAGAAGACTGTTTCTTCTGCATTATACTTCAGCTCTTAAAGTTCTGCCCCTCTGCTTTACCAAAGTGAAAAGAGGAAATTGTATGTTGAGAGTTGATACTGAAAGATACAAAACATGAGCTCTGCATTCCTGCATATGAAAAGATCCCCACATCACATGCAGCAGAATCATGTTTGTAATCAGTATTTGTTGACCTAAAGCATAAAGGGAAATACATTTTTGAGAGAACACTACCAATATCTTCAGCTAAAATGTAATGTAATTAAAAGAAGCCATTGGTTAGAAGAGGTGCCAGAAACAGCTCAATATAAATAAGGAGTGGGGCAAACAAAAAGTTCTTCAGTTCCAAATTTTAATAATTTTCAGAAATTTTGTCTTACATTAATATTGCAGAGGAAATACTACTTTTGGTTTTTGAATTGTGTCTATTGAAAGTAAATGTATAATAAGGATGCCATAAAGTAGTCACACTTCCATTGTGATTTGTGTGTGTGTGTGTGTGTGTGTGTGTGTGTGTGTGTGTGTGTGTGTGCATGTGTGTGTGTGTGTGTCTATAAAACACCCCTCCCCTCTGACAGCAGGTGTCAAAAGGCAAGTCCATCCATCCCGCTCATTGTTCCACACATGCCTACCTGCGCTGTCCTCTTTCACTTTGTGTCATGAGTTGGCAAATGTTAGGCCTCAGCCCAAATGATGACACCTGACTATGACATTTCCAACCTTAACAAGTCTGAACCCAAACAAGCATCTTTTCATTATAAGTTAGTTACTCAGCCTATTGCACTGTTGTAGCAACTGAAATGAACCAGCCTGCAGAGTGAGCTAGGATCTCCACGCCACCATGTCACTGGGTGTGGTGGTTAGCGTTATTGACTTGACAGGAACAAGGAGAGGCAAGCCTTGGGCATACCTGTCTGAGTTTATCTAGGTTAGATTTGCCTCTGAACAAAACTGTGAGCGAGTATCTTTGCTAGGTCAACTGAGGTGGGAAGATCCATCCATTGTAGCTGGTGCCATTTTCCTAAGCTGGGAAACCAGACTATATAAAGGAAGAGGATAATATGAGCACAAACACTCATCAATCACTGTTTCTTGCTACTGATAAAATGTGACCAATTACCTCAAGCTCCAGCTGTAGCAACTTCCCTTCCATGAAGGACTATGAGCTAAAATAAACACTTTATTCCCTATGCTGGTTTGTCTCTGTTTTCTTTTGTTTTCGAATAGAGACTTTAAGTGAAATTGAGGACTTGGGAAATCCACAAAATTGAGAAACACCACAATGACCTTAGGTCTGGGGAGTCAGATTAAACTGTTCATGGGAGGGTTAACGCTGTTGAGACATCTTTCTGATTTCCATCCTTGACGGGAGGCTGTTGTCCTCCCACTGCACATGCACATGTCTGAGGGTTGTTTGTCTCCTCTCTCTCAAAGTCTTAGCACATGCTCAAAATCCTTTCCTTCCTGTCTGGGACAGCAGAGCGGACGACAGATATGGTGCCAACAGTGTGCTTGACGAACAAGACAATAAAGTGAACAGAAACTAAATACAAAGTGGAGACAGATTCATAGAAATTATTTAGCTTTAGAAAGAGAATCCTACCAGTAACTGGAGTGCCAAATAAAGCAGCAGCTGCAAGTTCTGTCTTCTCTTTATTACAAAGGTCCAAGCTTTTGATAGAGAAAAGCCTTCAAATGAAGACAATTAGATTAGAAGATAGAGACTCTTCATAACTAATTGATTGACACACTGCAGTTCCTTGAGCAAAGTGCGGTGTAAAAAAAAAAAAAAAAAGGAAGGAAGGAAGGAATTGCATCCAGCTTAAAAAAAAGGTGAGAAATCTGAAAAATGTTTTCATCTTCTTTAATATTTTCTTCTAATTACACTTTTGTGCAAAACCGCATACAGATAAACATAAATATATATTCCAATACACGTTGATGTCCCTGGCTCCTTACTGCATGAGCCTCTCTTATTTGAGAAACCACATCATGTGCCCACTCGGTTGTGGTAAGACAGCTACCAGGAAGCTGTGTACATCAGTTTAGTCACACCTTCAGACCTCTGGTCACACCCTCAGTCCTCAGCAGTGGCTTTATCATTTCACATCTGCAAACTGCTCTTCCTGCCCTAGGTGAGGAATAGCTAACAGCCCAAGGAGAAGCTAGGTTTGAACTGCTTCACTGGGAGGAACTGCCATTCTTGACCAGCTTCTGATCTCATGGTAATTCTCTTGAGATGTCAAACTTTGACAACACTAAACTTCACAGTTCTTAAAGCAAGAAAAACAAAAACAAAAACAAACCCTCTATTTTGAGATTTCCTGTGCCAATAACCAGCTCTTGTGCCCTGGCATTTATAACCACATTTGTGCTAATTCTCTGCATTAACATGACTATCCTCATACTGCTTGCAGAAAAAGAAGCACTGAGAGAGAAAAAAAATGAGGAAGATGTTTTGGGAACTCAGTAATGGTAATAAAATGGTCTCCAAAAGTTTCAGCTGGATATCTAGGCTCTTCCATACTGGGAAATGAAATCCATAGCTAAGCTTTGTCCTCTTCAGTCCCTGTCTACTGGATATATCATAGTTCAGAGAAGATACTCTAAGTAGCTCTCCAGCTCCACCACATCCTCTGTGGAGTCTGCAAGCTCAGATCATTCTTCTCAAAGCATCCTTTATTTTAAATGTATTTCCGCCTCCCCCCACCCCTGATTAATGGTCTGATATAGTACAGTATGGCACAGAACTGACTGTGCAGCTGAGACAGGCCTGGATTCCTGATACTCCTCCTTCCATTTGTGAGTTCTGGGATTACAGAGTAAGTCACTTGTTCCAGCCCTCACATCATTCTTTTACTTTGTGTATTTTTTTAATCTTGTTTCGATGTTTTATTCTAACTTGTTATCCAGTAAGCCTAGGAATTAAGCTATTTAAACAATCAAAGGTATCTGTGGTTCAACTTACTTACCTGAGCCCTTTATAACAACTCTCATATTTTTAAAGTAAAGACACGTTTCTAAGAATTGGATATGTAAATAAGGTTAGCTATTGCTCATATTCCTGATAAAAATGTTCACATAGTGGACTGGCAATTTGCCTAAGCAGGTAAGAGCACTGGCTTCTCTTCCCGGGGACCCAGTTTTTATTCCCAGCATCCACACAGGGCCTAAGAATTATCTGTATGTCCAGTTCCAGGGATTCCTCTCTGGTCTCCAGGAGTACCAGGCTCTTATCTGGTACACAGACATATATGCAGACAAAACATCAATACATATAAAACAAAAATATTTGGAAAATGTTCACATACAGACCATCTTGGCACTGATGACATACTTCCCTGCCCTCTTCACTGTACACAGAAGCCAGAACCTGGAGTGCTAGAAGAAAACCAACTGAGTAAGAGATTATGGGAGAGCCTGGTGAGCACACCATTTTCACCAGTCTTGCTGTTCTCTGTGGTTGCACTGGTGCACAGTGGTGATATGCTCAAGACTATGTGTGAGAAGATGTGGTTGTGAGCCTAGTGAAGAAACATCCTAAGGGATCTGCTGAAAAGCCAAACAAAAATCCTGAAAATCATGAGTAACTTGCCAAAGTGGAACCATAGGTTGCAGGTTGAAAAGAACATTAATTTTTGTTTTATAAATTATCAGATAACCTCAAAAAATTAAATGATAAAGTATCATTAAAATTATCAATATGTGTAAGTCCTATGTCAAAATACTGGGAGAAATGAAGACCTCACCAAACAATGAATGAAAACACAGCCATGAATTAAAATAGTATCTTAGGACAAGTATACTAACTACCAAGCTATCTATTCAGTGCATTCCCATGAGGCATTGCTGAAGGGATTTTGAGAGTGAAGGGAAGTGGAATAACCAAGACAGATTGACAAACACTGAACATGGAGGACGGGTACATTCCCCAGTAATGGTGTTAGAAATGAAAACGGGGACCCATGCCATTCCACATGTGGACACCTCCACTGAGACAAAACAGAGAATTCCCACAGTAGACCCCACAGAGTAATTGTGACATTAAACTCTTGCTCACAAATATTAACTTGAGGAGGCTGAAGAGATGACTAAGCAGGTATGGATATAGAAACTGCATTTTTCACTCGAGTTGTTGTGAACCCCAACTGTCCCTGTTCATTCATCTCTTGGTGGACATGTAGTCTGTTCTTATTGCTGGCTATTGTGAGTAGAGCAGCAATGGTAGAGCAAGTGTCTGTATTATAGGATTTACAATCATTTAGGTATGTGCCCAGGAGTGGTACAGCTAGATCTTGAGGTAAATTGATTCCCAGCTTCCTGAGGAACTGCCATACTGATTTCCACAGTGGCTGAACAAGTTTGCACTCACACCAGCAATGGAGAAGAGTTCTTCTTTTACCACACCCTTACCACCGTAAGCTGTTGTTTGATTGATCTTGGCAATTCTGAATGCCAAATAAAAATCCCTAAGTAGTTTTGATTTCCATTTCTTGGTTTTGTTTTTGTATTGGATTTTGTTTGTTTGTTTGTTTGTTTGTTTGGGTTTTTTTGAAGAAGAAGACCTTAAGTTAGGTGAGTAGTAGGGGAGAAGCTCTGGAAGGATGTGAGGGAGAAGAATATGACCAAAATATATTTAAATTTAAGAATTGTTTTAAATCACAAAAATACAATAAAATGACATTAAAACAAAATGATATTTTACTTTTAGAAAGATGTTTAACATTTCCAGTGTTTCTCAGCCATTTGTTTCCTCTTTTGAGAATTCTGTGTTTACAACTGTACTCCACTTTTAATTGAGTTGGGATTTTTTCTATTTATTCCTTTTTTCTTTTTCTTTATTAAGAGATGTTTCTATTCATTTTACATTCCAACTACAGTTTCCCCTGTCCTCCCTCTTCTTGTGCCCCTAGCCTTCCCTCCTAACCCACCCCTCATTCTCACCTCCTTCAAGGCATGGTCTCCCATGTGGAGTCAGCAGAGCCTGGTACATTCAGTTGAGGCAGGTCCAAGCTCCTCCACCCCCCTGCACCAAGGCTGCAAACAGTGTCTCACCATAGGCACTAGTCTCCAAAAAGCCTGCTCATGCACTAGGGACAGGTCCTGATCCCACTGCCTGGGGTTCCCCTAAACAGTTCAAGCTAAACAACTGTCATGCTTATCCAGAGGACCTAGTCCAGTCCATGGGGGCTCATCAGCTATTGATCTGGGGGGTAATGGAGGGCAAGGGAGGTTCTAGATGGAAGGGGAATAGAGTGGGAGAGGAAGAAATAGATACCATGATAAATGAAGACACCATGGGATTATGGAGAAGCAGAGTGCTAGGGGGTTTTCCAGGAATCCACAAGGATGACCCCACCATAGAACACTGGCAATAGTCGAGAGAGTGCCTGATCTGGTCTGCTCTGGTGATCGGATGGCTGAATAATCTGTCATCATAGAACTCTGGTTGGGTTCCCGGCAGAGCTCCAGGAGTCCAATCAATGAGAGAGAGGAGGGATTCTATGAGCAAGGGACATCGAGACCATGATGGAGAAAAGTACACAGACAACTAGCTCAACTAGTGGAAACACATGAACTGTGGACCAATAGCTGAGGAGCCCCATGGTACCAGACCAGGCCCGCTGAATAGGCAAGACCGTTGTTCAGCAACTGTTTACAGGTTCCCCAGGTAGTGGGATTGGAACCCATCCCTATTTCATGAGCCGGCTCTTTGGAGCCTAGTGCCTACGGTGAGACACTTTGCACAGCCGTGGTGGGGGGAGGAGGCTTGGACCTGCCTCAGCTGAATGTGCCAGGCTCTGCAGACTCCCCATGGGAGACCATGCCTTGGATCAGGTGGGGATGGGGGGTGGTAGGAGAAAGAACAAGAGAATTTGTGATAGGTATGTAAACTAAATAGAAAATCTCTTAATAAATAAATATAAATAAATAAATAAATAAATAAATAAATAAATAAATAAATAAATGAAGGCTACTCACAGACACCTTTGCGATGACTGTAGGTCTAGGTCCCAATTCCTGTGTATGTCTTTATTAGATGTGTATTTTATTCCTTGGCTTCTGTCCCTCATTTTTGTTTTCTGGATTTCTGGTGGCCAGTGAGACTTCTGATCTCATAGGGAGTCTCTGTCCATGTTGGGATCTGGCCTTCTGGTGCTTAGGTTGCCCTTTGGTGTAGCATGGGGTCGGGGTGTCTCTTATCTGACTAATGCAACCTGGTTTTCTGACTGGTGTGGTCTACACCACAGCTTGGGATTCTGCCAGAGTTGGAAGCAGGGCTCAACAGTAGTGCTGCTGATGAGGTGGGAGAGAGAGGACCTTAGGAACAGAATCTGGGAAGAGGTGCAGTTCAGCTGGCAAGAAGGTCCCTCATCTGTTCTTCAGACTGACGTGGACTATACCTGAACCAATGAAGTCTGATGAAGTCTGATGGTGTTAGGGAGGATTTTCATCTTAATGAATTTTGTTTGAAGATGGGGGTGGGGGGTTGGGGGGTAGGGGTGGTGTCACTGAAGATGAACACTTTCCACATGCTTCTGGAGTCTTCTGAAATGTGCACTTGAATAATTTCATAAAATGTCAGACTTACTTCATGAGTCAAGTATGCAAAGTGAATTTAAGGGTATGAAATGGGAAGATTGTGAATTCAAGGTCAACATTGGCTACACAGTGTGATTTTTTTCTGAAAAACACAGTCACAAAACATTTCATGAATCCAGTATATCTAACCACCTAAAGTTTCCTTTTTAAATAACTTCTGAAACTGACATTGGTTTTGGCATAAATGAGCTACTAGTGGGAAATCACTCTGAAGGAGCTGAAGAGTTTGAGTACAGGACAGCAGAAAACTGACATAAGAATAGCTAGGACCTGTTTTATTGCTCTTTACTCACCAAACAGAGGGAAATTTTATCATCAGATGTGTTTTTTTTCCCTTTCTTGGAGTTCAGAGAAAACAAAACCCTTTAGTATAACACAATTGGTTCTATATTGTGTATATTTTGACAAATAAACTTTGTTTTTAAAATCATAGTTTGCATCAATATAAGCTTCAAATTTTAATAACTGACCATTATAGGTTTTGTTTTATAGTAATTTGATGACAGTGAAATCATTATAGGAAAGTGGAGGCTGTGCATATGTCAGTTTTACAGGTATACATCCTGATGACTGTGGTAGAATCCACCTTTGTATCTGTGAAAATAGAATGGATAAATTCATTGATTCAATGTTCAGCATGAAGAAAAGTAAAATAAATGGAACATTTTGTCGTCTTTGTTGGTTTCCTGGGATGATTTGTGTTTACTTAATGACTGAATGTCTTAACCACAGGACTCAATGAGCCAAGCAAACAGGGTAAGGAATGGCAAAGGTAAGAAATATTCTGAAACCTGACTTAACACAGCAGAAACCATCTTACTTCTCATGAACATGGCAGCGTATGTCTGGAGAATGGATTCCATTTGTTCCAAGTCTGCAGTATCATTATTTTTTTTCCCCTGGGTGACACACAGATCCAAATACAGAACCACAAAAAACAGCATACCCATCTCCTTCTCACTAGGATAAGCTATTTCTATACCCCACTGCTCTGACTTCACAATTAAGAACTAAGGTGCAGCTGTAGGTTTCTGTTTGTTAGTTGGTTGGTTAGTGTTTGTTATTTTATATATGTAGAAGAATTTATTTTTAAGAAGCACTCTTTTGCTGTAAAATATATTTCCAGATTTGATGAATAGTTCCCAGACTAGTTGAAGTGAATTCACTGACAATAGTGAATATGAGGAGATATTGGCAGTGATATGATGCAGAAAACTGACAAATATGAATATGGGTTATAGAGTAGAGCATATTACTTAGTCAATACTAAATTTCTCGAGTTTTATAATTTTAGTATGATGCTATAAAAGGAATTGCTTGTCCCTAGGAAATATCTATGGACAGTTTAATTATTGCCATCATCATTATTATCATGCTTAATGAGATAGTATCACTCTAGCCCACAATGACCTCAAACTTATTATGCAGATTAGGCTACACAAAAACTCATGTACCTATAAGATTATAAGTTTGAGCCAAGACATCCATCTGGCTTTAATTAATATTACTGTATCTATGTGGTCTCAACTAAACAGAAAATCAGTGAGACAGAGGAGTATGAGAACATATATGGACTATGGATCGTTGTATGAGTTCCTTCAATTACCCTGTGAACTATTCATTTACAAGTGGTTTTCAAATGGAGAGAGCTTCTTGCTAGGGATCTGAGCTTGTGTCCACTTCTCCTTTTGTTACTGGGATCCCATGAGGGCACAGAACAACGAATATAGCAGAATGTCATAATTATTCATTTTATAGCTATGCTCCTTTAGCAGAAAGTTGTACTTGGTTTTTCTCTAGATCCCTAGTCTCAGGTTCTTGGCAACCTAAGCAGCATTGGTTATTGGTTCTATTTCATGGAGTGGGCCTTAACTCCAATCCGATATTGGTTGGTTACTCCACCAGGGTTTGTACCATAATTACACCAACATATTTTTCAGGTAGGTTGCTCTTTAGAATGAAGGGTTTGCAACTGTGTTGTTTATCTTTCTCCTTTGGTAGCATGTAGATTACCTCCCTGTATCACTGACACTAGAGAGAAGGAGTAAAGTTCTAGGTAGGCACCAGCTGGAATTCTCCATTTTTCATAAGTTGTGTAGGTGTTATATTGTTAACAATAGGGCCTTATCATCAGTTTGTGGAGAGCAACCAATAGCTTGCTCAATAGCCTGAGATGTTTGGAAAATCCTATGTTGTCCCTTTGCTCAACAACTTGATTAGACATAACCTGTTCCCAGGACTGGATGCTTCATATGTTGATGAGAGATACACAGTTGGGGCTCCATCTTCCCCAATATTTGGCTATTCCATTCAGATCACCTGAATATATGTATATATTTTAGGAAGCTTCTGCTGTACTATATTTCCATACCCCTCATTGGCCCTTAGTTTTCACTGCTATACTCATATTTCTTCTCACCAGCCTCTTTCTTCCATATCATCAATTGGTCTTCCCAGTCCAATTTCCTTATTCATCTATAGGTATCTCTCCTATTTACATTTCTGATGTTGATTTAACCCCTCCTGAATCCCTTACTCTATAACTAACCTATGTGGTTATAGAATTATAGTCTGCATATTGCCTACATTCACAGCTAACATCCACATATATGCAAAATACATACAATGTTTGTGCATTGGGTCTAAGTTACCTCACTCTGGATGATTTTTTTTCTAGATCCATTTCAATTTTTAACAGCCTAATATATTTCCTTGTGTAAATGTGCCATACTTTCTTTGATGAAAAAGGCAGAAGTGTATAGTGTAAAAAGATAGAATCTTCAAGAAACAGTGCTGGTCAAACAGGATGTCTTCGAGAAGAAAAATGCAAATAGATACAAATTTATTACCCTCCACAAGACTCAACTACAAATGAATAAAAGACTTCAACATGTAGTCAGATACACTAAATCTGATTCCAATGAAAGTGGAGATATTCTTGAACTCATAAGCACAGAAAAAGACTTTGTGAATAAACATCAAGAGCACACTCACTAAGAAAAACAATACATGGGATCTCATGAAATTGTGGAGCTACTGTGTGGCATAAACAGTCACATAAACAGGCAGGCTACAGAGGGAATAGTTTTCTACCAAGTATACATTTGGTAGAGGGCAAATATTTAAATTATATAACAAGTTCAACAACTGTACATAAATTAAAAATGGGTACAGATCTTTTATTATTATTAATTATTATTATTATTATTATTATTATTATTATTATTATTATTATATTTTTGTTTTAATTTTACACATCAGACATGGGTTCCCCTGTCCTTCCTCTTCCCGCCCCACCCCCACCTTCGCCCAATACCCTCCGATCCATTCCCATCTCCTCCAGGGCAAAGACTCCCCTGGGGATTCATTTAAACCTGGTGGATTCAGTACAGGCAGGTCCAGTCCCCTCCTTCCAGGCTGAGCAAAGTGTCCCTGTGTAAGCCCAAGGTCCCAAACAGCCAGCTCATGTGCTAAGGACAGGTCCCGGTCCCACAGCCTGGATGCCTCCCAAGCAGTCCAAGCTATTCAATTGTCTCACTTTTCCAGTGGGCCTGCTCCAGCTGGGGCTTCCACAGCCTTTGGTTCATAATTCACGTGCTTCCATTCGTTTGGCTATTTGTCCCTGTGCTTTTTCCAATCTTGGGCTTAACAATTCATGCTCTTACAGTCCCTCCTCTTTCTCAACAATTGGACACCTGGAGCTCCACCTGGGGCCTGGCTGAGGATCTCTGCATCCACTTCCATCAGTTATTGGATGAGAGTTCCAACACGACTGGGTGATCCCTGTGTCTTTCCTAGGGTCCCGTTTTCTAGGTAGCCTCCCTGGAGTTGTGTAGCAGTCTAGTCATCTTTGTTTTACATCTAGTATCCTGCTATGAGTGAGTACATACCATGTTTGTCCTTCTGAATCTGGGTTACCTCACTCAGGATGATTTTTTTTCTAGATCCATCCATTTGCCTGCAAACCTCATGATGTCATTGTTTTTCTCTGCTGAGTAGTACTCCATTGTGTACATGTACCATATTTTCTTTATCCATTCTTCAGTTGAAGGGCATCTAGGTTGTTTGCAGGTTCTAGATATTACAAACAAGGCTGATATGAACATAGGTGAGCAAATGCCCTTGTGGTATGATTGAGCATTCCTTGAGTATATGCCCAAAAGTGCTACAGCTGGGTTTTGGAGGAGATGGATTCCCAATTTTCTAAGGAAGTGCCATATTGATTTCCAAAGTGGCTGTACAAGCTTGCATTCCCACCAGCAGTGGAGGAGAGTTCCCCTTGCTCCACATCCTCTCCAGCATAAGCTGTCTTCAGTGTTTTTGATATTAGCCATTCTGACAGGTGTAAGGTGGTATCTCAGAGTTGTTTTGACTTGCATTTCCTGGATAATTAGGGATGTTGAGCAATTCCTTAAATGTCTCTCAGCCATTTGAACTTCCTCTGTGGAGAATTCTCTGTTTAGTTCTATACCCCATTTCTTAATTGGATTGTTGGGCATTTTGATGTCTAATTTCTTGAGTTCTTTATATATTCTGGATATCAGCCCTCTGTCAGATGTGGGGTTGGTGAAGACCTTTTCCCATTCTGTAGGCTGTCGCTTTGTCTTGTTGACTGTGTCCTTTGCTCTACAAAAGCTTCTCAGTTTCAACAGGTCCCATTGATTGATTGTTCCTCTCAGTGTCTGTGCTATTGGTGTTATATATAGAAAGTGATGTCCAGTGCCAATGCATTCAAGAGTACTTCCTACTTTCTCTTCTATCAGGTTCAGAGTAACTGGATTTATGTTGAGGTCTTAGATCCACTTGGACTTAAGTTTTGTGCATGGTGACAGGTATGGATCTATTTGCAGCCTTCTACACATTGACATCCAGTTATGCCAGCACCATTTGTTGAAGATGCTTTCTTTTTTCCATTGTACATTTTTGGCTTCTTTGTCAAAAATTATATGTTTATAGGTGTGCGTGTTAATGTCAGTGTCTTCACTTGGATACCATTGGTCCACATGTCGGTTTTTATGCCAGTACCAAGCTGTTTTTATTATGGTAGTTCTATAGTAGAGCTTGAGGTCAAGGATTGTGATGCCTCCAGAGGTTGTTTTATTGTACAGGATTCTTTTGGCTATCCTGGGTTTTTTGTTTTTCCATATGAAGTTGAGTATTATTCTTTCAAGTTCCATGAAGAATTGTGTTGGTAATTTGATGGGGATTGCATTGAATCTGTAGATTGCTTTTGCTAAGACTGCCATTTTTACTATGTTAATCCTGCCTATCCATGAGCATGGGAGATCTTTCCATTTTCTGACATCTTCAATTTCATTTTTTAGGGACTTAAAGTTCTTGTCATATAGGTCCTTCACATGCTTAGTTAGAGTAACCCCAAGGTATTTTATATCATTTGTGGCTATTGTAAAGGGTGATGTATCTCTGATTTCCTTCTCAGCCTTTTTGTCTACTGTATATAGGAGGGCTACTGATTTTTTTTTTTTTGAGTTGATCTTGTATCCTGCTACGTTGCTGAAGGTTTTTATTAGCTGTATCAGTTCCTTGGTTGAATTTTTGGGGTCACTCATGTATACTATCATGTCATCTGCAAATAGGGAAAGCTTGACTTCTTCCTTTCCAATTTGTATCCCCTTAATCTTCTTATGTTGTCTTATTGCTCTGGCTAGAACTTCAAGTACTAGATTGAATAAGTATGGGGAGAGGGGACAGCCTCGACTTGTTCCTGATTTTAGTGGTATTGCTTTGAGTTTCTCTTCATTTAATTTGATGTTGGCTGTTGGCTTACTGTAGATTGCTTTTATTATGTTTAGGTATGTTCCCTGTATTCCTGATCGCTCCAAGACCTTTATCATGAAGGGGTGTTGGATTTTGTGCATCTAGTGAGATGATCATGTGGTTTTTTTCTTTGAGTTTGTTTATATGGTGTATTACATTGATGGACTTTCATATGTTGAACCACCCTTGCGTCCCTGGGATGAAGCGTACTTGATCATGGTGGATAATTGTTTTGATGTGTTCTTGGAGTCTGTTTGCCAGTATTTTATTGAGTATTTTTGCATCAATGTTCATGAGGGAGATTGGTCTGTAGTTCTCTTTCTTTGTTGCATCTTTGTTTGGTTTAGGATTCAGGGTAATTGTAGTCTCATACAAGGAGTTTGGTAATATACCTCCTGCTTCTATTGTGTGGAACAATTTAAAGAGTATTGGCATTAAGTCTTCTTTGAAGATCTGGTAGAATTCTCCAGTGAAATCATCTGGTCCTGGGCTTTTTTTTTTTTTTTTTTGATTGGGAGACTTTTAATGACTGATTCTATTTCCTTAGGGGTTATTGGACTATTTAGATGGTTTATCTGGTTTTGATTTAACTTAGTTATGTGGTACCTATCCAGAAAACTATCCATTTCTTTTAGATTTTCCAGTTTTGTGGAGTTGAGGTTTTTGAAGTATGACCTGATGATTCTCTGGATTTCCTCATTGTCTGATGTTATGTCCCCCTTTTCATTTCTAATTTTGTTCTTTTGGATGCATTCTCTCTGTCTTTTGAATAGTTTGGATAAGGGCTTGTCTATCTTGTTGATCTTCTCAAAGAACCCACTCTTGGTTTCATCAGTCCATTGTATTGTTCTCTTTATTTCTATTTTATTGATTTCAGCTCTCAATTTGATAATTTCCTGGCAACAGTTCCTCCTGGGAGACTTTGCTTCTTGCTGTTCAAGGGCTTTCAGGTGTGCTGTCAAGTCCCTAGTGTGAGATTTCTCCAGCTTCTTTATGTGGGCATTTAGTACTATGAATTTCCCTCTTAGCACTGCTTTCATAGTGTCCCATAAGTTTGGGTATGTGGTTTATTCATTTTCATTGATCTCTAGAAAGTCTTTAATTTCTTTTTTCATTTCTTCCTTAACCCATTGGTGATTCAGTTGAGTATTATTCAGTTTCCATGAGATTGTAGGATTTCTGTAGTTTTCTCTGCTGTTAAAATCTAACTTTAAAACATGGTAGTCCAGTAGAACACAGGAGGTTATTCCAATTGTTTTGTATCTGTTGAGATTTGCTTTGTGTCCAAGTATGTGGTCGATTTTAGAGAAGGTTCCATGGGGCTGAGAAGAAGGTATATTCTTTTTTGTTCAGGTGGAATGTTCTGTAGATATCGATTAAGTCTATTTGAGCCATAACATCAGTTAAGACCATTATGTCTCCGTTAAGTTTCAATTTGGCCAATCTGTCCAGAGGTGAAAGTGGGGTGTTGAAGTCTCCCACTATTAATGTGTGAGGTTTTACATGTAATTTAAGCTTTAGTAATGTTTCTTTTACATATGTGGGTGCCCGTGTGTTTGGGGCATAAATGTTGAGAATTGAGACTTCATCTTGCTGGATCTTCCCTGCAACGAGTATGTAATGTCCTTCATCATCTCTTTTGATTGATTTTATTTTGAAGTCTATTTTGCTGGATATTAAGTTGGCTACACCAGCTCGCTTCTTAAACCTTTTGATTACAAAGTGTTTTCCCAGCCTTTTATTCTTAGGAGGTGTCTGTCTTTGAATTTGAGGTGTGTTTCTTGTATGCAGCAGAAAGATGGGTCCTGTTTTTGTATCCATTCTGTTAGTCTGTGTCTTTTTATAGGTGAATTAAGTCCATTGATATTAAGGGATATTAATGACCAGTTATTGTTTGTTCCTGTTATTATTTTTATTTTTTGGTGGTAGTGTGTGTGTACTTGTCTTCTTTGGGGTTTACTGCTGTGGTGTTATCTATTGCCTGTGTTTTCATGGGTGTATCTGCCTTCTTTAGGTTGGAATTTTCCTTCTAGTGCTTTCTGTAGGGCTGGGTTTGTGGATAAGTATTGTTTAAATCTGGTTTTGTCTTGGAAGGTCTTGTTCACTCCATCTATGATGATTGAAACTTTTGATGGGTATAGTAGTCTAGGCTGGCATCCATGGTCTCTTAGTGTCTGCATTGTATCTGTCCAGGTCCTTCTGGCTTTCAAAGTCTCCATTGAGAAATTGGGTGTTATTCTGATGGGTTTGTCTTTATAAGTCACTTGGCCTTTTTCCTTTGCTGCCCTTAATATTCTTTCTTTATTTTGTACATTTAGTTGTTTAATTATTATGTGGCGAGGGGACTTTTTTTGGGGGTCTAGTCTGTGTGGTGTTCTATAGGCTTCTTGTATCTTCATAGGCATTTCATTCTTTAAGTTGGGAAAGTTTTCTTCTATGATCTTGTTAAATTTATTTTCTGTGCCTTTGAGTTGATATTCTTCTCCTGCCTCTATCCCTATTATTCCTAGGTTTGGTCTTTTCATGGTGTCCAAAATTTCTTGGGTATTTTGAGTCATGTCTTTGTTAGTTTAGTGTTTTCTTTGACTGATGAATCTATTTCTTCTACCATTTCTTCAACAACAGAGATCCTCTCTTCCATCTCTTGCATTCTGTTGGTTATACTTGCATTTGAAGTTCCTGTTTGTTTACTCAGATTTTCTATTTCCAGCATTCCTTCTGCTAGTGTCTTCTTCATTTTTTTCTATTTCCTTCTTCAGGTCTTGGACTGTTTCCCTTGTTTTTTCATGATTTTCTTTCAGGGACTTATTGTATTCTTCTGCTTTAATTGTCCTTTCCTCTAGTTTTTTATAGCGTTCTTCCCATTTTTTTGTTTCTCTGTTCTTCCACTTTATTTTGATTTTTTCTATATAAGGCTCTAGCCTCTTCATGATGTTACTTATAAGGTTGTTTTCTTTTTCTTCCATTCTGTGATGTTCAGGTCTAACTGTTGGAGAAGGGCTAGGTTTTGGTGATGCTGTATTGCTCTTTATTTTGTTGTATGTACTTCTGCCTTGATGTCTGCCCATCTCCTTGTGGTTTCGTTCTTGTTCTTATCAGTGTACTTGGTCCAGACAGAGTTGACAGATTTAGGGAGCCTCTCTCTGGTCCAGATGGAAGCTCTGGGCCAGATGGGAGCTTGGTCTAGATGAGAGTGCTGGCCAGATAGGAGCTGGGGGGCTGGATTCTGAGTCTCAGAAAGTCCCTTGGGTCTCCTTATCTTGTCCAGATGGGAGCTCCTCTTGTCCAGATGGGAGTTCTGGGACAGGATGGAAGCTCTCTTCCAGATGGGAGTTCCAGGGCAGAATGGTATGCTGGACACTGGTCTCTAAGTCTCTGTAAGTGGCTGGGGTCTCCAGCACATGTGTGTGGGGTCAGGACATTGAGGTTGAAGTGTCCACTGGAGGGTCTCTCTGGTCCAGATGGGAGTTTCAGGGTGGATGGGAGCTGGGGGATGGTCTCTGAGTCTCAGGAAGTGGCTGGGGTCTCAGGCAAATGGGTGTGGGGGCAGGGTGTTCAGACTGCCAGGTCTGCCTGCAGTCTTGGAAAAGGGGAGCCTTCCCACAGGGCCTGCAGATTGGCCAGAAACTGGGGCCAAGTTGGGCAGGTCCTCCCAGGATGGTGCCCAGGGGTGGGACCCAGGGGCAGTTGCCTCTATGACTATAACCCCAGGCACTCACCTATGGGTACAGATCTTAACATAGAATTCTCAACAGAGGAATTTCAAGTGGTTGAGCAAAAGTTAAAGAAGTGATCAATATCCTTAGTCATCAGAAATGCAAATCAAAACCACTTTGAGATTTCTTCTTATATTTGTCTGAATGGCAAGATATATAAAACAAATGAAAACTCATGCCAGTGAGGATGAAGAGTAAGAGGAACACTCATCTGTTGCTGGTGGGAATACAACCTTGTTCAGCCACCCTGGAAATCAGGGCAGTTATCCTTTGAAAAGCTAGGAAACCAAGAGGTGGTGGCACACATCATTAATCTCAGCACTTGGAAAGCAGAGGCAGGCAGATCTCAATGAGTTTGAGGCCATCCTGGTCTATGGAGCGAGTTATAGGACAGGCAGGGCTCTTACACAAAGAAACTTTGTCTTAAAAAAGCAAAAATAAAAAACATCCAGCTATATCAAACTTCAGTATATACCCAAAGGTCACTACCTCTTAATCCAGAGACACTTGTTCAACTATGTTTTTTGCTGCTTTCTTCATAATAGACATCAATTAGAAACAGACTACATGTCCAGCAAAAGATGGCTAAACAGACATTTTGGATTCATGATAAAATTGAGTGAAAAATGCAGTTTCTGTATCCTTAACTGTTTAGTAATTACTTCAGTTCCCTCAAGCTAATATTTTTGAGCAAAGAGTTTAGTGTCACAATTACTTTGTGTGGGTGAATTTTGCAATTCTCTACCCTGTCTCAATGGAGATGTCCAAATGTGGAATGACACATGTCCCACTTTACATTTCTAGCACCACACAGTGGAATGTTCCAATCCTCCATGGTCAGTGTTCCACTTTCCTTCACTCTCAAAAGCTCTTCAAAATGCTCAAGATCACTGAATGAATAGTGTGGAAATATTACTGTCCTCACAGCACTGCCAGAACTCATGGCTATATTTTTGCTCATTATTTGGTGAGGTCTTCATTTCTCTCAATATTTTAAAAATACTTTACACTTGCTGATAATTTTACAATACTTCATTATTTAATTTTTGGAAGTTATATGTTAATTGATGAAACTAAAATTTTTTTCAACCTGACTCCTATGCTTATACTTTGCTAAATTTATTCATTATTTTCAGTATTTCCTTCAATAGATTCCTTAGGATGTTTGTTTTCTGTTGTCACAATCACATCTTCTGAGTAGAAAAAGTTCTAGTTCCCTTTCTCCTTTGTTTCTTATTCTTGCTTCATTGTCCTGGCTGTGACCTCAACTGTGGTGTTATGGGCACTGCAGACACATGGCTTCCTTTTCTTGTACCCAGCATTTTAGAGAAAGCCTTTAGTCTCCTACTGTGAATGGAGAGGCCAGCTGTAGCTTTGCTTACAGGATCTCTTGATGATGTGGAGGAAGTCTGCACCTAGCACACTGTTTTCTTAGGAGAGAGTGGAATTTTATGATTTTGTGCATGAAGTAGAATGACTATATAGGATTCTCGCTGTCATTGTTGTATGTGGCTTGTCTCCTATAAATTCCCATGTTGGAGTCCTGCTCCTCGGTTGCAAAGGGCAGACATGGTCAAACTTTCAGGAGGTTCAACTCCAGCCTTGTACTCAGTTATTAGATCTTTATAAGTTCTGCCCTGTAGGGGGATTAACTCTGCTCCTGAAGAGTGACTGAGTTCTCCAGAAAGAGGCTGTAATGAAAACCACAGGGATCTTTACCACTTTCAGTTTCCTTTCTTTACCATGTGATTTCTCCCTTTTCCATTTATTTCCATGTGGTTCCTCCATAATGCCATCTATCATATTGATGAACAGATGGGGCTGCCAAGTCTTGCACCTCCAACCTCTGAGACTATGAGCATAGTATATTACTTATCTTCACAAATCAACCAAACTTTGGTATTTTATTACAACAACAGAAATCTGATACTTTTATTTAATTTGGTGAATTGCATTGACTTCTCTCCCCTTTTCCAGCTCAAAAAATTAAAATAGATCTGACAGTTTCATATCTCTTTCAAATGAATTCTGATTACTCTCATCCCCATTCTCTTATGTTCTAAAGAGTGCTCTCCTACAGAGGCTGCTCCTTCTATGATAAGCTAAATCTTACTGCATGTTTTTCCATATACTATAAGCACTACCTACTTGTTCAGCTATGTGCAATAACTCTGTCTTCCTGTTTAATTATGTATTATAAACAAGCCACACTTCCAAGGTGCCACATCTTCTCCATTACAGAGCCCAGTCCACTGGATCACAGCTTTGCTTTGTCTGTCTTCTGTTCTTTTACTCACTGCCCCAATCAGGTCAATCCTTGGAGACTGCAGAGTGCAGGTAAAGAACTATATCCATAGAGCTTGGTGTGCTCACTCATAGGGATGAAATGGAAGACAATAATAATCTCTCCCCCTGCATTTGTCAATAGCTAATAGTTTCGTAGGGAGGGATAACGTTCCATGAGTCTTTTCCCCACCCAAGACTGACTGTTGACAGACTGAAACTTGTGCAGGCCCAGAACTGGCAACTGCAGCTGAATGGAAGTACTCTGTGATTGTTGATAATGGCAATTCCAAAAGACACAGCCCACCAAAGAAAAGTCCCAGTGCAGATGTAGGATGCTTCCCAGAAACAGCACAGGATATTGTTTTGCTTTCAGTTTTTCACCAGAAGTATATTATAAGATGCTATTGTTGAACACCTAGTTTGTAGGGCATAGTGAAATCAAGTTGGAACACACCTGAAAGCTTTCTAGCTGATGGTTAGTGTACACAGAGACAGGAGTTGACACAGGTTATGGAGGGAGAAAATCCACCAACATTCTTATGGAGCTGTAAACCTTATAGCTAGAAAACAATGTGCCAGGCAAGTTATGTCCACTGGTGCAATAAATAATGTTATAACTATTATGGAGGCAAACAGTTATTCACTGCTGTTGATGTGTCTTGGTTCCTCACTGGCTCATATACCCTCCCCATCCTGTTCTTTTAAACACCTGTACTCTTTGTCAAGGTCACATAGGAAAGCTAGCTTAATTTGTGTCCTAGAGAAGCTTCTGGAGGCTAGAAAGCTAAAAAAAATTGGAAATCTATAGGTTTCTGTCTGTATTCCTCATGGCAGTTACTCCAACCCTGGAGGTAAATGACAAACTCACAATGACCACATGATAAAAGTCTTTAAGATTCAGTGTTTTGCTCAATTTATATGGCAAGGAAAGATTGTAACCTTGGTCTTGAAATAACTATATTTAATGTTGAACATAAGTGTATTTATCCATTTATCAGGTTATGATCATAAATTTATTTGGGAAGCTTAGTGTGCTGGCTCACACCTTTAATCCCAGCACTTTTGAGGCAAAGGCAGGTGATCTCTTGAAATTTAGACCAACCAGGTCTACATAGTGAGGTCCAGACAAGCCAGGACTACATAGTGATATGTTGCCTCAAACAAAAAGGTATTTGTATATCCTATTAAAAAATTCACAGCAACTCTGAAGAAAAATTACACTTTCGTTTACTGTGGTCAAAGACTTTGTGAATGATAGTACTTACCTGAAGTCACAGGAGCTTGGTGTTTCCACTCATGTCTTCCTAGCTCCCAGATTCATACAAATCTGATGAAATCCCTAAATTTGATCTGTGGAACCAATGGTAGAAGAAAGAGAGAAACCAAATCCTCAAAATTTTCCCTTGACAGCCATGAACACTTTGTGGCATGGATGCATTCGAACGCTTACACACACACACACACACACACACCACAATAAAAATAAATATGAAAGTTTTTTTTTAAGTTCAAAGAAGGAATGATTTAGAAGATAGAATCTGGTCATATAAGACACAGCCAGCATAACCTAGTGGTGAGAACATGTGTAGACTGTGAAACAGTTAGTAGGAAACATTGGAGGTGGGAGTGAATGAAGGCCAAGAGCTGGCTAGAATTTTGTAAAGGAAGGGAGAAGCAGGAAGTTCTCCTCTACCCTTGTCAAGTGGAGCTCATGCTTGCCACTTCATCTTCAGTTTCTCTTCTCTTCTCCAGCCCATTCCCCATCTCCCAGTGCCCCATTGACCTCTGTCACTTATTAAAATAACAATTTAAATTGGTGTCATCAAAAACAAGCAGCAGGATGGAAAAGCTATAATAAAATGAAAGTTAAGCTTAGTGACAGATTTCAAGGTATTCTGGCAAGGGTTAGCTTGTGGGAGCCGGTTTACAGGTTCCTTGTGGCTTTACCCAGCAGGTCCACATAGAGGATGATTAGGGCCACAGACCTGAGTGCAGGTGTCTGAAATGGTCTGCACTTGGCTGTGCTGGGGGAGGAGGTCTCTTGCCCCACCCCTTGGCGTCTCTATAAATACCCTGGGGCAGAGACAGGGCCATTGGAAAAGGTTCCAGGCCCTATCAGGCTATTCTTTATTTTCTATCTGTTTATCTCCGCACTATAAATCCTTCTATCTAATATTTCCTGCTGTTCACACTCAAGAAAACTCTGGGGAGCTGTGGGGTTGGTGGGTAAATGCCCCACATTAGCTCATGGCAACAGACTAGAAATCAAAGCTGTGTACTTCCTCCCTTTCCATCACTATAATATTTTTGTTGTTGTTACTATCATTGTAGTCGCTATTATAATTGCCTTATTATCATCATTATAATGATATATAATTAATTATTTGTTTTGGTTTTTCGAGACAGGGTTTCTCTGTGTAGCTTTGTCCCTTTTCTGGAACTCACTTGGTAGCCCGGGCCTCGAACTCACAGAGATCCGCCTGGCTCTGCCTCCCGAGTGCTGGGATTAAAGGTGTGCGCCACCACCGCCTGGCTGTATATAATTAATTTTTTTAAGTCTACAAAAAGAAGAATGCCAGGAAATATTTGTAGTCAAGCCTGGGCCTATGCAAATGCCACACAAGGACCTTCTCTGTACTGTATTTCCAGTCTCAATGATGTTTCTAAAGTCTTCAACATTCACTGTTAGAGTGAGTCCTCTATGCACAGCAAGAGCTTTGAATGGAAACTGCTGATATAAAAACAGTTTTCACCTTAGAGGGATAACAGTAGTTTATTCTGGAGCCATTTTAAGTGATCCTAGCTTCATGTTCAAGGTGAAAACAGTTCATGGAGTTTTGTAGTTTTACAGAACAGAGTAAGTTATAGATCAAGGCAAATTTAACATATATTGATGGCTACATAAAAGAGGTGGTTATAGAAAGATGGAGAAATATGTATAGGTCATTAGATGACATTATTAGCTTTCAGGTTAGTGGGACTTTGTGGTTTGTTAAGATAGTAGATTTCATGAAGTCTATCTACTAGTCAGAGGACATTAGTTCTGACACAGGTGAGCAAGAAACGGCTATTTAAAGGGTTAGACATATATTTTTGGTAAGCTAATGCCTCCCCAGTACTGTGTTTTTAATCACTAAATCAGTCTTTGCTGACACAGTTTTTTTTTCCAGGAAATCTCATTCACAAACCTATGGGCAGAATTCACATAGAAGAAAATTAACCTTATCTCATCTTTAAAAAATGAATTATGAATATTTACACACACTACTGGTAGACTATAAATGAACTGGAGGGATTGTGATAATCTTGTGACTTCAAGGCATAAAAAGTCTTTCTAAGTATATTCTAATGTGTATCCCATGTAGTTTTTTAACTGACAACAACAAAATATTGAAAAACAACTTAGATGTTCAACAGTAGAGGATTAATTAATTTGTGTTGTGATTAATAGCAGTGATTAATAGCTATAGTTAGCTTTAAAAACTCACAGATCAGTACTTATAAGTGCTTTTCATCTAATAGGAGCTATCAAGCAGAATCACGGTGTAAACCAGTGTGGTGGTATATAGCTGTAATCCCAGCAGTGAAGAAACTGAATCAAGAGCACTGCAAATTTGAGGCTAGCTTGGGCTACATAGCAAGTATGATACAACAATTTTCTCAAAAGAAACAAACAAAAACAAAACAAACACAAAAACAAATAAACAAACAAAAAGCAAAAAACAGAATCAAAGCCTAAGTCTGTAGCTCACTGATAAAGTATTTGTGGAGCATGCTCAGTGTCTTAGATTTGAGATCTTAGCACCATGAAAATATCAGCAATAGACAACTCCATATGGAATGACATCAGTGTTCACAGTAAACATTATCTATGAATAAAAAGCCAGAATTGTTTACAGTAAGTTTCACACTGGAAATGTGAGTACTTTTAAGGCATCCTAAAACACACAGGTATAATAACATAATTCAAAAACCATGAAATAATTTTTCTTTCCTATTGGTAACACAAGGGAAAATTTCCAACAGTCTGTTACAAAATTAGGAGTGGAGGAACATCAGTCACCTCTTTTTACTAGTGGTTTTTGCTAACACACTGATTTCACTTTCTCTGCAGATGTGTTATATTTTAGTGTTCAAATAGCAATTAAGGACATCATTGCAGCATCCGGCATGATATGTTGTTTCTTTCCTTTGACATCAGAATCTGCTTTTATTATACAATTTCCTCTTTTCACTTTGGTTAAGAGGAGGGGCAAAAAGTCATGAGCTTAATTAAGTATCACCCAGAGGCGATTCAGTTCTGCCTTTTCTTTTGGAGCCTCTGAGAGGATCATTCCAGGGAAGGCCAACTTATTCCCCCACCTGAGGGAACAATACCTGCACCAAAATCATTCCTTGGTCGAGACACAGGTAACAGCTACTTTTATTGTTTTTCTATCACTCGAGAGAATTTCAGATGTTGTGCCATCAGACTGGAATTGCTAGGGAAACCCTGTTAGTTGTATAAGATCTGGTAGACTCTGGCAGCATGTGAAAAGTGGAGTTTAGCACTGGCTATTCTCTTTTTGAGTCGGCTATGACTTCTGCCATTTGCTAAGAGTTAGGTAGAATTCTATGGAGTTCATTACGCTTTAGCTGGGTCAAATGTTTATGTATTAACCATCTTGAAGAAGTCATAACAGGAGCCAGGTATGATGGCTCAGTGTGTACTCACTACATGCTACACAAGCCTGAATGATCATCTGAGTTTGATCTTTGGGACCCATATAAAGGTGGAATAAGAGAACTCACTGTGTAATGTTGTCCTCTGAACACATGAACCTCACTCGGCTCAGGCATCCCCTTCCCCCAAAAAGCCCCAATAATAATAAAAACATAAAGATTTAAAAAAAATTCTGAAATAGAAAGTTTCCTTTTTCTCAGCAAATAAGGGAAAATTTGAATAATTTCAGAAATTAAAAAACTAGAGAATCAATCCATGTACTAAATGTTTTCTATATTATCTGTTGTCTACCATCTTAGTTATGAATGTAAAGGGCAAGGTGAGTTACAAATATTTGCAATTTAATAGTTATTGATATCTGTAATTAGATTGAATCCTTCATGGGCATTAGCTAATGACCTTTTTATAGTGACAAAATGTGTTTTTATACAGGATCCTATGGCAACATCATATACTAGAATATAATATGTGAAATAATCATGTACATGGAATGATTTGAGATTAAAATTTCAGGATTTTTCCTGCTATGCCCCTCTCTATTGCTCCCACACCCCATCCCTGGAATCCCCTTTTGTTTTCCTGGCTGCTGCAGTCACTCCAGGTTATGTAGCATGTCTGAAGAGTTGGAGCCAGGAGCCTCAGATGTGAGAGAACATGCGGCATTTTCTTTCTGTATAGGGATTACCCTGTGCAGTAGGAGGATCTTTCCTAGTTCCATGCATTTACCAGGCCTGACCCTGGATGAAGAATATGTAGTCTAAATCTGTAGGTTGAATAGCGTAGGTGCTTGGACTTAACCCCAAAAGTATTTATGTGTCTTGGAGCCCAAAATGGTAATTACCTGCAGTGTTAAACTTCATATAATGTTTTGGAGGTGGTGTCTGGGAAATTCTGAGAGACAAATACAATTGAGAAGACTGCAAGAACTTTCCTTTATATTCAAATATTTATCAAAATAGCACACACCTTGAATCCCAGCACTTGGGAAGCAGAGTCAGGTGGATCTCTGTGAGTTTGAGGCCAGCCTGGTCTACAGAGCAAGATCCAGGATAGGCACCAAAACTACACAGAGAAACCCTGTCTTAAAAAATGATTTTAAAGCAAAATTTTTATATATTCAGAAATCTCTGACTATTGTTTTAATTGATAGTTTAAAAATACTTGAAAGATTTGCAGTGGTACCAATTATGCCTTACATATTTTATATGTTAACTATTTTAAACAGGCTGTGCCAATATTATAATAACTTTATAGTAAATTTTTAATTCTTTTTGTATTTCTTAATGATAAGTGCTGTGAACATTAGGGATATAAATGACAGAAAACGTCAAATACTTCTCATGTCTAGTGGGAATCAGGATAAGTACATGTGATTTAGAGTGTTTGGATCATCAGGGGAATGAATTAGACTCCACCCCTTCCCACCCCACTGCAGCATCAGATCCAGGCAATTTCCTGAAGGTGAACATTTTAACTTTTTCTTTAGAAATCACTCAAGACGGATTTTAACGCAGACCACTTCACTTACTCCCAAGATGAGTGACGAGGAGATCACTTACACAACTGTGAGTTTCCATAAGTCTTCAGACTTGCAGAATCGAGAAAGGGCTGATGAGACCCAAGGGCCCAGAGAAGCTGGCCACGGAGGTAAGTGTTTTAAGGCACTAAATTCACCTGTTTTATGCATTTTAACTTTTGACATTTGAAAACAATATCCTACTGACTTCTATAAAAAACAATAGCTCTCCATTTTAACTTAGCTTGGTGATGCAAGGGGGAGGGAGAAGATAAATGAGAACAAGTGGGGGAGTAATCATGTAGAAAATTGTTCAAAAATAAGTTTAAAAATTAAGTAATCATTCTTAAAAGAAAAAAGAAAAAGAAAACTATAACTATTTTTAACAGTTAGCTGGTAACAGAGAAAGTCAGATGGATAGAAGAGATCAATAGACGTCTATAAATAAACAGTTCTTGAAAATTGATGGTGAGAAGTGAATACATTTCATCAAATTTGAGAAACTGTTAGGTTTTTATTCTTTTTTATTTCAAATTTCATTTTTATATGGATATTTTTGTTTTAATTTTACATATCAGCCATCGCTCCCCTGTCCTCCCCCCTCCCACACCCGCTCTTGCCTTCCTCCCAGCCCCCCTCCCCCCATTCCCATCTCCTCCAGGGCAAAGACTCCCCTGGGGATTCAGCTCAACCTGGTGGATTCAGTACCTCCTCATTCTCACTTATGCATCATTGATTGACTGTATGCTCTAGTTTGGGATTGTCTACCTGGACTGTGTCTGTGCCTCCAGTGCTTTCTGAAGGATGCACTTTTGATCCTGTTTAACTAGGTGAAAGGGCAGGTACCTATTATCTAGCTTCTCTAGGCTGAAGTAGGAGGATTGATAATATAAGACCAAAGTTAAAAGAAGTTTGAAATCCTGTGAAACTTCACACATGTCGGATTCCTGTAGTAGGTGCATTTTTAGGTAGATGTGCTACAAATTTTGAAAGCACATGTTCAGTCAGCTTGTATGACTGACTTGTGTAAAACTGTTAGAGACCAATATCCCCTCATTTCCATGCTACACAAAATTATAACAAGTATTTGGACATGCTCTTTTCATAGTGATTATTTTCTTGCTTTGCTTTTTGTTTGTTTGTTTGTTTGTTTGTTTTGATTAAGAGAGTTCAGTTCCGTGGCAACTCATTGCAATACCTCTGGGAATCCTTTGTTCCATTCTGCTGGTGACAGTTGCAGTGTTGGTGACACACAGTGAGTAACCGGCATACTTCTCCTTTGCCTTTCTACCTAAGTAATAACTTCAGAAACTAATTATGCAGTGAGCACTCTCTGTCCATTGTTTGCCAATAATCAGGGGATGTGCCCAACAGCTCTGGAGTGTGTTTTTGTTTGATGTTTTGTTTTTCCTTATTTATTTATTTATTTATTTTTTGGCTTACACAACGTAGTGTCTTGTTCTCATACATACCTATTCTATTAACTATGGGGCTGTTGGGAACTGCCTTGTTCTGTCTCATTCTTGTAATTGTTCCTTTGGAGGACTTAATGGTAGTCTGCTTTCTGAGCTTAGACCGTTGTGAATCCTATGTAAACATTCTGTGAGAAACAGCTGTGCAAAAGAAATCATGATGTTCTTTTAATTTTCCTCGATGAATATTAGACATGGTCAAATGAGAAGACTTCATTTGTACAAAGACACTAAAGCTTAAAAGCTTTATCAGATTCCTTCACATATATAGAGGAAATCACTCCCAGGCTATGTTAAGACATGACTACCTATCTGGATATTTTGCTTCCCCTCTGGTCCAATGAGAATTGTGCTATTTCTTAATGTTTCTTAGTTCACGTTTTCATGCTGTGTTAAGTATTCACTAAATATTTTCCTTAAGTTTTATTTTAAAGTTTTTTGCTGTGAAAAACTAAATAATTAGAAGATGTGGTACATCCACAATAATTTCATTCATCTGTATTGTTTGCTTTATAATAATGTTACCCTGATAGAGAGAAATGTATGTTTCCATTCCTATAGTGAGTTAATTGAGGTGTTACGTTCTAAATGTCAAAGTACCAGTTCCAGTAATAATATGTGTTGGTTATCAATATGGGCTTTCTCTGTTATCTTAAATTTCAATATTTACTCCTTATAAGCATTTTTGGTGTTATAACTGCTACTAATTTTAGTTTTTCAGTATGTTCAAGAAAAACATGAATTGCAGAAAACTCTAAATAATCTCCATCAAAATACCAGCATTATGCAAAATGACAAGTACTTAAAAGAAGAAACGTTGAAAAACAAGTCTATAGATTATGATGCCCTAAAACTTGATCAGCAAACACTAAGAACACTGAACAGATGCTACCAGGAAACTAAATTTGTTTTAGATTGCAAACGGCACAGAGGTAAGGAGAGGATCTTGAATAAAGAATGCTTTATTCTCTAATGTTTCTTCCCCCGAAGATTTGAAGTCCAGTTAGCAGCTTAAAATGCTGTTGATATATGGGTTAACTGGCTTGGGGTTTCCTTATCTCATTGAGGGGCATGGAACCCCAGAAATCACTGTTTGAATTTGGGGAATCTTATAGCTTTTAGAAATTCAGTGGCTGTTCTGGCTTCTCCTGCTCTAAGAAGATGTAAGTCAGCAAACTGACAATTGAGGTTCTTTTTGTCTGTGGGCAAATTTGAGTATCCACCTCTGTTGTTGACAGAACATGGAGGTTTCTAGTAAGAATGCACTTACCAAATTCTTAGACTGAAATTGACTCACCATTATATGGATGCAGTCATAAAAATAATTATGTGTATTTTTTTCCTTTCTGCCTTGGTATGAGAGATTTGGCCTGTTTGTGATCATAGTGAAGCTCACTGCAGCACATTATGGAACTTCAAAATGGTGTCCATACTTGTGTAACTGTCAGTGACACCGTGAATAAGGCCAGAAAGATGAAAATATCAAGGATTACAAGGAACCTTTCTTTCCTTGCATTGTGACTGGTTAACAATAATTGACACAGTTTATCATTCATTATTAAATATTATTTTCAGAATTTAGAGTTTACAGAGATCTTTTGCATATAATCTTGCTACACCATAATAGGGGTTAAAAATCATTATCATGCAAGGAATAACAATATCTTTTAAACTGCTACATTATAAAATATGATAGGAAAAAAGTGCCAAAATTTTTTAAAAATATTTCAGACCATGAAAAATATTTTGTCTCATTTTAAAAATAACTTTATTATCTGTAAATAGTAGCATATTGCTGTAGTCCCTGTCCTTAGGAGTCTGAGACAGGAGGATTATAAATTTGATGACAATCTGGACATCTCAGCAAATTCCAGTCTATCCTGAACTATACAATGATAACTCTTTACAGGAAAACAAAGGTTGTAGATAAAGTATGATAATAAAGCATGGCCACCCCAAGCCCGTCACCAAACAAAACACTATATTGAGGTATTATTGCTACACAAACCACACATATTATTATGTTTTCTTGACATATTTGGGTATGTGGGCATATTGTTGAGGCATCAACATAATCAGGAGTATAGACTAACATCTTCAAAAGCTCCCTCATATGTTTTTTTTTTTTTTATTTCTCTTAAGGTAAGAGCATCTAACACAGACCACAGTACAACCTTAAGTGCACAGTATGTTTGGACAAACTGAGGGCAGGGTGAATACTGCAGGTCTAGAGTTCCATCATCCTTGTAACTGCCTCTGAGAAGCAAGTGTTTGTTCCCCATACTCCAGCTCTCACAAGCCTCTGCTTCTTAGGGTTGGGCTGTGTTAGAACCTCATCTGAGTTGAGCCATGAAGTGTGGTCCTGGGCCTGACTTTACCCTTGCACCATCCTCCAGTTCAAGGTGTTGAGGTGTGAGGCATGGCTTCATTCTGTAGCCCAGGCTATCCTTATAGTCTACTTTATAGCCAAGGCTGGCATGAAAGTCACTATTTAGCCTAGGATGGCCTCAAAGTGGCTGTGATCTTCCTGTCTCACTGTGTGTAGTGCTCAGGTTTTAGGCATAAGTCTTCATGCTCACCAGTTTAATGGATAAATAGTAGTGTGCATGAGCTACATATTTTTTTCTACTTATTTATCCACAATGGACACATCAGCTGTTTCTATATATCTACTGCTATTAAAAAAAAACACTGCATAGAGCATGGGTATAAAGGGGTCTCTTAACATTCTAGAAATTAAATTTCTTAGAGCTCTGAAATTTTATTTAGTTATTGATGTATAATTAAAATAGTTTTCTAATAACAGAATAATAGAAAATAAGAATTTTTACCATCTACCTTCTCTGTTGTAGGAAAACATGTTGAAGGACACTGGTTCTGCTGTGGCATAAAATGTTATTTCATCATGGGCAATAAACACTGGGATGAATGTGAACAGACCTGCAGGGACTGCAGCTTATCACTATTGACGATAGATGATGATGATGAACTGGTACTGTAGACTCTTAACATGCCCATTTTTTCTCCTAGACTCTGTCTCTAACCCTTGGATCGTGAGTCCAGGCAGGTTCATTGAAAGAGAAATTTCTTAGCACTGTATATGGTTTGCCTGTAATGTGAGCAAACACTGTAGAGCAAGAGTATATTAGGAGAATCCTTCCTGTTTGTGGCTTAGTATAAGGACCCAGGATCTGTTATAAGAAGACTCATTAAAGAGACAGCCATGTCTTTGTAATCTCCTCTCTGTCTTAGGACTCTGCAAGAGAGTCCCTTAGAGAAGCATGTTTTCCCAAACTAAGTTCAAATTTTTGGTATAGTACATCCTGTGTGGACAGTTATGTATCTCCATAGAGTGCCAACTACACCCAGTGACATCTTGGTCTAGGACTCCTCTTTGGAACCCAGATGTGAGACTGTCTGAGATGAGCAATTAGATGACCAGAGAGAAAGTAACTGACTTCTAGGGCTATTTGCAAAATGGAAATTATATGAGAACTGTGAGTCTAAGTAGTTTTACCAGGTAGCTCCAATGTGATTTTCAGTGAAACTCTCCCATAATCTTTACTTCATACTATTATTTTTGTTTTTTTTTTAAAGATGTCTATTATCAGAAATGAGTAATTAAAAGAAAAAAAGGTGCCAAGATGTGGATGTTTTGTATTTAAATTATTATTAACAAAATATCTTCCAATATGAAGACAATATTTTACTAGAGAAATACTTGCAGGATCAGCTTGAAAACTGTCATTTAGAACATGGTACAAAATTTGTCCACCAATTTAATACATGTATAAAAATTACAACAAAATATTTTTAATGTCAAATAATTAAGTAATTTGTCATTTGATATACAAATCATAATTAAATTTATAATTAAATTTAAACCCATATTTTAAGCTATATTCACAAATTTAATTAGATATCATGCCACTTGCATTTCACATGTAAGACACTAAATTTTTCCAAATATCTGTCCCTTTCCTCCTCAATTTCTGTCACTTCCAAGTCTGAACTTGAGAACTACTTCCTCCTGGAGCATGAAGCTTAATGCCCAGTTTTCATGAATGACTTTTCATCTTAAGAATTTGCTATGAAGATAGGGCATTACTTACCATATGAACACTTCCCACATGCCTTTATAGTCTTTGGGAATGAACATTTGAATAATTTCATAGAGTGTCAGAAATTATTTAATGAACCATGTATGCAGTATGCTGGTTTTTAAGAGTCACAAACAGTAATATTGTGAATTCAGGGTTAACCTTGGTTACATAGTGAGACTTGGTCTAAAGACATAAATCATTTCATGAATCTAGTATCTCTAGAAACCTGAAGTGTTCATTTTAAATAACTTACATAATTAACATTGGTTTTGACATAAATGAGCTAGTAGTGGGAAATCACTTTAAAAATGAGCTTGGAGGGAAGGAAGTACTGGAGGACAGGACAGCAGAGAACTGATATTAGAATAGCTGGGACCTGTTATGTTGTTCTTTTTTCACCAACCAGAGGGAAATTTTATCATCAGATGAGTTTTTTCCTTACAGAAATTCCTTCAGCTCCAAATTAAGCCGAACAATTACTGGATTGGATTATCATATGACACAAGAAGAAGCAAATGGCAATGGATTGACAATAGCCCATCTAAACTGTGAGTTTCCTGAGCCCTCACACTCCAATTTGATGCAGAATTGGGAGGATTGTGTGCAAAGCCTTTCCTCTCATTTCACACTGCTTTTCTCTTTGTCAGTGGAGCTCACAGCTAAGGACAAGATGCATAAGGCAGTGTTTGAGCAAGCATTAGACAGGGAAGAAGAACAGTCTAGAAGCTGACTGCTAGTCAGCTAAGGAACACAGCTAAGGATTGGATGTTCTTAGATGCAGAGAACACAAGCAAATCAACAACTTAAGATCACTTGAAAGTGACTAGATCATCCTGATAGATACTATGAGTTTGAATATTTGAACCATTCACTTCATTTATGTTGTAGTTAGCTTATATAAATTGCTTGCTATTTATAAATATAAGAACATTTTTGCACACACACACATACACACACACACACACACATGTGTGTGTTTGTATGTATATCTACCTTCCATTTCAAGATGTCATATTGTAGAGTCCAAGTTTTACATTAATCTATAATCATGTAGAAAACTATTAATTGATTATCTTTATTAAGAATATTTATTTTTCTTGACATATTATATCTCATATACATAAAATATGATCATATCCTTCCCTAACCCCCCAAGCTTCCTCTGCTTCTGTTTTAACATGTCCCTCTCTAACTCCTGTTTTCTTTATTGATGCTGTCCCTAGGTGCATGGTAGGGCATCCACTGGAGCAAGGATACATACTGGTGGCCACACTCCCCCGCTCCAAAAGAGTGAATCTCCCTTTTCCAGCAGCAGTCACCTAACAATAGTGATTCCTTATGTGGTAGTAGACACCTGTGCAGGAATTTTGTCATGTCCAGAAAGTTGCTTTTCACAGTGGTTTTTTCCTTTCTGGTTCTTATATCCTTTCTGTTTCCTCTTCCATTTCCTGAGTGGTTGTAGTGGTTCTTGGGAAAGTGGTTTATGAAGATGACCCCTTTGTGGCTGAACACATAGTCTCTTCTCCTAAGCACTTTGACCAGTTCTGCTTCTCTGCAATGACCACTGACCACTGCAAAAAGAAACTTCTCTGAAGGAGGTTGAGAGCATCGCAGGTCCAGGCCAAAAACATAAATATTAACAATGAAATTTGATCATGTGACCACTTAGCAAAATGATAGTACCAGGTTCCATACTAGAGCCCATGACCTCTGCAATTATGTTTTTTTTTTTTAATTTGGATTACAGTATCAAACATTACATATTGCCTAGCAAGTCAATATTGTGGCATGCAAGTTCCAGCTCTGGGTAAGACCATTCAAATCTTTTCTCGCTTTAGAAGTTTGAATGTAATTGGCCCATATAATCTAATAGGAAGTGGCACTATCAGTAGATGTGGCTATGTTGGAGTGTGTAGGGTCTTATTGGAGGAAATGTGTCACTGTGGGAGCAGGCTTTGAGGTTTCCTATGCTCTGGATACTGCTAAGTATGTCTGTAGACTTCCTGTAGCTTGCATATTAAGAGGTAGCCAGCACCAAATCTGTCTGCACACTGCCATGCGCCTCACCATGATAATAATGGACTGAACTTCTGAAACTGTAAGGGAGACACCCCAATTACATGTTTTCTTTATAAGACTTGCTGAGGTCATGGTGTTTCTTCACAGCAATAAAAAATCTAGTAGCTAAGGCACTCCCCCTAGTAACCTGCAAAGGACCTTTTGACCCATTGAAAGATAGCCTAAGGGAAGATATTTCCTGATCAGTTTGAGATGGTTTTTATATGTCCTGACACCAAATGTGTGATGTCTTCAGAAATAGGTTGTTTCCATGTAGTTATGGTGGATAAACAAGGGCACAGCAGCAGCCTGGTTGTTTGGAGGCATCTATGGTCTCCCTGACTGGTGATTCCTTGGGAGGTATCCCTTGACTTGCACTTTGATTTTCACTTAATAACTCATATTTTCTGTGGATCTAACTCCTTTTAAAATTATATTCTTGTATTTTTAAATTATGTTTCCATAGAATATATTTTGATCAGGTTTTCCTCTCCCCCTTAATGCCATGTTCCTCCCCACCTCCTTCCCTATACACTCAATTTCTTGTTATTTCACTCTCTCTCACCAAAACAAAAAACAAATAAAAGGAACTAAAAAAAAACCCAACACGATAAAAATTGCCTAAAACAAACAAAAAAGCAACACACAAAGGTCTCCAAACCACACACACACACACACACACACACACACACACACACACACACACACACGAGTCTGCTTTGTGTTGGTCAGCTAGTGGGAATCCATAAGGTCTTTTATACATCCTTAGTTATGGGTGATCCATCCTTTATTCTCTCCTGTCCATTATTTTCCAATACTCATCTAATTTTACCCTTTAATACTCAGAACCCCTTGTCTGCCTTCATATCACATATTCTTCATTTTTCCTGATTATTGATTTTTTTAGAAATACAAATTTAAAGAATATTCCCTAATAATTCTGTGTTTGTCCTCTAAAAACTTTGTTATCTAGTTACATTTCAAGTTCCTTTTTATAATTATTTAAAAATAAATTTAGTTTTTATTGTTTTGTTGTTGTTTTGAAATAGAGATTTGTGTCCCCAGGCTGGTCTTGAACTCCTGATCCTTGTATCTCCATCTCTCAATTACTGAGACTGCAGGCAGGTGTGGTTATCTTTTATCCCATTGAAGATATCAATCGTACTTATTTTAGATGTGTTTGTTGGAAATCCTATTGTCTGTACTTTTGTGGGCTTAATGTACCGTTTCTGCTAGATTTTGTTCATTATGGAATTATCTTTGTGGTATTCAGTGAATTTCTTCTTTATCTGCTGCAGAAGGGTATCAACTGTGGTAATTTTCTCAGGAACTTTTCATTCACTGCCCAGAACATGGCCGGTCACTTCTATTTAAAGGTGTTCCTGCCAGTGTGGACAGTCAGGTTCCACATCTGCAGAAAAATAACTTCCTCTTTAGTTCAAGGGATCCCTCAAGCAGGCTGTCACAGAGGTGGCCAGACTGTCACAGAGGTGGCCAGAGGACAGAAGACCTTACATGATGTGTTAATATGTACAAATCATCCAGATTATCACTATTGTTATTAATTTTGTTTTGTCCATAGGAAGTATCATTTCACACAGGCTAGCTCTGCTCCTTTACATCTACCTCCCAAGCACTAGAAGTGTTGCTGTTTGACACTGTGAAAGGACACAGGGTTAACGAATTTGTATCCTACAGCACCATACAGCGTGAAATGAGCATGTGGTAACATTTAGAGTGAGGTTCTAGCAGCTGAAAGGATGTCTCCATCCAGATTAAGTGATCTTTGTAGACCTTGACTATGTTACAGAACTATTCCCCGATTATGGTGTGATTATTGGACCTAAACATGAGGCTTCTGTCAGGAAGTCCAGTGGTCTGAAGGTTTCTGTGGCCACCACAAGTATTTTCTCCACTGGAAAGCTACAGAAGCTTGTACACCTGCTTACAATGTCAGCTTCTAAGGATCCTAGTGAGAAACTGTGAGGTTGTGTTTCTTGATAGAGGTCCAGGAAGGCATCACCATGGAGGTAAAGTTAAGAACTCATGATGCAGAATATGAGCTCAATGTGTATCTTGTGAATAGTTAGTGTCTCCTGTGTCTTTTCTCTTTGCCCATGTTCAACACACATGCTTTACTGATTGTACCATAATCATATCTTTTGGCTGACATATATGTATACTTATCCCTACTATACATTACCTGTTCTTTATATAATCCAGGGATCACTTAGTTTCATTTACCTTCCTTTTCTGTTCCTATTGTAAATCTAAATCTTTTATTTCCATCTGGCTTAAATCCAATGTTAAATGAAGGCAATCTTCGGTTAAAGTTTTATTCTTTTACCATTTTAGTCCCATGGAGTTTGGTGGATTTCATTCTCTGTCTGGTATTCTTTGACATAGATTCTCTTTAGGCTATCCTGGTTCGAATTTAAATAATTCCCCATTGTATTTTTCACTTAATAGTGATTTAACAGTAATGGGATTGCTACATAAGACAGGAGGCAGTGCATTTTTCAGTTCAACATGTGTAGACAATGATGACTGTGTTAGAACTCACTTCTGTATCTGCAAAAACAAAGTGGATAAATGATCTAATTCAGTGTGCAGTGCATAGGAAAGTTAAAAATGGAATGTGGTCATCTTTGTTGGTTTCCTGTGGTGATTTGTAATTACTTAAGGACCAAATGTTTTAACCACAGGTCTCAGTCTTATGTACAAATAGTGTGATGAACTGGAAAGGGAAAAAACAGTCTTCTGAAATCTGACTTAACAGCTGAAGTCATTTTCCTTCCTTGTACAACACAGTGGCTTGTGTCTGTAGAATGGATGCATTTGGTCCAGGGCCCTAAGGAATCACTCTCTTTTTTTCCTGAATGACACACAGAACTTAATACAGAACTCTAATAAATAGCACACATATTTCACCATCACTAGAACAAACCGTTTCAATATCCATGGCTTTGACAGCACAATTAAGAACTAGGATGCAGTTGTGGGTTTCTGTTTGTTAGTTGGTTGGCTACTGTTTTACACTTTTTGTATGTAGAAGAATTTGCCATCTTTAGAGTGCATTTATTTGCTGCAAAAAATAGTTTCAGACTTAGTGAATAGTTTCCAGACTAGTTTAAGACACTCATACAACCTTCCACAATCCATATGTATTCTCATTCCCCCCCACTCTCTCTTTGACCATTTGATGTTGAGTTGAAACTCCATAGATACATTAATATTCATTGAGGCCAGGTGCATGTGAAAGTTCAAGACATAATATTTTTGTTTTCTTTCATTCTTTTGTTTTTGTTTTTGTTTTGTTTTGTTTTGGTTTTGGTTTTTTGAGACAGGGTTTCTCAGTGTAGCTTTGCACCTTTCCTGGAACTCACTCTGTATCTCTGTATCCCAGGTTGGCCTGGAACTCACAGAGATCTGCCTTTCTCTGCCTCCAAGTGCTGGGATTAAAGACATGCTCCACCACCAACCTGCCTCTTTTCTTTTTTATTAAGAAATTTTCTATTCATTTTACATACCAATGACAGATCCTCCCATGGGGAGTCAGCAGAGCCTGATACACTCAGTTGAAGCAGGTCCAAGCCCCTCCCCCTGGACTATGGCTGTGTAACATGTCCCACCATAGGCAGTGAGTTCCAAAACCCCACTCATGCCCTTGGTATGGATCCTGATCGAATTGCCAGGAGGCTTCTTAAATAGATATGTAACTGTCTTGCCTATGCTGAGGGCAAAGCTATTAGTCCACAGCTCATGAGTTCCCACTAGTTTGGTTTGGTTAAGACTTATAACCTTATAGATAAATGAGTTTGAGGGTAGCCTCAGGCTACATAGTATGTTTGAGGTCATTGCATGCTACAGAGTGAGATTCTGTCTCATGAAGCCTCATAATAATAATGGTAATTAATAGTAATAATAATCCATCCACAAATATTGTGTAGGGAAAAGCAATTTCTTTTATACCATACTAAAACAATTAAACTCAATTGTAGATGATTTATTAATATGTTCTAATCCATAATCCATATTCTTAGCAGTCACTTTTGTCAGTTTTCTGGATCACGTCACTGTTGATATTTTTTCTTCATTGAATACCTGTAATCCTTTTCTGACAACTACTTTAAACTGCTAAGCACTAGGACCAAAGCAGTTGCTTTGGCAGCTGACTGTCCCATTCCTTTATTCCTGAGTGCCTAGCTTCATCACAGAGGTACTGGTGGGAGACACATTTATTGCCCCAACTCAGGGAAGCAGTATGAAGTATGATGCAGCTGTGTTCTTAAGCCTGCAGCTATGCTCTCAAGTGTGCAGGCAGCAGCTGAAGAAGTCTCTTTATACCTCAGCCTGTGAGAGACTGCAGGAGTCAACCATGTTCAGCTGAGGCTCACCAAGGCCAGGGATGTAATTCTGTCCCTTGGCCTGTAATGAGAGACATAAACTAGGAAACTACTCCTGGCTCTGTTTTAGAATCTCTCTCTTTTTTTAAGCTCTCTCAGGTTTTATGTAGAAATTCTTGCCAAACACCTGGGCACTAAATATAGACAGATAAATCTTTCCAGCCTGCTTGTTCCTGAATACCCATTTAGAGGGTTAATATTAATTACAGTCTGTTTGGTCTATAGCTCATGCTTATTACTAGCTAGCTCTTACATCTTAACAACCCATTTTTATTAATCAATGTATCAACACATGGCCAGTGACTTACTGGTACTTTCACATCTTGCTTCTTGGGCAGTTCACTGGCTTCTCTTAGACTCCACCCACACCTCCCTGTATCTCTGCAGCTTCTTTATTAACTAATGGTAATAAAACATATACACAGCATACAGAAAGACATCTCACAGCAGGTTATGTTCTATTGTTTCAAGTGAATGGTTATATTGAATACAGTAAAAACAAACAAACAAACAAACAAAACAAAACATGTTTTTCATCTCTCTTACATGATTAAAACAAAGACATCCCAAGAACCCCCACACATATATATCTAATTATCTTGTTATAGATTAACAGGGTATGAGCAACCATAGTATTTTTCTCAGCCAGTTCTTTTGCTGGCAGGCTGCATATTATGGTTACAAAGAAAGAATCAATCACTTTTATTATTTATATTAAAAGGTAATCTTTTAAGGAATTTTAAAAGAATCACAAACCTAAGCTTTTACATATGGAAATCAATCAATTATCCATACTTTAAATATTTAGGATACATAGAGGTACATATCCACTCATCAACAGTTTTTGTTTTGTTTTGTTATGTTTTGTTTTTGCATCAGGAGATTGGGGGTAGAAATGTGTACTAGTAATTAACCAACAGCTTTGATCAACAATCAAGCCTAGAAAGGAAAGTACTTCTGCTAGTAATAATTGGGCTGCTTTGTTTTTTGATTCATAACCTAATGAATTAGCTATGTGTCCTTGTGAACTTTATTATTTTTTTTAGGATTTTTCATCTCTAAGCTATTATCAAAACATCTTAATCTTACCTGAAGTTATTTTAATGTTTTGTTTCAACCATGATGCACACTGAAACCTATGAACCATCTGTCTTTATTAAGATGAAAAGAATTTAAGTTATCTGGGCTACTGGGACTCAATTTTTTTCTTAATCTTGACCTTAGCCACAGTCCATATGGCTCCCCAATACAAACTCATGTGTTTTAGCTGTGTGACACTGTCTTGTTTTGTTACTTATCCTCTGTAGACCCTTAATTCTTTTAGTTCCAAAGCACTTTTTTATTACATAAATATACCACAATATTTCTCCATATGTGAACATATGGTGTGTTTCTAAGTTTTGACAATTATGAGTTGTTGCAATTATGAAAGCTATCATGCCAATTGTGTACAAGTCACTGTGTAAGCATACATTTTTCTTTTTAGTAAATATCTTTTGAGAACAGTTGGTATCTTCTGTGTCATATCTTCCCTTTGCACATTAAACATACACACATGATTTTCTGACTGTACCCATGAGCATGTCTCATGGCTGACTAATGTATATTTTATTGCTAAATTATCTAAACTTTCCTATGTGCATTCCACAAGCCACTTGGTTTCACTTATCTTCCTTTCTTCTAAATTCCTATAGTAAACTTGAATATTCCACTTCTCTCCATCTTAAATCCAAGATTCAAAGAACATGATTTATTTTGCTAAAAACTGATCCCTTTGAAGTCTCAGTTCCATGAAGTGTGAGTGGATTTCCTTCTCTTTCTTTCTTCCTTCCTTCCTTCCTTCCTTCCTTCATTCCTTTCTTCTTTCCTTCCTTTCTTTGTCACAGTCTTATTAGCCCACACTAGCTTCAAACTCCTTATGTATTGAAGTGTGCCTCAAATCCCTATGTCTTAAATTTTGATTCTCCTACCTTCATCTCCATAATACTGGAACTATAATTGTGTCCAACTATGTTGGGCTGGATTTATTATTGAGGATCTCTATTTTGAATACATTCTTTAGTCAGCTTCCTCTATCTATTAGGGGGAAAACTGGCTACAATACTTCCCTGACCATTTGAGATTTTTTTTTCCAGCTTCTGCTAACACTTCAGCCTGAGCAGGAATCTGATTTCTGTCAGTTTTTGCAGGATTATCTTAATTATTAATAAATTATTTTTTGATTTCTGGTTTTGCTACATAGCCCAGGTTGAACTGGAACTCACAGTCATTCTGATTTAGCTTATGTACTGATTTGCTCTGTTTTCTAACTTTTAAATATGTTTTATTTTGCATTTATTTTTTTTTACAGAAGGATAGGTATGGCTTCTAATATGCAATCCTGTAGAAATCATATTTGTGTTGCATACAGGGAATTCAATAGATACCATGTTTCAGAGGAGACCCATTAGCTATGAGGTGGGGAACACAAAATTGAAAATAGACCAAAGTATTAGTTACAAGCCTTCATCTGTGCCTATATTCCAAATCTTCCCTCTCTCCTTAAAACACAAGCATATGAGACCTTGTTCTGTGTGCTACACATATTTGTTTATACCTAGCATATTTATTGACAAAATGGGAAAGAAGGTTTAGCATACAATAATTCCATGGTAATATTAAAAATCAGTTTTGCATACTGATCAAAACCTGCAAGTGTGGAATAAGATAGGGATTTTGGTATGACAAGAGATCATTTATTTTTAATGAGGTTAGAGAATAAAAAAATTTTAGTGTTGCACTTATGATTAACAGTTCCATAATCTGTTTATTATGCCAAATAGAAATTTTAAAATCATGACACTTCAGTGAATGTTCAAAATTAAATAATTGCCTACTGTTTTTGTACTTTAGTGACTTGAACACAGTGAAATTGAATCATAATACTGGAAGATGTGCATTTTTATCTAGAACAAGACTAGATAATGATAACTGTAATCAACTCTACCCCTGTATCTGTGAGAAGAGACTGGATAAATTCCCTGGTTCATACTGCAGCAAGAGCTAAAGGCAAAATGGAATTTGTTGATCCTCATTTCATTCCTATAATAATTTGTGACTCGTTATGAACAAGTGTTTTGATCACAGGATTTGGTTCTCTGTGCAAACAGAGAGAAGAGCTGGAAGAGGTTGAAAATATTCTCTGAAATCTGACTTGGCAGAGCAGAGGCAATCTTTCTTCCCAGAAGACACAGAACACATCTGCTCTGGTGCATGGACACCCTTTGCCCCAAGCCCTGAAGAATCTGCTCTTTCTGTTAACTAAATAGCCATAGAACTAAATAAAGAACCCTAAAAAACAGCCTGACTATGTCATTATCAATAGGATAAATCATCTCAATTGAAAGCACAATAAAGAACTACAGTAAAGTTAGAAGCTTCAATTTCTTAGTTGTTAGTTGATTGCTATTCTGTTCATTTTTTATGTTTTGTCTCATGTACAAATTTTCTTCATTGTAATAAACATTTCCTTTGGCCATGAAATTTAATTTCAAATTTGGTGAACATTTACAAGTTCAAGGAACTACTGAATATATTTTATCCAAAACATCAGTTTATCCCACCTTTCTTTAAACCATCTATGGTAAGTTGAACCCTTACAGAAATGGTAGTAATAACTGAAGTTGGTTAGATGTAGTAGCTGCTGAGTCTCTGGGAGGTTAGTGACTTAGATAATAGCTATAAGAATTAACTCTATGGAAAGATTAAAACAAACAAAAAGCTAAGGATTCTGTGTAGTTCCAAACTGTGTTTTTAATCTCTTGATTTGAGTTCCAGAAACTCAGTACTCCTTCATTCCCACATGAAGCTGTCAGACCCCAGGGAATCCCTTCCTGACACATCTAAGAAGATTTTTTCAACTCTCTCTTATGCATTTCCTCGTATGCAATTACTTTGTTTCCCTGTCTTAGACTGACACTTACTACAAGAAACCAAGCAGAGGATAAGAATACTACAGAAATAACACAGTATAAGGTTTCTCTTTTTCATATTCTGGAAGGCCCTCAAAATTTTAGTGGTGTTTGCTTGAATATTACATAATCATTATCATAACTTGGTAGCAACTTTGAGTTAAAACCATCCAAAGGCATTTCCTTTTGCCATCCCCAGTAGTGATTCACTCTTCCAGATGCCTTGTTGCCCTCATGGCCACTGATACTACCTCTCCTGTGAAAACCTATGATAAAGTTGGCTGCTGCAGACTTTCTGGATGCTCTTGACTTACATTTTAGCTATCTTGACCTGTATTATGCCAGGCATACCATAGCTACATATTGTCAGAAAGACAAGAACCAAAAATTAGGGAGATTTGGAAAGCCAGTGGCCTTGAAATGTGCTTGAGACTTTTCATTATATATGTGCAAATACTTGCCAAAGGACTACATACTTATAGTTGTTATGAGTTTCAGAGGACTTCTGAAAACATAAAAGAATTAAACAGTAAATGCAGTTTCTAGAAGTAGGAAGCCCTCATAGACAAGGTAAAGCATTTGGATCCCTCATAATCATTCTGGATTTATCATCCCTGTAGCTATAAAATTTGGTCTTACAACCTGGCAGTGCAGTATGTTGAGAAGATACCACAGTGCAAAATAAGATGACCTATTGGTGTAATTATTAAGGCCACTCCACGTAGTTAAAAGGAAGGTTTATTTTGTGGGGTAACTTACAAATGAAGGGGTAGGTTGCAGGGTCTGGCAAAGGTATAGGGCAATCCGGCGGTGTTCTCTGGAGAACTCTGCTCGGTCTCTTCCTGCATCCCGTGTCCCGGAACCAAGAGAGCCACCTCCTCCTGCTCCTCGGTCTTCCGCTCCCTCCTCTGCCCCGCCTTGTGGGCGTGATCATTACTGAAGCCTCAATGGGGGTTGGAACTTCCAGGCCAATGCTGGGATGGCTACCCACTACATCTCCCCCTTTTGTCTAAATAAGAAAGTTCTAACCTAATACAAGACTATACACAAAGAGATGGTTATCAAATATTGTCCAGGAGTAATGAGGGATAATGACTTAGATAAGTTGGAATTACAATAAGTGCAAACAATATCAAGCAAAAAACACATAGTAAAATCCAGGGAAGTCTAGAGCATGGGTAGGTGGCATGTTACAAAGATCATTTCAAAAGGTATCCTATCCTAAAGAACCTGAGTCTAATACATAATATATTATATCTAAGATATTATATATGTATATATACTAAGTTGTAACTATAACTGTTAATCTCTAACCTCATCAAAGACCTGAGAAGGAATATAATAATACCTGAGAATTGGGAGAAGGACGCAAGCAACTTTCGGGAGTCTTGCAAGAGTAGACAGAGACAGCTAGCAGCCTGGACAGTCACCTAACGTTTCTCAGTATCGTTGGTGCATTCAAATTGGCTACAGGCCTAGAGTATCTGACAGACCATTTCAGAAGCAGGAATTCTGAAAGACCATCTTACCCTGTCTTGGCAAAGTACAGTGGTCGCTTTCCTTGTGTCCCACTTGTCCAGAAAGGACAGCATTTGTACTGTCAGCAGTTGAGGCAAGGGCAGTTCTTTGCCCAGTAGGCCATTTTGTGCCAAGAAGAAAAACTTCCAAATGGAAATGTCTTAGAAGCCCAACATTCTCTTGGGATCAAATTGGTGCTGCCAGGAGCAATTGTGTCTTGTGTCAACAGAATTCTAAATTATTTAAATGCCATATTCTCTAGGTCCATGAAGTGGTTGAAGATTACCTGTCCATCTGAACTATGTATTTATAAATCTGGATAACCTAACTAACATAATTATAGAGGTGACAAGCATAGGTGACAATAACTCTGTAAGTCTCATCTACCTAAACAACCTAAGGACTAAGGCTTCCTATAAATAAGGCAAACAGTCTGTAAGTAATTGTACAGTAAAAGGACAATGACTTCAAATTGTGACAATACACAAAATATCTTTAACAGAGGTAGGAATGTATAGTGCAATATGCAATATGATAATAATCCTAAATATATATCAGTATACAGAATATCTTAAACAGAAGTAGAATATACATACAGTATGACAGACATAAATTCACATTTGTATCAATATACAAATATTTCAAATAAGAGTAAAAATATGTGTACAATATAACAAACATAGTTCTGTATTTGTATCAATATACAAATTATCTTAAATAGGAATATAAAAAGTTTATATTTGTATCAACATATAAGAATTCATAACAGTGCAAAGGCTGCTATATTGCTAAATTTGTTTACTAATGTATGTGATAGTCTACCATAATATCTTATACATATCCATTCCATTTCTTCTTTTCCCTTTTTTTTTTTTTTGAGACATATTTCCGCTCCCTCCTCTGCCCTGCCTTGTGGGCGTGATCATTACTGGAGCCTCAGTGGGGGTTGGAACTTCCAGGCCAATGCTGGGATGGCTACCCACTACAATGACCTATGATGAAAAACAACACACAGAAGATAGCAATCTAAAGGAAATTTTTGTGGTTCATGGTTGAAGAGTTAACAGGACCCTAGGTCTCCCAGGCCTTCAAAGCTGCAGACCTCTGGCCTCTTCCTGAGATCTCTGGTTTATGTATACTGACCAGTTATTTTTAATATCTTTTTCTGCCCACCAAAAGAGGAGAATTTCTTTGAAGTGATAAAACTTAAAAATTTTGTTTCTTTGAACATAAAGAATTTTTCATCCATCACCAGCAGACATCATTGCTCAAGCTTGCAGACACAAAGGGAGGGGAACACTGAAGTATGTTTTACTCTAAAAAGTCCCTCAGAGGAATTCTTTAGATGGAGAAGAAAATCTATAAAAAAAAATGGTTTTTACTTGCCACTTTATGTCTTGTGATCTGCAAGAATATATTATAAAGATTCAGCTGAGTATTAAAGCTATACCTTGACTGGCCAAGGGTCTGTCAAGAGACAAGCCATTTATTATGAATATTTGGTGTTATCCAGACTTTAATATTCTAGCTGTCTTCTGTTATGAAATTCTCATGTGGCCAAATATTTTCAGACCTGCTGAACTTCTAGGTAACTTCCCTGCTGGAGCCAGTACCTGGATAAGGTCATGTAAGCAAAGACAAGCTGGCAGGAGAATCATAGCATTGACTCATGTGCAAATGAAGCTCAGAGCATCCCCCTGACCTGAGGCCTAGAGAGCAACTGACTGAGAACAAAAGAAGTTTTTACATATCAAGGTGAGAGGTAGAATAATTTTCCTGAGGAGGCAGAGAACAGCATGTCCCAGGGAAGAAAAGGGAGACATTTTCTGTAGAAAGACACAGAACTACTTGGTGAGAGAGAATAAAGACAGGTTCTGTAGAGGTTAAGCATGTCTCCAGAAGAGTTTTCTGAGTGCCAGGAGTAGAGAGCAGCATAGATGGAGAAAGAGGATACAGAGGAAAGATGAGGCTGGAAGCATAGGAGTTTAGTTATTAGAAGGGCTCTGAGCTAGGGAACTGGACAAAACTGAAGTTATGGAAACAGGAATTCATCCCAGAGAAATAAAATAAATGGATATAAACATAGAGCTTGGTATGTCTAGAGTTATTCCTGCTTGAATGCCTGGTGGAGCTGTAGCTGTATCGATGGAAATTTGTCTTAGAGGAATAAAGTTAACAGCTATAAGAATATAGTGTATGCAGATTTTTCCACTGGGATATCCCACAGCAGGCATAGCTAAACTCTGGGACGCTTGGGTACTCCATATTTATGTGACATATTGTGTGGTTTTGGGTGCTGTGATGTTTATTAGGAACTCCTTATGACATAGAGTATAAACATGTGTGCTATGTGCTATGATTTTTACTAGGAACTCTATGTGACACACAGTGTGGATATATGTGCTGTGTTATTTTTCCTGCACTTCTTCCAGGAAGGTCTCCCACCTTATTATCTATCTCATTGCTTTTCTCCCCTCTTCAGAAATGGTTAAGGAGGGTGTTCTCACAGTGGTAAAAGTCATGGCAATAGGTAGAAGCTAATGTAATCCCCATATTCTGATAGTTGGTGCTGTTTCTATTCTAATAAACCTCTTGCTTGAATTAGCTTAGAACAGGACTTCACAAGCCCAAACAACCCAAGAAATCAGTATATTTCTCTTTACAGCTTGACTGCTATGTATTTATCAGCCATGTTTCCCCCTGCATTTGATACACACAAATGCTACTTGGAACCTTTAAGTAGTGAAGAAGTGATAATCAAAATATCCATAATGATATTTAAGATCCAACATCTCCAAATAAGAGGACTATCGTTTTTTTTTTTTTTTTAATTATAATTCCTGGACTTAGCTTGGCTTGTTTCTTGCCAGCTTTTCTTTTTCTTTTTTCCTTTTTCTTTTTTTTTCTTATAAAGGAAAACATTTAATTGTGGGAGCTTGCTTACAGTTCAGAGACTTAGTCAATTATTGTCATTACAGGGGATGGCATCACGCAGGCAGACGTGGTGATAGAGAAGAAGCTGAGAGTTCTTACATCTTGGCTCACAGGCCACAGGAAATGAACTGAGATACTGGGCATGGCTTGAGCATACATGAGACATCAAAGCCTGCCCCCACAGTGATACACTTCCTCCAGCAAGGGCACACCTATAATAGTGGCACTCTCTTTTTGGGCCACTTTCTTTACAACCACCACACAGCTTATATTCTTTTCATTATTATATTTGTGTCTTAATTTTACACATCAGCCATGGGTTCCCCTGTCCTCCCCACTCCTGCGACCACCCCACCTTCCCCCCCTCCCCTCCCCTCCATTTCCATCTCCTCCAGGGCAAAGACTCCCCTGGGGATTCATTTAAACATGGTAGATTCAGTACAGGCAGGTCCAGTCCCCTCTTTCCAGGCTGAGCAAAGTGTCCCTGTGTAAGCCCAAGGTTCCAAACAGCCAGCTCATGCACTAAGGACAGGTCTGGGTCCCACTGCCTGGGTACCTCCCAAACAGGTCAAGCTATTTAACTGTCTCACTTATCCAGAGGGCCTGATCCTGTTGGGGGCTCCACAGCTTTTGGTTCATAATTCATGTGTTTCCATTAGTTTGGTATTTGTCCCTGTGCTTTTCCAATCTTGGTCTCAACAATTCACACTCTTACAATCCCTCCTCTTTCTCCACAATTGGACTGGAGCTCCACCTGGGGCCTGGCTGAGGATCTCTGCATCCACTTCCATCAGTTATTGGATGAGAGTTCCAGCACGACTGTTAGGGTTTTGGCCATCTGATCACCAGACTAGGTCAGATCAGGCTTTCCTTCGACCATTGCCAACAGTCTACAGAGGATGTATTTTTGTGGATTTCTGGGGACCTCTCTAGCACTCTGCCTATCCCTACACTCATAGTAGGATACTAGATGTAAAACAAAGATGACTAGACTGCCACACAACTCCAGGGAGGCTGCCTAGAAAATGAGACCCTAGGAAAGATAGAGACAGGGATTGCCCATTGACAGAGAAATGGATGAGATCTACTTGAACAACCTGGATGACAATGGGAGTAATGAAGGGCAAGGTTTGAGGGAAAGAAATCTTAGGGGAGCAGGAGATCCCAGCTGGATCAAGAACAGAAAGGGAGAACAAGGAATACCACATGAGAGGATTATCTTTTTGATCTGTCAACTGTTAACATACAGAAAACACATGAGAGATATATTTTATTTGACACAGATTTCAATAGAGTTAGTGCAAGCGCTTGCTGTTATGAAGACAATAATGTTGGCAGTTTCATCCAGTTACATTTGGACCGATATTGCAATTCCCAACTCTCACTGTGTTTTACTGTACCCAATGATCCCAGTAGCTTCTTCTTGCTGGGTATTTTTCATGATTTCATCACCCCACACATGTTTCCTATGTCAACAGCCAGCTATCCTGGCAAAAACACTGAAAGGAACTGCCTTGTCTTTTATGGCCCGGGGAAGCTTCAAAACATCTTGTATATGAGAAGTCTTATTTGTAATTATGTATTTGTACTAACAAAAACTTAGAGGTTGTTTAAAGTACAGAAGAAAAATGAAAAAAATTGCTTTCAGTGAAGGAAATTTAGAAGTTTGATTTAGGGTAAATGAGTCAAATAATTCCACTTTAATGGTTGATTAAATGTTAAAATTCTATACAGTACCCATTTACTACTAAATAATTGGTAGAAGTTAGACTTACCTGTAAATATGTGTGTGCACATTCTACTCACATGCATGGTATGTGTTTATGAACAGATTGTTGTTTCATTTTGTTTGCTTTTGAGACAGGATTTTGATATGTGGCTCAGTTTGGACTCAAACTCTTGATCCTTATGCCACTATTTTCTTTTCTTTTTTTCCTTTTGGTTATTTGAGACAAGTTTTCTCTGTGTAGCTTTGCACCTTTCCTGGATCTTGCTCTGTAGACTAGGCTGGTCTCCAACTCACAAATATCTGCCTGCCTCTGCCTCCCCAGTACTGGGATCAAAGGCGTGAACCACCAGGGCCCGGCGCCACAATTTTCTGAGTGGCAGAATTTCTCTTGGGCCACCACAGCTGGCATGAAGACTCACATGAGAATCACACAGTGGCATGCCAAGGGGTGTTGTGATGATGATTGGTGGTGGCTGCCTTAGAACTGCCAACAATAACTAAATACTGTACATTTTATAAAGGGAGTGTAATTACACACATACTCAAAAGCCGTTGGTCAAGCCTTTTAATGTACATTCACTTATAGTTACCATCAGTAAACTGTAAAGTCAATGAATAGAAAACCCATCATGTGGAAGCTGCTTCAGGAATCCAGGTATAATGGATAAAAATGAGCACCATGTGATTCAGTTTGTAACATTACTTTAAATGGCTTTTGGGAATTTTAGAATCCAAATAGGAAGTATGTCCCTTGAACCAATGAGACCTGTACTATTTGTCCACTTTTGTGTTAAAATTGCTCAAGAGCTCACCAGATTTTATGACGTGCACAGTGACCACCAGAGAGTATCTCCAATAAATCACAGGAATTTGGAAATGAGTCTTAATAAGTTTATTCTCAGATGCTGCAATTGGGAATATTAGTAGTCTATTATTGCACATAAACTTAGCAAAATATATTATTACCTTAAAAATGAAAAGTAAAATTTGAAATCCATATTCAGAATATAATATATATTACAAAATGCCCATACTTCTTTCCCATACCATCTATTATATTGCCAAATACCAGATAAAGCCTGTACCCAACAGTAGAGTAAAGGTTAAGAGTATTTGATAAAGCCTATTACAGTGTTTATGCCCACAATCCCAGCACTTGGGCAGCTGAGGCAGGAGGATTATCATGAGTTTGAAACCAGCCTCAGCTACAGAGCGATCTCCTATCTCAAAAAGCTAAAATCATGCAGGGTATTCCTTTGGGATGTTTTTCCGTGTGCTATGAATATGCATTGCTACCATTGACTAATAAATAAAGCTGCTTTGGCCTATGGTAAGGCAGCATAAAAGCTAGGTGGGAAATCCAAGCAGAGACAGAGAGAAGAAGGGCAGAGTTAGGGTAGACACCATCAGGCACCCAAGGAGCAAGATGCCAGTAGAATGGTTATGCCATGACCACATGGCAATATATAAATTGATAGAAATTGATTGATTTAAGATGTAAGAGCTAGCTAGCAATAAGCCTGAGCCACAGACCAAACAGTATGTAATTAATATTAAGCCTCTGAGTGAGTGATTATCTTAAAAAAGGCTGCTGCCTCGGTGGGACAGAGCAGGACTGAGAAACTTCAGTCTACATTTGGCACCCAACATGGAGCATGAATCCAAAACCCTGTGATCAAGAGTCTCATGCTCTATAGACTGACTGAGCTACCTAGGAAAAGATTATAGGTACACACAGGAAAACTTCCAGCTACATTTGACACCCAGACATAGTGGCAAGAGTTTCCACCTAAAACCTGAGAGAACTTGAAAAGAGATACAAAAAGGAAGCTAAAATCAGCTTCCTAGTTCATCTCTCTCATTACCAGCCATGGTACAGGGATGCATTGCCTGGTCACAGTGGGCTTCAGCAGCAACATGGCAGGCTCCTGTGTCTCTCACTGACTGAGATACTAAGAGTCTTCTCCCAGCTGCTTCCTGCAGGCTTGGGAGCACAGTTACAGGCCTAAAATCACCAGTATAGTACTTAATACTGCTTTTCAGAATTAGGGAGTTAAGCATGACTACTTGGTAATAACACCATGCTGGAAAACTGATCAGGGCAGAGCTAGAAGCCAGGGCTGATGCCACTTTCATACTACCCAAGAAGTTTAACAGTTTCAAAACTGTCCTGGTCATAAAAGGAGTACAGATCCACAATAAGAGAGACTGAGATGGAAAAATATTTCTGAACAGGTAACAAGATGATTCAAAATATATGTAGGTTTAGAAGAGAGAAAATAAAAGGTATCTAGGCAGATATACAAAGAAATAAACATTTTTAAAAGATAAAGTCTTTAAAGAGACAGGGAAAATAATGTAGAAGTCAAGCCATACACAGATAGTCTGGACTATGTATATTATTGTGTTTTCTTTGAATTTTTTGACTGTTAATGAACTAACTACAGAAAGACATTTGATTGTAAAGGCTGCTGAGTTAAATATATAAGTTTTAAAGGTAAATTTTGACTTCAAAAATTGGGTCTAAGAATATGTTGCTTTGGAAAAGAAGTTTCGCTTTTGTTTCTACAGAAGATGAGAAACTCTGGATTGTTTCCAGGCTAATATGGTTTCATCAACCAAGATCCCCTGACCCAGGTGATCCAACATCCAAAACAGGTTCAATGCAACTGGCTGAGACAATACAGCCTCACAGACTACTACAGCCAACACTTAACTATAATTCTAAATTTTCTCATTATACCCATAAGATTGCCAGTATGTCATATCAGCAGGAAATAATATGGAAAACTGTGTCCAAATTTCCAAATTATTTTTAATGTTTATTTTTATCTAAAGAGGATTGATTATAAATACAATCTCTTTCTAAAGAAGAAAAAAGAATATAGATATGATAGGATGAAAGGGTAGATTATTGAATCTACTTTTAAAAAGCAACAACTCATTTGAAATATTTCATTACTATAGATTTTAGTTTTTGATACAAATTTAAAATTAATTTTGTTGTACTATACATACATTTCTAGTCTCATTTAAGGTATTTTGCTTATGCAACTCATTTAAATTTGTAATATATAATTAAGAAATGCAGATTAATAGTCATCTATGATAATCAAATTTATAGTCATGTTAGTTATGTTTTTTAGGTACACAAAGTTATATTTCAGTTAGGTAGGTAATCATCAAACACTTCAAAAACTTATAGAAGATGGCATTTTAAATGTTTTAAGAACATAGAATTTTCTGCAACAGTGAGAAATGTCTACTCCTGGTAGAACCAATCTACTTCAGAAAAGATGATGGGCATCAATGAAACTCCACATGGAGTTTGCATTCTTTAAGTAAAAAATTAGCCACTTGAGCAAGAAACTGTTCTTGCCTAGACAGCTTGACAATATGTTGTATAACCTGGACATGCAGAACCCATGGAGAAATGACCAGTGAACTTTGCCAAAAGAAGGCGAGATGATATGATCCTTAATATTCCTGCTTTACAGAGGCAACTTCCAGATTTCTTCAGAGCACAGGGAAAAGTGACTGACAAACTTCACCAATTGGTGAGATAATCCATAAAATTTCCTACTTCACTAAAAATGTCTGCTAGACCTAGGCCTATAGGCTGAAGATGGATGCCTCAATATTGCAGAGGAAATTTGGGTGTAGCACAAATCTTAAAAAGTCTTATTATTAAAAACTAACTCAGAGCCAGTTGTAGGGTGAATGCTGAAGGATCAGAGAGACAGAACCAGCCACTGCTACCTCACTTTGGCAATTCCTCAGCTTATTCTGTTTCATCAGATTGAAAGCCTCTGAGTTCTCATCCAGAATGGATCTCAGCTGAATTGCTGCTCAAAAGACTAAAAGCTTACCCAGCTCTAGTTCCTCATCCTTATGCCTTAAATACCTTTCTGCTTTCTGCTATCACTTCCTGGGATTAAAGATGTGTGTCACTATGCCTGGCTGTTTCCAATGTGACCTTGAACTCACAGAGATCCAGATGGATTTCTGCCTCTGGAATGCTAGGATTAAAGGTGTGAGTGCCACCATTTTCTGGCCTCTATGTTTGTCTAGTGTCTGCTTTCTTCTCTGACCCCAAATAAGTTTATTAGGATGCACAATATATTGGGGAACACAATATCACCAAATTTGGGTGACTGTCTAGGCAGCCAGATGCCTCTTTCATTTCTAGAATTTTGGAAATTGCTTACAATGCACTTTATGTTTACTTTGGTAATGTTATATCCTTCTGGCGTTTTTGATGGACCTGAATACTAGATAGTTACAATTATAGATTTCCTTAGTCATGATAAAAAATAAATTAAATATAAAACTTGAGAATCATAAAGTAGGATAGATGATAGAATGTTTTCTTTAATTTTGCCAAATACATATAAACTAAATATTATAACTATAATTCTTGCTTTCTAACTGTTTTGTTATATGTAATTTTACTATGTTTAAAATGAAAACCATTTTTGATTAGACAGAAAAAGGGAAATGCTGTGGGATATTTTTTCTTTAAGCTATGAATATTTGTTGCTCCCATTGGTTAATAAACAAAGCTGTTCTGGCCTATGGTAAAGCAGGATAAGAGCCAGGTGAGAAATCCAAGCAGAGAGACATGGAGAAGAAGGGCAGAGTCAGGAAAGATGCCATCCAGCAACCTAAGTAGCAAGATGCCAACAGACCAGTAATAACATGGCCACATGGCAATACATAGATTAATAGAAAGGGGTTAATTTAATATGTAATAGCTAGCTAGCAATAAGCCTGATCCATAGACCAAACAGTTTGTAATTTATATTAAGCCTCTGAGTGATTATGTTTAAAATGACTGCTGCCCAGGATGGACAGAGTAGGGATGAGTGGGACCAAAAAATTCAGTCAACAGAGTGTGCTATCATACATCTTTAATTCCAGCAGTTAGGAGGCAGACACAGATGGATTTCTGACTTGAGGCCAGTCTGATCTGAGCAAATTCCAGTTCCAGGACAACCAGGTCTATAAAGAGAAATCCTGTGCTGAAAAGCAACAAACAAACACACAAAAATCTACAACCCAGAAAACAATAATAATAACAATAACAACAAAAGCAAAATTTAAAAACTAAAATCTAAAATAATAAACAAACAAAAAGAATATTTGATATAATTATATAATTGACAAGAATGAAAATTTAAAATAAATAATCAATACTTTAATAGAAGCATCTGATATGATGTTAATTATAAAGTAAGTTTACAAATCAATGGAAAATCTTGCTGTGTTCTGTTGAAGAAAGAAAGGAGATATATTGGTAAAAATTTGTAGCAAGATTCCAAAAGCTTTTCTGTCATTTTTCCTCATTGCTCCAATTTTGTTTTCTTTTCTTTTTTTATTGTTTCAATGTTCACTATTAACCTTCATCTCTTATCTACAAATAACCAACAAACAGGTGTGCAACACAAATATTAGATGTGTATTTACCCATTGAGGATGCTATTGAGGGCCACCTAACATTCCTAAATTTCAGATTTTTCTCACTAAGAAATGATAATAACACCCCTACTTTCCAGTTGGTGGAGAATCAGGATAATGATTTATGTCAAACAGCAATGATAGAAAGATAGAACAAACCTAGCCCTCCCCCAAACCAAACTATTTAGACCGTGAAGCTGGTACAGACCAGTTTGACAGCTCGGCGAGGATGAAATGTGGGTGACAGCACCTAGAATGAGCCAAGGCTGATTTCTGAAGAGCTGCTGCTGAGGAAAGGATTCAGTGATTTTCTTTCAGTAAAACAGATAATGGACAATTACTCACGTGATACAGAATATAAAGTAAAACATTTGTTAAAATCATTGCAAAAAACAATGAAGTTTTTACTGGAGAGATGGCTCATCTGTAAATAACACAGATTGCTCTCCCAAAGGACTTGAGTTCAGTTCCCAGCACCCACATGGCAGCTCACAACTATCTGTAATTCCAGTTCCAGGGCTTCTGACACCTTCACACAGACATTGGTGTAGGCAAAACATGACTAAATATAAAATAAAAATAAATTATGCATTTAAAAATATACTGAACAGCTCCTACAAAATGATTTTTTAAACGCAACAACTCTTGGACTTAAGCACTGTATGTTTTAATTAATTAATTAATTTTTATGTATATAGATACTTTGCCTGCATATGTGTCTGTACGTCACATGTGTTCAGTGCCTGTGGAGGCCAGAAGAGCATGTCAGATCCCCAGAACTGGAGTTATGAGCTGCCCTGTAGAGGTTGGGAATGCAACCCAGGTTCTCTGGAAGAGTAGTCAGCACTCTTACCTGCTGTGGAGGTTTGAATGAAAATGGCCCCACAGACTCACAGATTTGACTGCTTAGTCTCCAGGTTTGGAACTGTTTGGGAAGATTTAGGAGGTAAGGCCATGTTGGAGGAAGTGTGTCACTGGGGGTGAGCTTTGAGTTTTCAAAAGCCCATGCTATTTCCAGTTAGCTTTGTGTCTTGCACTTGTGGATAAGATGTAAGTTCTCACTCTGTGCTCTAACATCATGCTCCCCACCATGATGCTCATGAACTCCAGCCTTCTGGAATCCTGAATTCTCAGTTTAAATGTTTTTTTTTTTGTTTGTTTTTATAAATTCCCTTGGTCTTGATATCTCATCACAGCAACAGAAAAGTAACTAAGAAAACTGCTAAACCATCCCTCCACCCTCCACCCTCCACCCTCCACCCTCACCCACCACCCTCCACCCTCCACCTCCCACCACCCACCCTCCACCCCTCACTCCCCACCCTCCACCCTCCATCCCCCCCACCACCCACCCCCATCCCCCACCCTCCACCACCCACCACCCACCCTCTCCACCCTCCACCCCCCACCCTCAATCCTCCCCCCTCCAGGTGTTTTCTACCACAGTCGTCTTCACATATTCCTCCGAAACTGAGATACAAACAGCCTCCACTTTCCTTTAATACTTTCACTCTTGTCAAATTACTGTAAACAAAACATACAATGGGCAGTTATTAAAATTTGAAACATATTGATGTGACGTAGGCTATGATTTTAAAAACAATTTTTATTGACCAAAATATACTGAATATAGAATTAATTGTGTCTTACCAAAGGTTTTTTGTTTTCTCTGAACTCATTTTAAAAAGATCTTGGGCCAGTGACACAGGTCAGTGGATAGAAGCCATTGCCACCAAACTAGACAGTCTGCGTTCAGACTTGGATACACAGAGTAGAAGATGAGAAGTGACGCCTTCAACTGCCTCTGACTACAGATGTGCTGTGACGTGGGAACACACATGCATACATTCACACAAAAATAAATAAATGAAATAAAAATAAAAAATAAAAATGTCTTGATCAAAATTCAATTTTGTATCTATTCTACACTGTTAATTTTCCATCTTGAAGTAAATTTAATTTTCAGTACCACTAAAATATCATTTTAGTTTATGTTCTATGATGCTTTTTGGAATAAAGACATTTTAAAAACAGGAAAAAAAAAATGTATGTGACACACAGGACAGGGTCTCTTGGCTTGGGCCACACAGTGAGATTTAACCAGGCAAGGCTGATGAGAATCTGTATAAAAGACAATAAAATAGGGAATGATATCTACCAAACTCCAGGGACTATGATGTCAAAGGGATAAAGCTTCAACAAAAGATCATCATTTGTGGAGCCCTGGATTCAAGCCAGTTAGAAAGACTGTGTTTAGATTTACCATAGAAACAGCAAAAGAAGATAAATGAAACTAATTGGCCTTTGGGGTGTAGACAGAACAAGTAAAATACAGTCTGAGTGAGAATACACATTAGACAGCCATGAGACACGGTTATGGGTACAATCGATAAAGCATGTTTATTGAACATGAGCAAAGAGGAAAAGACCCACTAGACACTAACTGTTCACAAGATCCACATAGAGCACACATTCTGCATCATGACCTCTTTACCTCCATGGTGATGCCCATTTGGAGCTCTACACAAGAAAGACAAGTTAATCTCATAGTTGCTGACTAGGTCCATTAGAACCTGACATTGAAACAGATGTCTAGGCTACTGCATCTTCCTACTACAGAAAATGCTTCTGGTGGTGATAGAAATCTTCTCAACACCAGGATTTTTTACTGAATCTGAAGTTCTGGCCCTAGTATTCATATCATCATCAGTGGGCAGTTCTGTGGCATAGTCAAGGTCTACAAAGATATTTTAACTGGATACAGGAATGGATAGGTATAAGATATTATGGTAGATTATTGTATACACTAGTAAACAAATTTAGTAAATTAGCAACCTTAGATAATTTGCACTGTAATTTTTAGTTATGAATTCTTATATATTGATACAAATATAAACTATTTTTATATTCCTGTTTAAGATAATTTATATATTGATACAAATACAGAACTATACTTATTATAATGTAGACATATTCTTACTCTTATTTGAAATATTTGCATATTGATACATATGTAAATTTATATCTGTCACACTGTATATATGTTCTACTTCTGTTTAAGATATTATGTATACTGATATATAGTTAGGATTATTGTCACATTTCATATTGCACTATACATTCCTACCTCTGTTAAAGATATTTTGTGTATTGTCACAATTTTAAAGTCATTGTCCTTTTACTGTACATTTGCTTCCAGACTGTTTGCCTTGTTTACATGAAGCCTTAGTCCTTAGGTAGTTTAGGTAGATAAGACTTATAGATTTATAGTCACCCATGCTTGTCATCTCTATAGTTATGTTAGTTAGGTTATCCAGATTTATAGATACATAGGTCAGATGGACAGGTAATCTTCAAATACTTCATGGACCTAGAGAATATGGCATTTGAATAACTTAGAATTCTGTTGACGTGAGACACAATTGCTTCTGGCAGCACCAATTTGATCCTGAAAGAATGTTGGGCTTCTATGACATTTCCATTTGGAAGTTTGCTCTTCTTGGCACAAAATGGCCTACTGGACAAAGAATTTCCCTTGCCTCAACTGCTGACAGTATGAATGCTGTCCTTTCTGGACAAGCTGGATACAAGAAAAGCGACCACTGTACTCTGCCAAGACAGGGTAAGATGGTCTTTCAGAATTCCTGCTTCTGAAAATGGTCTGTCATATACTCTAGACCTGTAGCCAATTTGAATGCACCAATGATGCTGAGAAACATGAGGTCCAGGCTGCCAGCTGTCTCTGTCAATTCTTGCAAGACTCCCGAAAGTTGCTTGCATCCTTCTCCTATTTCTCAGATATTATTATATTCCTTCTCAGGTCTTTGATGTGATTGAAGATTAAGAGTTATAGTTAAAACTTAGTATATATACAATATCTTAGATAGAATATATTAATATATAATACTTAAGTGTTAGATTCAGGTTCTTTAGGATAGGACACCTTTTGGAACGATCTTTGTAACATGCCACCTACCCACACTCTAGACTTCCCTGGATTTTAGTATGTGTTTTTTGCTTGATATTGTTTGCGTTGATGTAGTTCCATCTTATCTAGGTCATTATCCCTCATTACTCCTGGACAATATTTGATAACCATCTCTTTGTGTATAGTCTTGTATTGTTAGAACCTTCTTATTTAGACAAAAGGGGGAGATGTAGTAAGTAGCTGTTCCAGCTTTGATCTGGAAGTTCCAACCCCCATTGAGGCTTTGGTAATGGTCACACCCACAAGGTGAGGCTGAGAGGGGATCCTGAAAACCTGGGATCCAGTTGAGGGGGCTCTCTTTGGTGCCGGGACCCTGGACACTGGAAGTAGACTGAGCAAAATTCTCCAGAGAAGACCGCTGGACTGCACCATACCTTTGCCAAACCCTACAGCCTACCTATCCCTTCATTTGTAAGTTACCCCACAAAATAAACCTCCATTTTAACTATGTGGAGTGGCCTTAATAATTTCACCAATACCTGTCAGGCACTGACACCTCACTCCAAATGTTACCACTTACCCAATTGTGACTCTGTATGGTGCTGTAGGCTGTAAATAATTTCATTAACTCTGTGGTAGGTTATGGTAGAAAACAGCATCCATCCTGGTGCTTGGGAGGTAGATGTAGAAGTTGGCTAGCCTGTATGAAATGATACTTCAAATAGAAAAATGAAAACTAATACCAACAGTAATAATCTGTGTGCTCTGAATATATTAAAACATCTTATAAGGCTGTCTGTCCTCTGGCCACCTCTGTGACAGCCTGCATGAGAGTGTCTTTAGAAGAGAGAGAGGAAATTATTTTCCTGCATATTTGGAACCTAGCTGTATGCACTGGCTGGGCTACATTCAAACAGAAGTGAACATATCTGCCATGTTCCCAGGCACTGAATAAAAGATTCCTGAGATAGTTACCACTGTGAATAACATGCTTCAGATAGTTTCTGCTGTCATTGCAGAAGACATTCAGTTAATGCCTCAAAGAATATGACATCATGAAAAAAAAATACAACAGAAACAGTACATTAAATGCATAAAACTTCAGATAATAGGATTACCATCTAACACTTGTAAAGTAATAATAGTTGATATCTTTCTAGAGACAAAGGACAGGACAGGCTCAGTCACACCTGCTAGCAGTCCCAGCACCTTCAAATTGGAAACACAAGGATCAGGTGTTCAAAGCCAGTCTGGGACACATGAATTGCTATCTAAATAAAAACAACAAAATAAAATTTAAAATGATTTTTAAATGATATAAAATGTATTAAAATTATAATTAACTTCTCCATTTCTGGTGAGAGTGAAAACTTATGCAGCCACTTTATAAAGTGGTATGGTTGTTTCTCAGAAAATTGGTAATCAACCTGCCTCAACCAGCTATGCCACTCTTGGGCATATATCTAGAGGATGCTCCATTCTACCATAATGACATTTGGTCAACAATGTTCATAGCGGCTTTATTTATAATAGCCATTGTTATGAATTGTTGCATGTGGTGGGGGGGAGCTCCAAAGGGTATTACAAGTGTGGAGAGAAACATAGTGGGCAGATGCAGTGGCGGGGTGGGCAAATGCATGCCATGCTGGCATGGCAGCTGTGGCAGAGGTGGCAAATAATTCACAACCCAGACATCACACTGCTTCCAAGTGCAGAGTTTATTATAATAAAGTGAAGAAGAGAAAGATAAGACAGAGAGAGAGAGGAAAGAAGAAGAAGGAGGAGGAGAAGGAGAAGGAGAAGAAGAAGAGAGAGGTGGGGGCGAGCCCATGTCATGGAGTGAAAAGGTGGAAGAGAGAGGGGAAAGAAGAGTTTTTCCTTAAAATGAGGTTTTTACATTGGGACCCAGGGTCATGCCAAGAGACACCTCAGAATACTAACATTGGTTTCCAAGGGGAGGGTCAGAATATTAACAGCCATAAAATAGAAACAACCTAGACATACATCAAAAGTAGAGTGGATAAAGAAAATGTTGTCCATTTACACAATGGAGTACTATGGAGCTGTTAAAAACAATGTCACCATGAAACTTGTTACCAATTGTAAGGAACTAGAAAAGATCATTCTGAGCGAAGTAACCCAGACCCAGAAAGAAAAACATGATGTATATGCACTTATAGGTGAATATTAGCTATAAGCTAAAGGATAACCATACTACAATCCCCAGACCCAGTGCAGCTAAGTAACAGTGAAGGCTTAGGTGGGGGCGGGGTCAATAAATCTCACTGTGAAGGGAACTAGAATAGACATTGCTGGTGGAAGTAGGAGGGTTATGGATTGGGGTGGGAGGGCATGGGAACAGGAGGGGTCAGGTGGGGGAAGATGGAGGAAGAGAGTACTGGTAAAGACAAATGGAATGAGGGGCATCTCTGGGATGAGCTAGAAACCTAGTGCAATGGAGACTCCTAGCAATCTATGAGGGTGAACCTAGCTAACATTCCTAACAATGGGGGAAACAGAATCTGAATAGACCATTTCCTGTAACCTGGCAAGACATCCAGTGGAAGGATTGCCACCTTCAACCCAACTGCAAAACCTTCAATCTACAGTTTGCCCTATCTGAAAAGAGATACTAGGGTAAAGGTGGTGCAGAAAATATGGGAATGGACAACCAATGTCTGGTCAAGCTTGAGACCCATATCATGGGAGAGAGCCCACCCCTGACACTGCCTGGAGGACCAGGACCCAGAGACCAGACAGGCCAGAGACCTAGGATAGAGCTGAACATTACGACAAGTCAATGAAATGATTCATAATAGTCTTCTACACTCATAGATTGCTGCCTAGCCTAATTCCCACCAGACAGGGATCACCCAGCAACAGCTGGAAACATGAAGAGACACACAGTCTAACCCCTGGAAGACCTTGGGGAATCCTGTAGAAGAGGGGAGGAATGATTGTGAGAGCCAGAGTGGCACAAGGAAACCCCAGAATCAATTAACCTGAGCTCACAGGGACTCAGAGACTGAACCAAAATCCAGGGAGCCTGCATGGGATTGACCTGAGCCCACTGCATACATGTGACAGTTGTGTGTAGCTTGGTTTATTTTGTAGATCTGCTTTGGGGAACTGTACATGGACTTTTGGGGGGGCTACCTGCTCCCCAACAATGACACAGAGACTTATTTATCAATTATGAAAGCTGAGCTGATAGCTTGTTTCTTACTAGGTCTTATAAGTTAAATTAACCCATTTATATTCATCTACGTGTTGCCACATGATTCATGGCTTTACCTCTCCTCCTGTATGTCTGTTACCTCTCTGTCAGCTGGTGACTAAGTCTGTCTCCTCCCTTCTTCCCAGCATCCTTTGTGTCTGGGAATCCTACCTAGCTATTGACCATTCAGCTTCTTTTTTAAAAAATATTTTTTCTTTATTATTATGTGTTTTAAATTTTATACATCAGCCATGGGTTCCCCTGTCCTCCCCCCTCCCGCCCCCACCCCCACCTTCTCCCCAGCCCCTCCCCTCCATTCCCATGTCCTCCAGGATCAAGGCACCCCTGGAGATTCATTTAAACCTGGTGGATTCAGTACAGGAAGGGCCTGTCACCTCCTTCCAGACTGAGCTCAGCGGTTAAGAACACTGGTTGTTCTTAACCTCTCATCCAGAGGTCCTGAGTTCAATTCCCAGCACCCACATGGTGGCTCATAGCCATCTGTAATGAGATCTGGTGCCCTCTTCTGACCTGCAGGCATATGTGCAGGCAGAACACTGTAAATACAATAAAAGAAAAAAGGAAAAGAAAAAAAAAGAGTTTGTGCCTAGTTAAAGGTCAAACTCTACAGGGATCCTGCATGGGACTGACCAGAACACTCTGCATATATGCTACTTACAGTTGTGTAGGTTGGCCCCTTGTGGGACTCCTAACAGTGGGAACAGGGGCTGCCTCCAACTTTCTCACTGGCTTTTGGAACCATACTCCTCATACTGGGTCACCTTAACTGTTCAGCTTCTTATTAAACCAGTAACAGTGACACATCTTCACAGTGTACAAAAAGAGGGACCCTTCTTCATACTGGGTTGCCTCCTCCAGCCTCAGTAGGAGAGGAGGTGCCTAGTCTTACTGCAACTTGTTATACCATGGCTTGCTGGTGTGTCATGGGAGACCTGCCCTTTTCTGTAGAGAAAAGGGGTGGATTAGAGGGTGGAAGGAAAAGGGAGCAGAGGAAGGAAGGAGGGAAGACTGTGACTGGACTGGAAAAATTAATTAATTAATTATTTTTTTAATTTTTCAAGACAGGTTTCTCTGTGTAACAGCTCTGGCTGTCCTGGAACTCACATTATGGACAATGTTGGCCCTAAACTCACAGAGAGCCGCCTGCTTTTGCCACCAAGTGCTGGGACTAAAGCCCTGCACTACCAGCCCCCCCCCCCCCAGCAATAAATTTTAAAAATAGAAAAAAAGACAACCACCCAAAAAAAAGAGTATTTTTTGGTTTTTGTTTGTCTGTTTTTGAATGGTCATAAATTGTAGGAGTTGGATAGTAAACATTGTTTTTAAATATACAAACACACACACACACACACACACACACACACACACACTCACATCAATGTTATTTTTGGACAAGTATAGAATTCCTAGGAGGGAAATTTTAATATTAGTATTTTGAAAAACATCTATAAGCAGGAGGAATAGTAATGTGTGATATGAAAATAGAGGGAGGAATTCTGAGAATTAAAACATCAAATATCAATAGTACTGGGGATATAGAACAGGAGAGGATTAAAGGTAGATTAACCAAAACTAAGGGTTTATGAAAGTCCTTATGGACACCTACTAGTTAATAAGCTTGCAGATGACCAACACAAAGTAGACTCCTTATTCCTTTGTTGGTTTGGGGTTTGTGTGTGTGTGTGTGTGTGTGTGTGTGTGTGTGTGTGTGTGTGTTTTAATATTTTTAATCTGATGGGGTGTCTTTTAATTTTCTTTTCAATTTTGTTTTTGTTTTGGGGAGAGAGAAAGAACAAACTTGACTTTAGGTGGGTAAGGAGGTAAGGAGGATGTGGGAGGGGTTAAAGGGTAGAAAAGCTGATCAAAATATATTCAATTGAAAAATGTAATTGAAAATAAAAATATAACCATAAAAAGAGTTAGAACCACAGAAGACATGAGTTATTAATGAAAACCAAAGTACAAAGCAGGGGATACATCCAGAGGAATTATCGGTCAGAGAGCCTACAGAGGTTTCCACACCAGCACAGCATATTGCCATTACCTTTGGTTACCAACCATAACTACATGGTAAGACATGATTGCTGTGACACCACACTCTTTGATGTCAGAACATAGATAAATCTATTTCAAATAAATCAGGAAACTTATTTCCTTGAGGTACTTTTCAAAAGATGAGAAGGTGATTTGCAGGCTGCTGTGGGAGAAGAGATATGAATGGTCTTACCAATTACTGACATGCTAGGCAAGATGTGCCCAGTGGTGCCATTGTTATAGGATAACTAAGTGTTTTCTTATTTTAGTGAGATCTTTGCTATATAAGTGATATCGTGTTTGCTCTTGTAATCCAAATCAAAAGGCCATGACTCTGGAGTTCAAGGGCCCTAGGGTGGAAACTGCTACAATCATGTTGATAAATGGGCATGTAGTCAAACTGTACTCTTAATACATGTGTTTATGGCCTATAACTGGGCTGTTATAGACCGTGGTCAGAGAAGCTTCTTTTACAGTCAGAAGTAATTGGTACAGATCAGCAAAACTAGTCAAAGTTCAGAAAAGAAGAGTAAATGTATTTAGCCCTATGGGAACATCTTCAACTCCCTCCCCTTCAACACTATCCCAAGACTCAGGGAACAACAAGGAAGAGAAAGTGAGAAAATAATGTAAGAACCTGATGATAGAGAAAGCGTTGTGAAATCCTGCCATCTGGACATGACAAGTCTTTACCACTCACAAACTCACAGCAGTTGTGGTTACCTATATGAGACCTGAACAAGAATAAACCAGCCAAAATTCCAGCATAGTAGCGGAGGGGCCCTCTACCTCTTAGAGAGATAGTATTATTAGGTGACTGCTACTGGAAATGAGGTTTCCTTTATTAAGGATGTGGCTAATGGGAGGTATCCTTGGTCCGGTGGATGTCCTACAAACAGAATCAAGTAAGAAAACATGAGTTACATGGGAACACCTTAGTGTACAGTTAGAGGTAGGTTGAGAGGGCAAGTAGGGGATGATATGATCATATTTCATTCTGTATATGTATGAGATTTTTAAGAAGTGGTATTAATAATGAAAATCAATGAACAGTATTCTACCAGGTCAGAAATGAACAAACTTAGAGCTTATAGAGTAGAACAACTTTGAAATGAAAGTAGATATGCATATGCATATATATATATATTGTTTTATATTTACAAAATTAACAATTATATAAGCTAATTACAGAAACAAGTCAAGCGTATGTTTAATATACACTCATAATATCTTTCTTGATGAACAAACTACTTTACATGATCTTAAGAATTTTTTTGTACTCCCTGCATCTTAGAACAAGAGCTGTGTTCAGTATGACATCACTAGCAGTCAGCTTCTAAACCATTCCTCTTCCCTGTCTAACACTTGATCAAACACTGTCTGAGGCATCTTGTCCAGACCTGTGACCTCCCTAGAAAATGAGGAAAACCATGTGAAATGATAGAAAATTCTTTGCAACCATCCTCCCAACTGTGCACCAGTGTTAGAGTGTGAAGGTTCAGGAAACTCACAGTTTAGATGGGACATCGCCAATCCATTGCCATTGCCCTTTTCTTCCATTATATTTTAATCCAATCCAGTATCCGTTTGTAGTAACCTGGGACTGTAAGAACTTCTGTAAGGGAAATAACACACATTATGATAAAATGTCTGTCTGACTGGTGAGAAACAACAGGATTCCAGGCCCCAGCTATTCTTATGTCAGTTCTCTGCTGTCCAGTCCTCCAGCCCTTCAGTCCCTCCAAGTTCATTTTTAAAGTGATCTCCCACTAGTAGCTCATTTATATAAAAATAGATGTCAGTTAGTTAAATTATTTAAAATAAAAAACTTCAGGTGTCTAGAGATACTGGATTCATGAAACGATTTGTGACTGTGTTTCTCAGAGAAAGTCCCAGTATGTAGCCAAGGCTGACATTGAACTCAAAATCTCCCTCCTTCAGACCCCTAAATGCACATTGCATACCCAGCTCCTTAAGCAAGTCTGACACTTTAGGAAATTATTCAAATGCACATTTCAGAAGGCTACAGAAGCATGTGGGAAGTGTTCAACTTTAGTGACCCCTTGTCTAAAAAAACAAATTAATCCAGATGATAAGTCCCAGCACTCTGTGAAAAGCTCTGCATTAGTCTCCACGTCTAGAAATGAAGCCATGATGTTATTCTAATTCAAAAGTGAGAGAACTTGTGGAAGGGGGTGATACTTGGAAGTAGTTACACTCGTATGTCTTACACATGATTACTATTAAAATTACTGAATATGTTTTAGGATACGAGCATAAATTTACCTGTGTACTGTATCAAATGAAAATTTTATCTTTATTTGACATTAAAATTCACTTTATGCTGTAATTATTCAGACATGAATTAAACTGTTGAATAAATTGTACATCATATTTTAAATGGCAAAGTTTCAAGCTGATCACTCAACAATTTCTCTAGAAAAATACCCTGTATGTATTTGAAGAGATTTCTTTAGTGACAAATGTAAACAGTTAATGTCAGGATCCTGGCTACTTGTTTTTCTTTAAATATTCATTTCTAAAGATAGATTTTTTTATGAAACATGAGAATATTAGGAAGTAAATATTATGGTCATATTCAGTGAAAATCAACTTGGAGCGAACAGGGAAAACTGTTTAATTCCATGGTTCTCATATATTTCCATTTGCAGCTTGACCCAGAGGTCAGTTACTTTTTCTATTATCAGCTCTATTACTCATCTCAGGCAGTCTCATGTCTGGGTTCCAAAGAGCAAGCCCTAGACTGTGGCCTCTCTGGGTATAGTTGACACTCTATGGAGATAAATAATTGTCAGTCACAGGATGTGATATACCAAAGGGCTAAACTTATTCAGGTAAAACATACTTCTCTGCAGGATTCTCTTGCAGATTCCTGTGAAAGAGAGGAGATTGCAATGACAGGAATGTTTCCTTAGTAATGAGTCTCCACATAACAGACCCTATATCCTGAAATTAAATAGAAAACAGGAAGGATGGACTGGGAAACTTCATGATTTTTGCTGGCATTACAGGAGAATCACATTCACGTGCTGAAAGACTCTTTTTCTTTCAAAACACATGGGCTCAGTATTTCACTATCCAAGGGTTAGAGGAGTCTAAAAATAAAGAAGCATTGGGTTGGGGATTTAGCTCAGTGGTAGAGCACTTGCCTAGCAAGTGCAAGGACCAGAGTTCACCATCCTCTATGTTCAAAAGGGATAACCTGCAGTCCTGGCAGGTCTGTTTACATCCACTCCAGGGATTATTGTCCAATGTGAAATAATAACATTTTATGTCACAGCAGAACTAGTGTCCTTCAATACCTTTACCTAAAACAGAGAAGGAAATGGTGAAAATTATTATTTTTCTGGTATTCTGTTATTAGAAATGTGGAGATATTTTGTATATGCTTGTCTGAAGATCAGAGGACGGAGTCAGTCACAGATGGATCTCTGTGAGTTCAAGGCCACCCTGGATTACAAGAGATTAATCCAGTCTAAAAGAGAAACAGAGACAAGAAGTGATGGCTCACACCTTTAATCCTAGTACTTGGGAGTTGCATGCCTTTAATCCCAGGACTAGGACTAGGAAGGATGAGAAAAAAATGTGCTATGGCTTGGTAGAGAAAGGAATATAAGGTGAGTGGAAACAGGACTCAGGGGCATTCAGTCTGAGGAATCATGGAGACAGGATCTTCCTCTTTTGGCTGAGGAGTTGGTGAGGTGAGAAGTGGCTGTGGCTTGTTTCCTCTGATCTTTCAGCATTTACCCTGATATCTGGCTCTGGGTTTTTATTATAAGACCTATTAGGATTTGTGCTACAGAAGAATGTATTTATTTCACATCCACTCAGAAATTGAGATACAAGAATGCTGAGAGGCCCTCCACACCCATGTTCTATGCAGCACTGTTTATAATAGAGATACGGATAAAATTTAAGAGATCATTATGGATGAATCATAGAGATAATGTAGCATACAGACACAAAGGAATATTATTTATCCTTGAGAAGGAAAAATCCAACCGGACATGATAACTTATGCTTATAAACCCAAAACTCCATAGGCTGAGGCATGAAGTTCACCTCTACTTTGAGGTCAGCCTAGGTTAAGCAGTGAATTCCAGGCCAGCCTTGGCTATACAGTGAGTTCCAAGGAAGTCTGGGCTACAGAATGAAACCATTGTCACATCTAACCCCCCAAAAGAGAAATCCTGACCTAAGTGACCAACTGTAAGAAAGTCTCCCAGGTGACTCCTGAGTTCTGCTCACTTAGTGACAGAACTAAATGTCCTGTTAAGAGCCGATTCAGTACTAATGAGACAGCAGAGTCTTTGCAATAGCTCCCCTTTCTCAGAAGTCTACAAGAAAGTCTGTCAGAGAAGCATGGATGAATTTGAAGATAGAGTGCAAAGTGAAACAAAGTAGGGCTAGGACCATACTTTTTGATTTCCCCTGATGAGGTTTATAGCACAGCCCAGTTCTACCAAGCAGATGTTTGTAAGACCCCAGGGACTGGAGGGAGGGCAAATGAGCACTTGCTGCTCAGAGGCAGTTACATGGATGATGCAATTTTGCACTGTGCCCACAGTGGCCCACATGCTACTCTACACATACAACTGTGCCGTGGTCTATGTTAGATGCTCTTACCTTAATAGAAATAGGAGATAAACGAGGATGGTGATTTCTGTTCTCCTGCCTTCAAGGGTACACCCACATGCCCAAAGTTTCAAATTTGAATACATTAAAACGTGTGTAGTTTACATAGCTATAACCTCTCAATAAGATTTTTTTGTTTGGTTTGTACTGAGGACCCCCTTTCTCTACTAATAAACCTTTATGTACAATCCTTGTTTTTCTGTGAAGAGGTATCATCACTCTGTAGTTCAGGCTGGCTTGGAATTTGCTGGACACCTAGACTGTTCTCAAATTTGCAATCCTCCTGCCTCGGTGTTCTAATCACAAGCACCGCAGTATCATGCTCCCACTTAGACATGGTAGTTATTTTATTCTAAAAAGATAATTAAAACATTTTTGAGGAGTCTGGAATGCCTCAATGACTGAGCTTCCTTCACTTGGCAGCAGTGGGAAAAGGGATGGCCCCTGACTTCTAGAAACTAAGATTATCCTAATCCAAACAGGGATTTCCCGGGTTCTAGACTCCTCCATGAGACAAGGAAATCTCACCCTTAGCTCAGGGATTACCAGAATTGTTAGCTGCTAACTGGACTTCAAATTGTCTAGAGAGAAACAATACAAAATAATGCAATTCTTTATTCAAGATTCCATCCTTACCTGTGCTCTGTATGCAATATAAAATGACCTTAGTTTCCCACAGCATCTGTGGTTTTCTGTTGAGGGAGTCTGGTTCCTTTTCATGTTTGAAGTATTCACGTTCTCTAGACTTACTTCAAAAAATTTCATTTAAGCAGCTCTTATTTTGCATGGCGATGTATCTTTGATTGAGGTAGCTTATATTTTTTTTGTAGTTTATATTTTTCTTGACTATGCTGAAAAACTAAAATTAACAAAAGATATAACTTGTGGGTTGGGGATTTAGCTCAGTGGTAGAACACTTGCCTAGCAAGCATAAGGCCCTGGGTTCGATCCTCAGTTAAAAAAAAATAAAATAAAGTAAAAGATATAACTCAAAAATGGTTATAAATACTAAATATTGAAATTTAAGATGTAAGAAAGGACCCATGTTGACAAAATATAATATTACTTCAATTGCTATTTTGACATTTAGAAAATAATATCTTAATTAACTCATTGGAGAAATGGAAAGATCAATTTCCTTATATCAGCAACTTTAGTATAAAGTAAAAGATAAGCGGGCGGTGGTAGCACACACCTTTAATCCCAGAACTGGGGAGGTAGAGCCAGGCAGAACTTTGTGAGTTTGAGGCCAGCGTGGGTCTAAAAAGCAAGATCCAGGAAAGGCACAAAGCTACACAGAGAAAGCCTGTCTCAAAAAAACAAAAAAAAGAAAGGAAAAAAGAAAAGATAAAGCAGAATTTAATTATGGTGGAAGCACATTGACTTCCAATTCCTTAAATTTTTTTCTCTGCATAATACTTACATATATATAAGTATATACAATTCAATCAACTTTTAATATCTGCTGAAAATGTGCACTAAGATCCATGAAATGGCACAATCCTCAAAGATGGAAAGCAAAATATTCAGATGCGTATCTATATTTTCTCACATCATGGGAGTGATTTCCTCTAAAGATGTAAAACAATCTAATAAGGCTGAAGCTTTAAGGTCTCTGTATGTATCTAGTCATTTGACACAACCATGTCCTCAATACAGACTGAGGAAAAATGAAAATAAGGTCATCATTTCTTTTGCACAGCTATTTCTCACATAACATTCCCAGTCTCTTGAGCTCAGAAGGCAGACTATCACCAAGTTCTCACAATGAACATGACCATGAATGAGGAAGTACAAAAGCTCTCAACAGCCCAAAGTTAATGAAATAGGTATGTAAGAGAAAGGGACACTGGACTGTGCCAGGATTACAAACCTCCTAAACCAGAGCTATGTGGCACATCCCCTGTTATAGGCAGGACAATGGACAGAGGGTTATAGCTGCATAATAAGTGACTGAAGGTATTATTTAGGTAGAAAGGCAAAGAAGGTGTATATCAGTTACTCACTGTGTGTCACCAACACTGCAACTGCCACCAGAGCAATGGAACAAAGGATTCCCATAGGTATCATGATAAGGTGCCAAGGGACTGAAGATTCTTTTTTTTTTTTTTTTGAGATGGAATTTTTTTAATTTATTATATTTGTGTTTTAATTTTACACATCTAAATTAAGAAAATAATCACCATTAAAAGAGCATGTCCAAATACTGATTATAATTTTGTGTAGCATGGAGACGATGGAATTTTGGTCTCTGAAAATTTTACAGAAGGCCGTCATACAAAATAAATGAACATTGATTTCAGAATTATATTGCACCCATTATAGAAATCTTACATGTGTGAAGTTTCATAGGATTTCAAACTCTTTTCACCTTTGGTCTTGTATTTTCAATCCTCCCACTTCAGCCCTTTGACAGGCACATGCCCTTTCACCCAGAACTACAGCATCAAAAGTGCACCCATTAGAAAGCACTGGAGGCACAGACACAGCCCAGGTAGATGATCCCAAACTGGAGTGCATAGGCCACCAAGGGAGTGTAACTGAGGATGAAGAGGAAGGAAGGAGGGATGGATGTTCTTAAGAACTGTAGGGAACCGTGGCAGTTCTGAAGCTGACTTGTATACAGGGCCATCCTTAAAGAAGCTTAGAAGTGAATTCTTTTTTTTTTTTTTTTTTTTTTAACGTAAGTTCTATTTTTCTCTACAAAGCATCTTTATGTATCTGAGGTGTTGGGAATCTCAAAGTCAAGCCTCTAATTATCAGTATGTCAAAGATGTTGAAGTTTAGGGTTCATTTGTGACATTATATGAAGAGTGAGCAGAAAAAATAGAAAGTTTTTATTAGTAATCTTAATTATTCTGCAAAAGCATAATGTGCTTTAGTCATCCCCATCCCCACTACCCTCTGTCATCCCCTCTCTTCCTCTGCAGCTTCTTTCCCGGAAGAGACTCTGTCGTCTGATAGATGACTCTTGCTGCTTTTATGCACTAGATGTTGGGAAATCCTTACGACAATGAAAACACCCTCTGTTAGAGTAAAAGTATTGTTGATAATGAATACTTTTCATTTACTTAAGATTTTATTTCTTTCAACACATTTGGTGTTTCTTCAGATTCTAGTGTGTTAACTTTTAAATGTTTCAGAATTCTTTGACAAAACTAAACAAAAAATTTCTAGTTATTTCTCAAATTTGACAGAATATATTCACTTCTCCACTCTCAATAACTTTTCCTTTTAGGCTCCCATCATTGTACTCTGCCTATCTGACTTTCTTTTGTTTCCAGCTAACAACTAGAAATAGGATTGTTGCTGAGTGGTGATGGAACACACCTTTAATCACCATACTAGGGAGGCAAAGGCAGGAGATCTCTGAGTTTGAGGTGAGCCTGTTCTACAGAGTATGTTTCAGGACAGCCAAGGCTACACAGAGAAACCTTGGTTCAAAACACCTTCCCTCCCCCAATAAAAGTAAAATAAAATGAAACAGATTTTAGACAGGAATGATGGTACACGCCTTTAATCCAAGCACTTGGGAGACAGAGGCAAGAGGATCTCTTTGAGTTTAAGGACAACCTGGTCTGGAATGGGAGTTCTGGGACAGCCAAGGCTATAAGAAGGAGAAACAAGGTCTTAAAAAAAAAAAAAAAAAACTCCCAGCCAAAATTAGGGCTATGGTTTCCAATGGTAGCCTGTAGGATATTGTTTTCAATATTAGAAGTTTATGATGTATTAAAAATAGGTGAATTTATATTTAAACACTTACCTCTGGGGACAGCTTCTTTGGGCCCTTGAGTCTCCTCAGCCCTTCCTCGATTCTGCAAGTCTGAAGATTATGGAATCTCACAGTTGAATAAGTAACCTCCTCATCAATTATCTTGGGAGTAAGTGAAGTATTGTCTGCATTAAAATCTGCCCTTGAGTGATTTCTAAAGAAAAAGTTAAGATGTCCACCTTTAGGAAGGTACCTGGATCTGATTCTGCTGTGGTGCGGGAAGGGGTGGGGTCTGATTCATCACCCTAATAATCTGAACATCCTAAATCACATGGACTGACCCTGATTTCATTAGAGGTGAGAAGTCTTTGAAGTTTTCTGTCATTTATACATCTAATGGCCACGGAACTTATTATGAGGAGATACAGAAAGAATTAAAAATTTACTAATAAGTCATTATAATATTGACAGAGCACATATATAAAATGTTAGGCAAAATTGTAACTACCACAAAGCATTGAAATACTTTTAAAATACCAATTGAAATAACAAAATATCAAAGCTATTTGAATAAATAAATATCTTAGCTTTAAAATTATTTGTATGTTTTGATAGACACATGAATGTAAAAATGTCGTGTAGTATTTTCAATCATGTATATTTCAGAGTTTCCCAGACACCACCTTTGAAACAACATATGAAGTTTAATACGCTACTGATTAACAATTTGGCCTGAAAGTACACAAATATCTCTCCTGAGATATCCAATCTCTCCACTCTGCCACATCCTACACATTATTCTCCAGAGTCAATCCTGATAAATGCATGAAACTAGAGACTATCCTACTGAGTGGGGTAACTTAGACTCCCCCCCCTAAAAAAAACCCTAAATATTGTATGTTTCATCACATCCTAGGCTCCTGGCTCCAAGTCTTCAGACATGGTACAGAACCTGGAGGAACTGCAGCAACCAGGAAAGTAGAAAGGGGTACTACATGGGTGGGGTGTGGGAGCAATAGAGATGGGCATAGCAGGATACAACCTGAGGTTTTAATTTCAAATCATTCCATGTACATGATTATTTCACATATTATATTCTAGTATATGATGTTGCCAAAGGAACCTATATGAAAATAAATTCTGTTACTATGCAGCAGTCATTGGTTAATGTCCAAAAGGGATCCAATCAGATAATAGATATCAATTATTACTGAAAAGTAAATATTTGTAACTTACCTTATCCCTGACATTAATAACTGAGATGACAGCCAGCAGATAGTATGGAATACAAGCTGCACATATGACAGCATTCCTAGTTTTTTTTTTTAATTTATGAAGTTTTCTGAAATTACTTACATTTTCCCTTATTTCTTGAGAAAAAGGAATCTTTCAGTTACAGAATTCTTTTTCAAAATCATTTTTCATGATTATTGCTGTTGAGGGTGAGGGTGAGGGTACCTCAGCCATGGTACGTGTGTCCAGAGGATAATTTTACCAAGTGAGCCCTCTCATTCCCTGTTTATGAGGGTCCCATGGTCAGTGAGGCTTCTGTAGAAAGTACATTGAGCCATATAACCTGGCTCCTGTTTTGACTTCTTCATGATGGATAATATATAAACACTTGATCAAGTTAAAGAGTAATGAACTCCATAGAACCCTCTGTCTTAATTTTTTTAGCATACAGCAGAAGTCACAGAACACTCAGAAAGAAAACCTGTGCTGAACTCCAGTTTTCACATGCTGCCAGAATCAACCAGATCAAACACAACTAACAAGGCTTCCCCATCAATCCTGCTCTCATCTGAAATTTTCTAGAGAACATAAGATCATGTGACAGAAAAATCAATAAAAGCAGCTGTTACCTGTGTTTCCACCCGAAACAATTATTGCCCAGAGAATTGATCCCCAACTGGGGGACAAGTTGGTGTTTTCTGTTCTGTATCCTCTCAAAGGCTCCAAGAGAAAAGGCAGAACTGAATCACCTCTGAGTGATGTTCAAGCTCATGATTTTCTGCCCCTCCTCTTGACCAAAAAGAAAAGAGGAAATTGCATGATGAAAGCTGATGCTGACGGATAGGAAAGAACCAAGCTACCATGTCAGATGCTGCAAATCATGTCCATAATCGATATTTTAAGACAGAGTAGATAAATGCATCTGCTAGAAAGTAAAACCAATATTCATTTTTTTTCAAAAACACAAATAAAAGGAGATGAATGAAGTTCCTCCACTCCTAATTTTGTAATAGGTTGATTGAAATTTTTTTTGCATTACTATTTGAAATAAAAACAAAAATTACTTTCTGTTTTTGAATTATGTTTATTACAGCTAAGTGTGTTTTAGGAATTAATTTTAAGCATTCACATTCCCACTACAAAAGTCTTATGGGATGGTCTTCTAGCCTTTTATTCATAGAGAATGTTTACAGTGGATATTAATGTCTTTCCATACAGAGTGGTCTTATGACTGATGTTTTAATGGTGCTAGGATATCAAACCTAAGATATTATGCATGATTAGCAAATGCTCTACAACTGAGCAAGAGACTCAGACTTTTTTGTTGTTTAATTTTGAGTTTTTTGGGGGGATTTTTTGTTTGATATAACAATAGTTATATCATGATTATTACATAGCCCAGACTGGTCTCAAACTCTGAGTCATTCCTCTTGACTCAGTGTCTTCAGTGTTAGGATTTTAGATGTATACTACTACACTAATTTAATACTATGTTTCTAATTCAACTTTTCTAATAAACAATAAGCATTTTTTCATTTTATATATATTGATCTACAACATTTTTAAAGAAATATATCATTATTAATCACTTGTATACAGCATAATTTAAGTAATTAGATAATCTCTTACTGTTGAACATTTAAATTGTTTACACTATTTCATTGTTAATTTAAAAACTATATGGGCTATACTTTAGAATATACTTAGACATTTTATGTATGAAGTCATGGGATCAAAGGAGATAGACATTTAAGGAACTCTGATATTGATTACCATACACCCTCTAGTTCATTTATAGTCTACCAGTTGTATGTGAAAATAATCATGATTGCTTTTGATTTGAAGCTGTGATAAGGTGAATTTTTCTTCCAAGAGTTTTGCCCATAGATTTGTGATGAGAATTTTCTGCAAAGAAGCTGTGTCAACAAAGAATGATTTACTGATTTATTGATTACTGATTAAAAACTACAGTGAAGTGGAGAGGTTGGTTTTATAGATCCAGAGGCTAATTACTTTACTGTGTGATAGCTTTAGCCCCCTTAGCAGCCATTCCTTGCCCACCTGTGTCAGAATTAACATCCTGTAACAGATACAAACTTGGTGAAATCTATTAACTTAGCAGACAACTAACTTCCACTGGAAGCAAAGAATGTCATCTCATGGCCTATATAAAAGCTTCCCCCATTTTCTGTAACCTCCTTTCTGATGTACTTGTGAATGTATGTTATATTTTCCTTGATTTATAACTTTCTCAGTTCTGTAAAACTACAAAAGTTCATGAAACTGCTTCCACATTGAAACATGGGGCCATGGTCACTCAAAATGTCTCCAGAAGAAACTATCTTTTATTACCTTAAAGGTAAAAGCTGGTTTTTGTATCAATATGTCTTCTTTCAAAGCTCTTGGTGTTCACATTATCAGTGAGGTGTCACATTCTAACATTGAAAACTGAAGACTAGAAACATCTTTGGGATTGGGGGTACAGTTCAAGGAAGGGGTTTGCTTGGTATGTGCAAAAGCCCAGAATTGACTCCAAACAGCACAATGGTGAAGATGATAGAAGAAGGTGTGGATACAAGACTATTTGATTCTACAGTCTGTTGCCATGAGCTCACCTTTGCCAGAATATGTTCAAATCTCTCACTAAAGTTTACTTTCATTTGATTGTATGTTTTCAAACCTGACAGATTGTTTTTGATGAAATCAGTTTAAATTGTTCTTCAAATCAAATGACAGAGGTTAATGGAGCACTGGGGTTGGAGAATGGGGAAAGAGCTGGGGAACAGAAGAAAAACTGACAATACAGTGAGAACCTAATCCCACTTGACTATAGCAGAGATGAACTCCCTGCTTCTCTCTTCCTTTACCAACTTCTGGCCAGCCTTTAATCACCACTCTCTCAGCCTTCATTAGCTTCCACCTCCAACGTTTCCTTCTAACTATTTCATAATTTCTTCCTGTCCTCACCACTAGGTTATGCTGCCTCTGTCTTACATGGCCAGTTTCTATTTCCTTGCATTATTCCTTTTGTAGACCTTAAAAAAAACCTTATGAATTTATTATTATTGTGTCTATTATTGTGTGTGAGTTCGAATGCATGCATGCCGTAAGTTGCAAATGAGGATAAGAGGACAACTTGGGGAATTTGTTAGTACTTTTCTTCCACTTGGGGTTCCATGGACCAAATTTGGGGAGATCATCAGGCTTGTGTGGCCAGTGCTTTTACCAATGGAGATATTTCACATTTCCACTTCATGGTCCTTAAACCCTGATATCTCTGAGTCACCAATCAAGTCTACCATTATCATACATCAGATGTCTCTTGAAACAGGCCACAGGTCACAGACATTAATTCATCTAAACAGTGTGAGCCAAGATCGTTGGCTACAGTGCGTATGCTTCCAGAATACCTCTAGCTAGTCACTTTTCTCTCCATTCCCATCTCCTGGGGGGGGGGAGAGAGAGAGGCGCAGAGGGGGAGAGGGGAGAGGAGAGAGAGGAGAGGAGAGAGAGAGACCTTAAGACTAAAAAAATACAGCCTGGGTTTTATCTTGCTACAAAGTATGGATCTGGGAGCCAGAGAGACTTGATTGGAAACACCACCCAGCTCCTGTGACTTCAGGTAAGTCAGTTCAAGTCAGATCATTCACGAAGTCTTTGACTACAGCAAAACAGAAATGAAATTTCCCTCCAGGGTTGCTGTGAAGTTTTAACAAGATATACAGATACACAAATAGTTTTTGTTGTTGTTGTTGTGCTTTTTTTTTTAGACAGGTCTCACTATGTAGCCCTGGCTGGCCTCACAAGTGGTTGGATTAAAGTGTGAGCCACCAGGCCCAACTTCAAAAAGTTTTTAATCATAACCTGGCAGGTAGGATGGCAAACATGCATTCAACATTAAACATTATTAATTGTAGTCCAAGTCTCCAATCTTTCTTTACTACATAAATTTGAGCAAAACACTAAATTGTCAAACCCTTTTTTCCCCATGTGATCATCAAGAGAATGTGTCACAGACTCCCTAGGACTGGAATAATTGCAATCAGGAATATAGAAAGAAGCTCTTAGACTTCAAAATAACTATTTTTTTTTTTTAAGTTTTCTAGACTTCAGAACAGCGTGAGCTAGGTTTTCTACTTGATCTTGTCAAAGAGTGCTGGTGTTTGGAACAACAGAATAGGGAGGGTAAACGAGCCAAGATGAGGACCTGAGAGAGCTACAGCAGAGAGCCAGTGCTGCTCCTGAAAATTCATTGTAGCCCAGATGTGGGGGGGTATGTCACACTGCTCATGGAAACACTAATGGATCTTTCTACATCCTTATCTCTGCTGAGAGGAAGTCATCTTTACCATGGAGGCTAAGCAAGTACGGGACTTGCTTCTTAGTGCTCTCTGCATGCTGTTTGCCTCCTCTAACATCATGCAAAGTCTGTGAGCAAGAACTCCAGATCTGTTTTGTTCATTATTGTGACCAAAGCATGAACAGGAGATGAGGTGCCTACCAGGTTCACTTTATGAAGAAGCAGAATAGCTAACCAAAATTGACCACACAGAGGACAATTTTTTGGTTTGGGACAGAGACAGAAGATGCCAATAACTTTAAAGCCAAAAAGCTTCAACTTCCTCTGAGCTCTGTATAACTAAGCTAGAAAAATGTAAATTATTAATGAGGACAAATAGCATGAGAAAATAGAGCCACTTCAGACCAAATTGACTGAAAATTCCACTATGGTTCTTTGACCAAAGTGTAACAGAAAATACCAAAATTCAATCCAACCTACCAATGAACAGCAATGTTAGAAGCTTGAGGAAAGTTTTTGCTTTCTTGAATTTTGTCTTCTAAATTCATTGTTATTGTGGAAAAAAACCACATATACACACCCAAATATATATTTATTTCTCTGACTTCTTTGCTATAAAGGCCTTTGTTTTTGAAACCACAACTACCCACTCCTTAATGTTGAGACACACATGTCTGGTCATACATTCAAACTTTCCAGTGGGAACTTCAAACTTTGGTGGCATCATCATTTGACAGTGCAAGTTGGTCTTCCTGTCTGAGGCTGAGGTGAGGGATACCTTGAGTAGCCACCAACCCACAAGGAAGGATGGGATGTCTCACTGTCTTCACTGGGAAGACTGACCGACTGGTCCTGGCCAGCTTCACACCTCTTGGTACTTCTGTCTTAAGGTGAAACTTTCACAAAACTGAAATATGGTAAATGTCACAGCTCTTGTGAAAACTGAAAAGAATTATATTTTGATATTTCTTGTGACCATAACCACCCTATGTGTCCTGACATTTATAATCACAGTTTTTCTAATACTAATTTGTGAACAGCAAAAGGAATCAGGCTTTAAAGAAGCAGTTCAGCTGAGATCCATTTGGATGAGGACTCAGAAAGTTCCAGTCTGAGGAAATAAGATCAGCTGAGGAACTGGCAAAGTGAGGTGGTTGTGGCTTGTTCTGCTTCTCTGATCTTCCAATATTCACCCCAATACCCAGCTCAGGTTTGTTTTTATTCATAAGACCTTTAAAGATTCATGCTATAGATGAATTCTATTGGAAAGAAATTCAAAGAACTGGGAAACATGAGTAGGACTTGTTTTCAGTAGAAGTAAAAAATAAGTGTAGATACTGTATTCGTGTGTTTTCTGATACTGTTATAAAACAATGAACCAAATAAATTTGAGAGATAGTGGTTTATTTCATTTTACATGTTACTACTCAGTATTGGAGGAATATAATACAAAAATTTAGGTGAGGTCTCAGATCAGATACCACAGATCAACTCTCATTGGCTTGATCCATGGCTCAGGTTTAATTATTTTTCTTATGTAGCCAACAAACTGCTACCCAGGGTTGGTACCATCCACAACTGGCTGGGTCTCCTACATCAGTTAGTAATTAAGAATCTGCCCCCACAGACAAGTCCACAGGCCAATGTGATATAATAAATTCTTCTAGGTATGTCAAGCTGACTACCAAAATTAGTCATTACAAGTCCCACACATTTACAACTGAGATATCACTGCTGAATTACAACCTTTCATTTCTTTCCCCCAACATTTCAGGTTAGTATAATAGAACACACTTTACCACTTTTAAGAGTTAACAGTCTTTAGAAATATTTCCAATGATTTAAAAGTCCAAGTGTTTTTTAAAATTTCAAAGTTCTTAATTGTGGCTGATACTTAATAAAAAAAAACTGTGTTAAACACCTTCTTATTGAAGAAATGAAGATGCATGACAGGAAAATTAGGTCTAAGAAAAATGAAAATTCAGTTTTGTCAATCCATGTTCTACAGCTCAGTGTCTGGCTACTGAAATTTACTCATGATCTTGTGGCTTCAGATAGCCTGGGCAGTAACACTTCTCTGTTTCTCTGTACATGAAGTATCATGCCAGCCAGTGCTGCACAGTGAGACCCTGTGTCCAAAACCAAAATAAGCAAACAAATGGGAAAAAATAAATTTAAGCTGCAGAAACAAACAAACAAACAAAAACCTGTACTGCAGGCAACTCATATGCAGGTTACTCAGGAGTCTTTTACAAAACCTGTTGTTTTCTTATTACTGGAGAGGGGGAGTCTCTAAAAGTTTTCTTTTCTTTGGGGCTTCTGGGTCCTATGAGCATTCTTGAGCATCCTTAATATCTCTCCACAAAGGAAAGCTAATGGGCAAGACTCATGAGTGTCTTTCGGTGATCACAGCTTCTCTGATTCAAGCGATGGCAATGGTCATGCCCAAACCAGATGCTACACATCTGGGTTACAAGGTGGAGCTTGGTTGCACACCTATAATCTCAACATTGAGAAAGTCAGGGAAGGAGGATCAACAAATCAAAGACACCCTCTTCTGCAGAGTGAGTTTGAAGCAAAGCTGGGATATGAAATCCTAATCCCACAAAATCAAAAATAAATGAGCAAATCAAAATCTGTACTCCACAATGTAAGAGAATAAACATTGTTTTTCCTTAAGCCACAAGTGTGTGATCTTCATTAGAACAGCCCTAAGACACTAACACAGTTAGAAAATCAATAGAAATTTAATAATTTTAACAAAAGTCACAGATATATTAAAAGATGAATTTACAAAATTTACAGATAGAAATGCCTAAATTGTGTTATATCCATTAAATAAATGTTGCTCTTAATCTAGTAAATACCTTACCCCAAAGATATCTTCAGGCCCAGATTATCTCTTGGTGATCAAATATTTAAGAAAAGAAAATACAAATCCTTCCAAAAATTAAACCTTCAAATATAAAAGAATGACTTCAAAAAACTCCAAATAAACATTTAAGGTCAGTGTTTTTTCCATATCCTAAACAGAAAGGGGCCAACTGTGATGGGTCACACCTTTAATCCCAGCATTTGAGAGGCAGAAGCAGGCAGACTTCTGTGAGTTCAATATCAGTCTGGTCAATATACTGAATTCAAGGCCAGCCAAGGCTACATAGTAAAAGCCATTCTCAAACAAACAAGAAAACAAACAAAAATTAAATATGTTTTTAAAGAGAATTATATGACTCACAGGTTGGGGATTTAGCTCAGTGGTAGAGCACTTGCTTAGCAAGCACAAGGCTGTTCTGTTCTCTGACCCCAGATGAGTTTATTAAGGCGTACAATATTTTGGAGAACACAATATGATCACAGTGATATAACTCAGAAAACTGACAATTAAACAGATCATATTATTAGATCAATACTGAATTTATTAAGACTTATCATTTTAGTATGATGCAATAATAGAAATGGTTTTGAAAATGGTTATGAACAGTTTAGTATTATTATGATGATCATGATTCTTATTATGCTTCCTGAGACAGAGTCTCTTTCTGTAGCCCACAATGGCCTCAAATATACTATGCAGCCTAGATTGCATTCAAACTCGAGTACTTATAAGATTATAAGTCCGAGTCATAACATCCAGATCGCCTCAGTGAATATTACTGCATCCATTGGATTTCAATTTACCATCAAATAGGTCAGACAGACAGACAGGCAGACAGACAGACGGAGAAAGAGGAAGAGAAGGAGAGAGACAGAGATAGAGAATGAGAACACATATAGACTATGAATGGTTGTATGAGTTTTTTGAACTAGCCTAGCAACTACTCATCAAATCTGAAATTGTATTTTGTAGAAAATAAATCCTTTCTAAGCATAAGGTCTTCTACTTGCAAAAAATAACAAATAATAACTAACCAACCAACTGACAAATAGAACTCCAAAACTGCATCATAGTTCTTAATTGTGATGTCAAAGCAATGGTTTATCCTAGGGATGATGAGTTAGTTAGGTGCATTAATTATCAGTGTTCTGGATTTGGTTCCATGTGTCATTCAGGAAACAAAGGAATGATTCCTCATGGCTTAGAACAAAGGACATCCGTTCTCCAGACATGAGCTGCTCTGTTCAGTAGGAAGGGAGAAATCTTCTGGTGTGTTGTTAGATTTCAGCAGAACATCTCTCCTCTTTCCAGCTCATTGCCATGTTTGCTCAGTTGACTGAGTCCTTTGGTTAAGACATTCAGTCATTAAATAGTCACAAATCATCACAGGATACCAACAAAGATGACAAAATGTTCTATTTTTACTTTTCCTTCACACTGTACATGGAAACAGGGAATTTATCCATTCTTTTTTCACAGATACAGGGGTGTTTTATACCACAGTCGTCTTCATGTATTCCTCCAAAACTGAGATATGCACAGTCTCCATCTTCCTGTAATAATTTCATTGTTGTCAAATTACTGTAAACAAAACTTACAATAGGTAGTTAATAAATTTAAAACGTATTGATATGATATATGCCATGATTTAAAAATTTTTATTCACCAATATATACAGAATATAGAATTAATTGTGTCTTACTAAAGGTTTTTTGTTTTCTCTAAACTCATTTTAAAAAGATCTTGGGCCAGTGACACAGATCAGTGGATAGAAGCCATTGTCACCAAACTAGACAGTCTGAGTTCAGACTTTGGATACACAGAGTAGAAGATCAAAAGTGACTCCTTCAACTGCCTCTGATTACAGATGTGCTGTGACATGGGAACACACATGCATATATTCACACAAAAATAAATAAATGTAATAAAAATAAAAAATAGAGGTTGGGGATTTAGCTCAGTGGTAGAGCAATTGCCTAGCAAGCACAAGGCCCTGGGTTCAGTCCTCACCTCTGAAAAAAATAAAAATAAAAATATTTTCTTAATCACAATTCAATTCCATGTCTATTCCATGTTGTTAATTTTTATCTTCAAGTAAATTTATTTTTCAGTATCACCAAAATATTATTTTACACTAAATTTTATATTCTATGATGCTTTTTGGAATAAAGACATTTTAAAAACAAAAAATAAAGTGTATGTGACACACAGGACAGGGTTTCTTGGCTTGGGCAACACAGTGAGATTTATTAAGGCAAGGATGGTGAGAATCTGTATAAAAGAAGATAAAACAGGGAATGAAATCCACCAAACTCCATTTGATCTCAAAGGGATAAAGCTTCAACAAAAGGTCATCATTTGGACCCAAGCCAGGTAGAAATACTGTATTTAAATTTACCATACAAACACCAAAAGAAGATCAATGAAACTAATTGGCCTTTGGGGTACAGACAGAACAGGTAAGGTACAGTAGGAACAAGTATATGCATTAGACAGCCATGAGACAATCAATAAAGCATTTGTGTTGAACAAAGAGGAAAAGACCCAGTAGACACTAACAATTCACAAGATCCACATGAAGCATATGTTCTGCATCATGACCTCTCTACATTACCTCCATAGAGATGCCCATTTGGAACTGTACACAAGAAAGACAAGTTAATCTCATAGCTGCTCACTAGGTCCACTAGAACCTGACATTGAAACAGATGTCCAAGATACTGCATCTTCCCACTATGGAAAATGCTTCTGGTGGTGAAAAAAAAATCTTCTCAACACCAGGCTTTTTTTGTTATTTATTATATTTGTGTTTTAATTTTACACATCAGCCATGGGTTCCCCTGTCCTCCCCCCTCCCGTCCCCACCCCAACCTTCCCTGACCTCAAGCTCTACTATAGAGCTACTGTAATAAAAACAGTTTGGTACTGGCATAAAATCTGATATGTGGACCAATGGAACTGAACTGAAGACCCTGACATTAACCCACACACCTATGAACATATAATTTTTGACAAAGAAGCCAAAAATGTACAATGGAAAAGAAAGCATCTTCAACAAATGGTGCTGGCATAACTGGATGTCAATGTGTAGAAGGCTGCAAATAGATCCATATTGGTCACCATGCTCAAAACTTAAGTCCGAGTGGATCAAAAAGACCTCAACATAAATCCAGTTACTCTGTACCTGATAGAAGAGAAAGTAGGAAGTAGTCTAGAACACATTGGCACCAGAGAGCACTTGCTAAATATAACACCAGTAGCACAGACACAGAGAGACACAATCAATCAGTGGGACCTGTTGAAACTGAGAAGCTTTTGTAGAGCAAAGGACACGGTCAATAAGACAAAGAGACAGCCTACAGAATGGGAAAAGGTCTTCACCAACCCCACATCTGTCAGTGGGCTGATATCCAGAATATATAAAGAACTCAAGAAATTAGACATCAAAATGCCCAACAGTCCAATTAAGAAATGGGGTATAGAACTAAACAGAGAATTCTCAACAGAAGAAGTTCAAATGGCTGAAAGACATTTAAAGAATTGCTCAACATCCCTAATTATCCAGGAAATGCAAATCAAAATGACTCTGAGATACCACCTTATACCTGTCAGAATGGCTAAGATCCAAAGCACAGAAGACAGCTTATGCTGGAGAGGATGTGGAGCAATGGGAACTCTCCTCCACTACTGGTGGGAATGCAAGCTTGTACAGCCACTTTGGAAATCAATATGGCGCTTCCTTAGAAAATTGGGAATCCATCTCCCCCAAGACCCAGCTATAGCACTCTTGGGCATATATCCAAGGAATGCTCAATCATACCACAAGGGCATTTGCTCAGCTATGTTCATATCAGCAATGTTTGTAATAGCCAGAACCTGGAAACAACCTAGATGCCCTTCAACTGAAGAATGGATAAATAAAATATGGTACATATACACAATGGAGTACTACTCAGCAGAGAAAAATAATGACATCACGAGGTTTGCAGGCAAATGGATGGACCTAGAAAAAAATCATCCTGAGTGAGGTAACCCAGACTCAGAAGGACAAACATGGTATGTACTCACTCATAGGAGGATACTAGTTGTAAAACAAAGATGACTAGACTAATACACAACTCCAGGGAGGCTACCTAGAAAACGGGACCCTAGGAAAGACACAGGGATCACCCAATGACAGAGAAATGGATGAGATCTACATGAACAACCTGGACGACAGTGAGAGTAATGAAGGGTAAGGTTGGAGGGAAAGAAAGCTTAGGAGAGCAGGAGATCCCAGCTGGATCAAGAACAGAAAGGGAGAACAAGGAATAACAGATCATGATAAATGATGACCACATGAGAACAGGAATAGGCAGAGTGCTGGAGAGGTCCCCAGAAATCCACAATGATATATCCTCTGTAGATTGCCATCAATGGTCGAGAGAAAGCCTGATCTGACCTAGTCTGGTGATCAGATGGTCAACACCAGGCTTTTATACTGAATCCTCAGTTCCAGCTCTAGTAACCATACCATCATCAGGGGGCAGTTCTGTAGCGTAGTCAAGGTCACCAAAGATATTATAACCTGGATACAATCATCTTCTCAGCCACAGGCACCTCACTCCAAATGTTACCACTTGCTCATCTCTGACTCTGTATGGTGCTGTAGGCCATAAATTAATTCATTATCTCTATGGTCAGTCATGGTGGAAAACAGCATCGATCCTGGTGCTTGGGAGATAGATATAGAAGTGGGGCTAGCCTATATGAAAGGATACTTCAAATAGAAAACCAAAGCTAACATCAACAATTATAATCTGTGCTCTTTGAATATATTAAAACATCTTGTAAGGCTGTCTGTCTCTGCCCTCTGTCCACCTCTGAGGGAGGGATAACGTTCCATGAGTCTTTTCCCCACCCAAGACTGACTGTTAACAGACTGAAACTTGTGCAGGCCCAGAACTGGAAACTGCAGCTGAATGAAGGTACTCTGTGATTGTTGATAATGGCAATTCCAAAAGACACAGGCCACCAAAGAAAAGTCCCAGTGCAGATGTAGGATACTTCCCAGAAACAGCACAGGATATTGTTTTGCTTTCAGTTTTTCACCAGAACTGTATTTTAAGATGATATTGTTGAACACCTAGTTTGTAGGGCATAGTGAAATCAAGTTGGAACACACCTGAAAGCTTTCTAGCTGCTGGTTAGTGTACACAGAGACAGGAGTTGACACAGGCTATGGAGGGAGAAAATCCACCAACATTCTTATGCGGCTATTATCCTTATAGCTAGAAAACAATGTGCCAGGCAAGTTAAGTCCACTGGTGCAATAAACAGTGTTATAACTATTATGGAGGCAAACAGTTACTAACTGCTGTAAATATGTCTTGGTTCCTCACTGGCTTACATACCATCCCAATCCTGTTCTTCCAAACACCTGTACTTTTTGAGAAGATCATATAGGAAAGCTAGCTCAATTTGTATCCTAGAGAAGCTTCTGGAATCTAGAAAGCTCATTTTTTTAAAAAAAATCTAATGGTTTCTGTCTATATTCTTCATGGCAGTTACTCCAACCCTAGAGGTAGGTGACACACTGCCAATGACCACATAATAAAAATATTTAAGATTCAGTGTTTTGCTCAATTTATATGGCAAGGGAAGATTGGAGTCTTAGACTTCAAATAACTATGTTTAATGTTGAACATAAGTGTATTTATCCATTTACCAGGTTATGATCATTAACTTTATTTGTGAAGCTTGGTGTATTGGCTCACACCTTTAATCCCAGCACTTTTGAGGCAAAGGCAGGTGATCTCTTGGAATTTAGACCAACCAGGTCTACATAGTGAGTTCCAGACTAGCCAGGACTATATAGTGATATGCTGCCTCAAACAAAAAGCTATTTGTATATCCTATTAAAAATCCACAGCAACTCTGAAAAGAAATTATACTTTTGTTTACCGTGGTCAAAGACTTCATGAATGATGGTACTTTCCTAAAGTCACAGGAGCTTGGTTTTTCCTCTCATGTCTCCCCAGCTCCCAGATTCATACAAACCTGATGACATCCCTAAATTTGATTCATGGAACCAACAGTAGAATAAAGAAAGAAACTAACTCCTCAAAATTTTTCCCTGAAAGCCATGAATACTTCATGACATGGATGCATTTGAACTCTTTGTCATACACACACACACACACACACACACACACACACATACACACAAACACACATACACATATACACACACATACACACACACAAACACACATACACACACATTAGACACAATAATAATAAATATGAAATTTTTTTAAAGTCTACAAAAGGAGCAATATAGAAGATAGAATCTGGTCATATAAGACACAGCCAGCATGAAACAGTTAGTAGGAAACATTGGAGGTGGTAGTGAATGAAGGCCAAGAGTGATCATTAAGGGCTGGCTAGAATTTTGTAAAGGAAGGGAGAAGCAGTAAGTTCTCCTCTAGCCTTGTCAAGTGGAGCTCATGCTTGCCACTGCATCCTCAGTTTCTCTTTTCTTCTCCAGCCCATTCCCCATCTCCCAGTGCCCCATTAACCTCTGTCACTTGTTGAAATAACAATTTAAATTGGTGTCATCAAAAACAAGCAACATGTTGGAAAGCTACAATAAAATGAAAGTGAAGCTTAGTGAGAGATGTCAACATATTCTGGCAAGTCAGCTCATGGCAACAGACTAGAAATCAAACAGTCATTTACTTTCTCCCTTTCCCTTATTATTATTATTTTTGTTGATTTTGTGATCATTTTGTTGCTATTATAATTGTTTTATTATCATCATTATAATGATATATAATTATTTTTTTAAGTCTACAAAAGGAATAATGCCAGGGGATATTTGTAGTCAAGCCTGTGTCTTTGCAAATGCCACGCAAGGACCTTCTCTGTACTATATCGCCAATCTCAATGAAATTTCTCAAATCTTCAGCATTCAGTGTTAGAGTGTGAGTCCTCACTGGAAATATGCACAGCAAGAGCTTTGAATGGAGGTCTGATGATACAAAAACAGCTTTCACCTTAAAGGGAATTACAGTAGTATATTCTGGAACCATTTTAAGTGATACTAGCTCTATGTTCAAGGTGAAAACAGTTTCATGAAGCTTTGTAGTTTTACAGAACTGAGAAAGTTATAAATCAAGGAAAATTTAACATATTGGTGGGTACATCAGAGAGGTGGTTATAGAAAGATGGAGGAAGATTTTGTATAGGTCATCAGATGACATTCTTAGCTTTCAGGTTGGCAGAAGTTAATAGATTTCATGAAGTCTCTATCTACTAGTCACAGGACATTAGTTCTGACACAGGTGGGCAAGAAATGGCTATTTAAAAGGCTAGAGATATTTTTTGCTAAGCTAATAAATCTGGATCTACAACATTTCAACCTCTCCCCAGCACTGTGGTTTTAATCAGTAAATCAGTCTTTGCTGACACAGTTTCTTTCCAAGAATTCTCATTCAAAAATCTATGGGCAGAATTCACATAGAAGAAAATTCACCTTATCTCATCTTTTACAAAATGAATTAGGAATATTTTCACACACAACTGGTAGACTATAAATGAACTAGAGAGATTGTGATAATCTATATTAGTGTTCCTTAACTGTATCTACTTTAATCATGTGACTTCAAGGTATAAAAAGTCTTTCTAAGTATATTCTAATGTATATCTCATGTAGTTTTTAAACTAACAACTACAAAATATTGTAAAACAACTTAACTGTTCAACAGTAGAGGGTTAATTAAATTGTGTTGTATATAAGTGATTAATAATTATAGTTAGCTTAAATAAGCTCATAGATCAGTACTTATAAAACATAGAAATGCTTTGTATTTATTAGAAAATATAAACCAGAATCACGGTGTAAACCAGTGTGGTGGTATATAGCTGTAATCCCAGCAGTGAAGAAACTGAATCAAGAGCACTGCAAGTTTGAGGCCAGTCTGGGCCACATAGCAAGTATGATACAACAATTTTCTCAAAAGAAACAAACAAAAACAAAACAACAAACACAAAAACAAATAAACAAACAAAAAGCAAAAAACAGAATCAAAGCCTAAGTCTGTAGCTCACTGATAAAGTATTTGTGGAGCATGTTCAGTGTCTTAGATTTGATATCCTAGCACCATGAAAATATCAGCAATAGACAACTCCATATGGAATGACATCAGTGTTCACAGTAAACATTATCTATGAATAAAAAGCCAGAATTGTTTACAGTAAGTTTCACACTGGAAATGTGAGTGCTTTAAAGGTATTCTAAAACACACAGGTATAATAACATAATTCAAAAAACAGGAAATAACTTTTCTTCCCTATTGGTAACACAAGGGAAAATTTCCAAAAGTCTGGTACAAAATTAGGAGAAGAGGAATGTCAGTCACTTCTTTTTACTAGTGTTTTTTGCTAACACACTGATTTCACTTTCTCTACAAATATGTTATCTTTTCAGTATTCAATATATCAATTATGGACATGATTGCAGCATCCGGCATGATACGTTGTTTCTTTCCTTTGACATCAGAATCTGCTTTTACTATACAATTTCCTCTTTTCACTTTGGTTAAGAGGAGGGGCAAAAAGTCATGAGCTTAAGTATCACCAAGAGGCGATTCAGTTCTGCCTTTTCTCTTGGAGCCTCTGAGAGGATCAGTCCAGGGAAGGTCAACTTGTTCCCCAACTGGGGGATCAATTCCCTGCACCAAAATCACTTCTAGTTCAAGACACAGGTAACAGCTACTTTTATTGTTTTTCTATCACTCGAGAGATTTCAGATGTTGTGGCATCAGACCAGAATTGCTGGGGAAACCTTGTTGGTTGTTTTAGATCTGGTTGACTCTGGCAGCATTTGAAAACTGGAGTTTAGCAAGAATTATTTTCTTTTTGAGTGGGCTATAACTTCCTCTGTGTGCTAAGAGAGTTAGGTAGAGGGTTCTGTGGAGTTCATTACGCTTTAGCTGGGTCAAATTTTTATATATTATCCATCTTGAAGTCATAATAGTAGCCAGGTAAGATGGGTCAGTGTGTAAAGTACTCATTACATGCTACACAAGCCTGACTGACCATCTGAGTTTGATCTTTGGGACCCTTACAAAGGTAGAATAAAAGAGGAATCACTTGGTAAAGTTGTCCTCTGGACACATGACCCTCAGCTCGGGCATCCCCTTCCCCACAAAAAAAAAAAAAACCCAATAATAATAAATAAAGATTTTGAAAAAGAATTCTGTAATAGAAAGTTTCCTTTTTCTCAACAAATAAGGGAAAATTTGAATAATTTTAGAAAACTTCATAAATTAAAGAACTAGAGAAGAATCAATCTATGTACTATTTTTTTCTCTATTATCTGTTGACTACCATCTCAGTTATGAATGTAAGGTGCAAGGTGAATTACTAATATTTAGTAGTTAATAATTATTGATACCTGTAATCAGATTGAATCCTTCATGGGCATTAGCTAATCACTTCTTCATAGTGACAAAATGCATTTTTATACAGGGTCCTTTGGCAACATCATATACTAGAATATAATATGTGAAATAATGTACATGGAATGATTTGAGATTAAAATTTCAGGGTTTTTCCTGCTACGCCCCTCTCTATTGCTCCCACACCCCAACCCTGGAGTCCCCTTTTGTTTTCCTGGTTGCTGCAGTCACTCCAGGTTATGTAGCGTCTCTGAAGAGTTGGAGCCAGGAGCCTCAGATGTGAGAGAACATGCGGCATTTTCTTTCTGTATAGGGATTACCCCGTGCAGTAGGATCTTTCCTAGTGTCATGCATTTGCCAGGCCTGACTCTGGAGAAGAATGTGTAGTCTAAATCTGGGTGGAGAGATTGGAGAGTTTAGGTGCTTGGACTTAACCCAAAAAGTATTTATGTGTCATGGAGCCCAAAATGGTAATTCCTTGCAGTGTTAACCTTCATATACTGTTTTGGAGGTGGTGTCTGGGAAATTCTGAGAGACAAATACAATTGAGAAGACTGCAAGAAATTTCCTTTATATTCAAATATTTATCGAAATGTATAAGTAAACTGGGCGGTGGTGGCACACACCTTGAATCCCAGCGCTCAGGAGGCAGAGTCAGGTGGATCTCTGTGAGTTCCAGGCCAGTCTGGTCCACAGAGCAAGATCCAAGATAGGCACCAAAACTACACAGAGAAATCATGTCTCAAAAATGTATAAATTTTAAAGCAAAATTTTTTATATATTCAGAAATCTCTGACTATTGTTCGAATTGATAGTTTGAAAATATTTCAAAGATTTGCAGTGGTACCAATTATGCCTAACATATTTTACATGTTAACTCTTTTAAACAAATAGGCTGTGCCAATATTACAATAACTTAATAATAAATTTTTTTTTAATTACCTAATAAAAAGTGCTGTGAACATTAGAAGTATAAATTTTAGAAAATTTCAAAGACTTCTCTTCTCTAGTGGAAATCAGGATAAGTACATGTGATTTAGGGTGTTTGGATCAGACCCCTCCCATTTCCACCCCACTGCAGCATCAGATCCAGGTACTTTCCTGAAGGTGAACATTTTAACTTTTTCTTTAGAAATCACTCAAGACGGATTACAACACAGAACATACTTCACTTACTCCCAAGATGAGTGACGAGCAGATCACTTACACAACTGTTAGATTCCATAAGTCTTCAGACTGGCAGAATCGAGAAAGGGCTGATGAGACCCAAGGGCCCAGAGAAGCTGGCCACAGAGGTAAGTGTTTTAAGTCTCTAAATTCACCTGTTTTATGCATTCTAACTTTTGACATTTGAAAACAATATCCTACTGACTTCTATAAACAATAGCCCTCCGTTTCAACTAGGCTTGGTAATGCACGGGGTGGGGGGGAATAAATGAATATGAGTGGGGGAGTAATCATGTAGAAAATTGTTTGAAAATAAGTTTAAAAATTAAGTAATCATTCTTAAAAAAGGGAAATAAAACTATAACTCTATTTTTAACAGTTAGCTGGTAACAGAGAAAGGATAAAGGAGATCAATAGACATCTATAAGTAAACAGTTCTTGAAAATTAATAGGTGAGAAGTGAATACATTTCATCAAATTTGAGAAACTGTTAGGAGGTTTTTATTCTTTATTGTATTCAAGAAGAATTCTGAAACCTTTAAAAGTAAGAAACTAGCATCTGAAGAAACACCAAATATTCTAGAGAAAGGAAATCTTAAAGAAATGTAAAGTATGCATTAGAAACAATTCTTTCCCTTTAACAGAAGGTGTTTTAATCATCTTAAATATTCCCAATATCTAATGCAAAGACGCAGAAAAAGTAGTTCATCAGATGAGGAAGTCTCCAGTGAGGAGAAGCTGCAGAGGAAGAGAGGGGATGAGAGAGGGCCGTGGGGATAGGGATGACTAACACACATTATGCATTTGAGAAATGTCAAAGTAATTAATTTATTTATAAAAAAGTGGAAATCTCACTCTTCTGTTCTCTTTTTCTGCTTACTCTGCATGAACTGCAACAACTGAACTCCAAGCTGAGAACTTAAGCTTCTTTGGCAGATTGATAATCAGAGGATTGGCTTTCAGATTCCCAACACCTCAGACACACAAAGATGTTTAGGGTTGTCTAGAAAATAATGGAATTTATGGAAAGAAAGTGTTGACTTCTGGCTCCAGAAAGGATGGACCTGTATACAGGTCAGCTCCACAACAACTATGGTCCCTACAGTTCTCAAGGACATCCATTCCTCCCTTCTTTCCTCCTCATCCTCATTTATGCTCCCTTGGTGAACTGCACACTCCAGGTTGGGATCATCTACCTGGGCTGTGTCTGGGACTCCAGTGATTTCTGAAAGATGCACTTTTGATCCTGTAGAACTGGGTGAAAGGGCAGGTGCCTGTTATCTAGCTACTCTAGACTGAAGTAAGAGGATTGATAACATAAGACCAAAGTTAGAAGAAATTTGAAATCCTGTGAAACTTCACACATGTAGGATTCCTATGGTGGGTGCATTTTAGGTAAATGTGCTACAAATTTTGAAAGCACATGTTCAGTCAGCTAGTACTGTTAGAAACCAATATCCCCTCATTTCCATGCTACACAAAATTATAACCAGTACTGGGACGTGCTTTTATAGTGATTATTTTCTTGATTTTTGTTTGTTTGTTTGTTTGTTTGTTTGTTTTGATTAAGAGTGTTCAGTTCCTTGGCACCTCATTGCAATACCTCTGGGAATCCTTTGTTCCATTCTGCTGGTGACAGTTGCAGTGTTGGTGACACACAGTGAGTAACTGGTATACATCTCCTTTGCCTTTATGCCTAAGTAATAACTTCAGAAACTAATTATGCAGTTAACATTCTCTGTCCATTGTTCTGCCAGATAGCTCTGGACTTTGTTTTTGTTTGTTTTGTTTTGTTTTTGGGGGCTGACACACTGTAGTCTCATACATACCTATTCTATTAACTCTGGGGCTGTTGGAAACTGCCTTTTACTGTCTCATTATTGGTATTGTTCCTTTTGAGGACTTGGTGGTTGTCTGCTTTCTGAGCTTAGGTGATTGTGAATTGAATGTAAAATTTCTGTGAGAAACAGCTGTGCAAAAAAAGAGATGATGTTCTTTTCATTTTCCTCGGTGTATATTAAGGAAATGGATAAGTGAAAAGTCTTCATCTGTACAAAGACACTAAAGCTTAAGCTTTATTGGATTCCATCACAATGTTTAGAGAAAATCACTCTCAGGCTGTGCAAAGACATGGCAATGTATCCATATATTTGATTTCCCTCTGGTCCCATGAGAATTGTGCCATTTCTTAATATTTCTGGGTTCACATTTTCATGCTGTGTTAAATATTCACTGAATATTTTACTTAGGTATTTATTTGAAAATTTTTTGCTGTGAAAAACTAAATAATTAGAAGGTGTGGTACATCCACATAATTTTATTCAGCTGTATTGTTTGCTTTACATTAATGTTACCCTGATAGAAATTTATGTTTACTTTCATATAGTGAGTTAATTGAGGTGTTACTTTTTAAATGTCCAAGTACCAGTTCCAGTAATAATATGTGTTGGTTGTCAATATGGGCTTTCTCTGTTATCTTAAATTTCAATATTTACTCCTTATAAACATTTTTTTAGTGTTATAACTGCTACTAATTTTAGTATTTCAGTATAGTCAAGACAAACATGAATTGCAGAATACTCTAAATAATACCCATCAAGAGAACAGCATCATGCAAAAGGACATGTACTTTAAAGAAGTGTTGAAAAATAAGTCTATAGATTATGCTGCCTTCAAACAGGATCTGGATGCACTCAACAGAACACTGAACAGATGCTACCAGGAAACTAAAGTTGTTTTAGATTGCAAACAGCACAGAGGTAAGGAGAGGATCTTGAATAAAGAATTGCTTATTCTCTGATGTTTCCTCCCCAGAAGGTTTGAAGTCCAATTAGTAGCTTACAATGCTGGTGATCTGTGGATTAATAGCTTGAACATTCCTTATCTCATTGTGGGGGCTGGAACCCCAGATATCCCTGCTTAAATTCAGAGAATCTTCTCTCTCTCTCTCTCTCTCTCTCTCTCTCTCTCTCTCTCTCTCTCTCTCTCTCTTGGCTTTTTCAAGACAGGGTTTCTCTGTAGCTTTTGTGCCTTTTCCTGGAACTCACTTGGTAGTCCAGGCTGGCCTTGAACTCACAGAGATCTGCCTGGCTCTGCCTCCTGAGAGCTGGGATTAAAGGTGTGCGCAGCCGCTGCTGCCACTGCCACCACCACCACCTCCACCACCACCACCACCACCACCACCACCACCACCACCACCACCACCAGGTGAATTCAGAGAATCTTAGCGTCTAGAACTCAGTGGCTGTTCTGGCTTCTACTGCTGCAAGGGGATGTAATTGTGCAAATTTGAGTCTCCAACTCTGATGCTGACAGAACATGGAAACTTCCATTAAGAGTGTATTTACCAAATTCTTAGCCTGAAATGGACTTAGAGCATGTATATGAATGCAGTCATAAAAATAATTGTGTGTGTTTCCCTTCTGCCTTGGTATGAGAGAGTTGACTTGTTTGTGACCATGGTGAAGCTCCCTGCAGCATATTTTGGAACTTCAAAATGGTGTCCACACTTGTGCGACTGTCAGTGACACCGTGAATGAGGTCACAGAGATGAAAATATCAAGCATTGCAAGGAACGTTTCTTACCTTGTATTGTGACTGGTTAACTTTAATTGACACAGTTTATCATTCATTATTAAATATTATTTTCAGAATTAAGAGTTTACAAAGAGCTTTTGCATATGATGTCACTATACCATGGTAGGGGTTAAAAATCATTGTTATGCAAGGAATAGTAATCTTTCAAACTGCTACATTATAAAATATGATAGGAAAAAAGTGCCAAAATTTTTTGAAATATTTCAGACCCATGAAAAATATTATGTCTCATTTTAAAAAATAACTTTTTCATCTGTAAATGGTAGTTGTAGTCCCTGTCCTTAGGAGGCTGAGACAGGAAGATTATAAATTTAATTACAATCTGGACAGCTCACCGAATTCCAGGCTAGCCTGAGCTACACAATGATACCTCTTCACAGGAAAACAAAGGTTGTAGATAAAGTTTAATAATAGAGCATGGCCATCCTCAGTCCCTCACTAAACAAAATAATCATGTTGAGGTATTATTGCTATGCAAATCGCACACATTTTAATGTATTCAATTGGACATGTTTGGGTATGTGGGCACATCACTGAAGGCATCAACGTAATCAGGAGAGTAGACCAACACCTTCAAGAGCTCTCTCATGTGTCTCTTACTGCTCTTAATGTAAGAGCATCTAACACAGACCACAGCACAACCTTAAGTGCACAGCATGTGAGGATGAACTTGGAAACTGCATTACTGCAGGTCTAGAATTCAGTCATCCTTGTAACTGCCTCTGAGCAGCAAGTGTTTGTTCTCCACACTCCAGCTCTCACAAGCCTCTGCTTCTTAGAGTTGGGCTATGTTAAAAACCTCATCTTAGTTGAACCATGAAGTGTGGTCCTGGGCCTGACTTTTTCACTTTGCACACCATCCTCCAGTTCATTCATGTTTGTCATTTGGTTGAGCATCTCTCTTTTAAGGTGTTTAGGTGTGAGACATGGTTTCAATCTGCAGCCCAGGCTGTATTAGAATCTACTTTATAGCCAAGGCTGGCATGGAAGTCACTACTTAGCCTGGGCTAGCCCTCAAAGTGGGGGTGATCCTCCTGTCTCACTCTGTGTAGTGCTCAGGTTATAGGCAATAAGTCTTCATGCCCAGCCCAATTTATAGGATAAATAGTATTCCTTTGTGTGCATGTGCCACATTTTTTTCTACTGATTTATCCACAATGGACACATCAGTTGTTTCTTTATATCTGCTGCTATAAAAAAAACACCCCATACAGCATGGGTATAAAGGGATCTCTTACTATTGTGGAATTTAAATTTCTTAGAGCTCTGTAATTTTACTTAGTTATTGATGTTTAATTAAAACAGTATTATAATAACAGAATATTAGAAAATAAGATTTTCATCATCTACCTTCTCTGTTATAGGCAAATGTGTTGAAGGACACTGGTTCTGCTGTGGCATAAAATGTTATCATTTCATCATGGAAAAAAAACACAGGGATGGATGTGCACAGACCTGCTTGGACTGCAGTCTATAGATGATGATGATGAACTGGTACTATAATGCTTAACATGTCCATTTCTTCTTTTAGACTCTGTCTCTAACGCTTAGATAGTGAGATACTGTGTCCAGGCAGGTTTATTGAAAGAGAGACCTCTAAGTGTTGTACATGGTTTGCCTGTAATGTGAGAAAAAAACTTTGCAGTAAGAGTATCCCAGGCTACTCCTTCCTGCTCCTGGCTTATTGTCAGGACACAGCATCTGTTATGAAACAGCCATGTCTTTGTAATCTTCTTTCTTAGGAGTCTGCAAGAGAGTCCCTCAGAGAAGCATGTTTTCCCAAAATAAGTTTAAACCTTTGGTACAGTACAGCCTGTGAGTGACAGATATGTATCTCCATAGAGTGCCAACTACACCCAGTGACATCTTGGTCTAGGTCTCCTCTTTGGAACCCAGATGTCAGACTGCCTGAGATGAGTAATTGGATGACAACATAGACAGTAACTGACCTCTGGGGCAATTTGCAAAATGGAAATTATATGAGAACTGTGAAATTAAGTAGTTTTACCAGGTAGCTCTAATGTGATTGTCAGTGAAACTCTCCATAATCTTTACTTCATACTATTTTTTTTATTATTTTAAAAGATGTTTATTTTCAGAAATGAGTAATTAAAAGAAAAAAGATGCCAAGATGCAGACATTTTCTATTTAAATTATTCCTAACAAAATCTCTTCCAATAAGAAGACAATATTTTTCAAGAGAAATGCTTTCAGGATCAGCTTGAAGACTTTGTCATTTAGAACATTTTACAAAATGGGTCCAACAATTTAATACATATATAAAAATTACAACAAAATAATTTTCAATGTCAAATAATTATGTAATTTGCCATTTGATATACTAATCATAATTAAATTTATAATTAAATTTAAGCCCATATATTAAGATATGTTCAAAAATTTAATTAGATATCATACCACTTGCATGTCACATGTAAGACACTAAATTTTTCCAAATATCTGCCACTTTCCTCCTCAATTTCTGTCACTTCCAAGTATAAACTTCAGAACGGCTTCCTCTCTGGAGCATGAAGCTTAATGCTCAGTTTTCATGCATGACTTTTCATCTTAATGAATTTGCTATGAAGATAGAACATTTCCCACATGCCTCTGTAGTCTTTGGGAGTGAACATTTGAATAATTTCATAGAGTGTTAGAAATTACCTTATGAGCCATGAATGCAGTACACTTGTTTTTTAGGAATCATAAGCCATAATATTGTGAATTCAGGGTCAACCTTGGTTTAATGAGACTTGGTCTAAAAACATACATCATTTCATGAACCTAGTATCCCTAGACACATGAAGTTTTCATTTTAAATAACTAACATTGGTTTTGACATAAATGAGCTACTAGTGGGAACTTTAAAAATTAGCTTGGAGGGAAGAAAGCACTGAAGGACAGGACAGCAGAGAACTGATATTAGAATAGCTGGGACCTGTTATGTTGTTCTTTTTTCACCAGCCAGAGGGAAATTTTATCATCAGATGAGTTTTTTCCTTACAGAAATTCCTTCAGCTCCAAATTAAGCCGAACAATTACTGGATTGGATTATCGTATGACACAAGAAGAAGCAAATGGCAATGGATTGACAATAGCCCATTTAAACTGTGAGTTTCCTGAGCCCTCACACTCTAATTTGATGCAGAATTGGAAGGATTGTGTGCAAAGACTTTCCTCTCATTTCACACTGCTTTTCTCTTTGTCAGGGGAGCTCACAGCTAAGGATAATAAGCATAAGGCAGTGTCTGAGCAAGCATTAGACAGGGAAGAAGAACAGTCTAGAAGCTGACTGGTAGTGATGTGATAATGAACATATCTAAGGATTGTGTGTTCTAAGATGCAGAGAACACAAGCAAATCAACAACTTAAGATCTCTTGAAAGTGACTAGATCATCCTGATAGATACTATGAGTATGAATATTTGAAACATTCACTTCATTTTTTCGGTAGTTAGTTTATATAAATTGCTTCCTATGTATAAATATAAGAACATTTTTTGCATATCTATATATCTATATGTATATATGTACATCTACCTTTCATTTCAAGATGTCATATTGTAGACTCCAAGTTTTACGTCAATTTATAATCTGGTAGAAAACTATTCATTGATTATGTTTATTAAGAATATTTCTTTTTCTTGAATATATCTTATATACATAAAATAAGATATGGTCATATACTTCCCTAACCCTCCAAGCTTCCTCTGCTTCTATTTTAACATGTGCCTTTTTAACTCCTGTTTTCTTCATTGATGCTGTCCCTAGGTACATGGTAGGGCATCCACTGGAGCAAGGATACATACTGGTGGCCACACACCCCCCCAAAAGAGTGACCCCTTTATGATTGATCACATAGTCTCTTCTCCTAAGCACTTTAACCAGTTCTGCTTCTCTGCACTGCCCACTGCCCACTGCAAAAAGAAACATTTCTGATGGAGGTTGACAGTAGCCCAGGTCCAGGCCATAAACATAAATATTAAAAATGAAATTTGGGGTTGGGGATTTAGCTCAGTGGTAGAGTGCTTGCCTAGCAAGCATAAAGCCCTGGGTTTGATCCTCAGCTTACAAAAAATAAATGAAATTTGACCATGTGACCACTTAGCAAAATGACAGTAAGAGGTTTCATACTAGAGCCCATGACCTCTCCAATCATGGGCTTTTGATTTGGATTACAATATCAAACATGACATTTTGTCTGGCAGGTCAGTACTGTTGCATGCAGGGTCCAGTGCTGGGTAAGACCACTCAAATCTTTTCTCCCTTTGGAAGTTAGAATGTAATTGGCCCACATAATCTCATAGGGAGTGGCATTATTAGTAGGTGTGGCTTTGTTGGAGTGGGTGGGGTCTTATTGGAGGAAATGTGTCAATGTGGGAGTGGGCTTTGAGCTTTCCTATGCTCTGGAGACCACTGAGTGTGTCAGCAGACTCCCTATAGCCTGCATATCAAGAGGAAGCCAGCACCAAGTCTGTCTGCACACTGCCATGCTCCCCACCATGGACTGAAGCTCTGAAACTGTAAGGGAGACACCCCAGTTAGATTTTTTCTTTATAAGAGTTGCCAAATCATAGTGTCTTTTCACAGCAATAAAAACCCTAGTTAAGGCACTCCCCTAGTAACCTGCAAAAGAGCTTTGGACCCATTGAGAGATAGCCTAAGGGAAGATATTTCCTGATTGGTTTGAGATGGTTTTTATATGTCCTGACACCAAATGTGTGATATCTTCAGAAATAGGTTGTTTCCATGTAGTTATGGAGGATAACCAAGGGCACAGCAGCAGCCTGGTTGTTTGGAGGCAACTATGGTCTCCCTGACGTGATTCCTTGGGAGGTATCCCTTGACTTGCACTTTGATTTTCACTTAATAACTCATATTTTCTGTGGATCTAACTCATTTTAAATTATATTTTGATATGTTTAAATTATGTTTCCATAGAATATATTTTGATCAGGTTTTTATCTCCCCCTTAATACCATATTCCTCCCCACCTCCCTTCCTATGCACTCAATTTTGTATTATTTCTCTCTCCCCAAAACAAAAACAAAAACAAAATAAATAAATAAAATCAAACTAAAAAAAAAACAAAATCCAGGCAAGATAAAATATTGCCTAAAACAAACAAAAAAGCAACACACAAAAGTCCTCAAACCACACACACACACACACACACACACACACACACACACACACACAAAGGAGTCTGCTTTTTGTTGGTCAGCTAATGGGAATCCATAAGGTCTTTTATACATCCTTAGTTTTGGTTGATCCATCTTTTATTCTCTCCTGTCCATTATTTTCCAATACTCATCTAATTTAATCCTTTAATCCTCAGAACCCCTTCTCTGCCTTCATATCACATATTCATCATTTTTCCTGATTATTGATTTTTTTAGAAATACAAATTAAAAAATATCCCCTGATAATTATGTGTTTGTCATTTAATATCTTTGTTAGCTAGTTACATTTCAAGTTCCCTCTTATAGATATCAATCGTACTTATTTTACATGTTTTAGTTGGTAATCCTATTGTCTGTACTTCTGTGGGTTTAACGTACTGTTTCTGCTGGATTTTTTCATTAAGGAATTATATTTGTGGTATTCAGTGAATTTCTTCTTCAGCTGGTACAGAAACTACCAGAGGCATCAACAGTGGTAACTTTCTCAGGAACCTTCCATTCAGTGCCTGAGAACATGGCAGGTCTGCCTCACTTCTGTTTAAACGTGGTCCTCCCAGTGTGGACAGTTAGGTTCCAAATCTGCAGAAAAATAACTTCCTCTTTAGTCCAAGGGATCCCTCAAGGAGGCTGTCACAGAGGTGGCTGGACTGTCACAGAGGTGGCCAGAGGACAGAAGACCTTACATGATGTATTAATATGTACAAATCATCCAGATTATCACTATTGTTATCAATTTTGTTTTGTCCATAGTAAGTATCATTTCACACAGGCTAGCTCTGCTCCTTTGCATCTACCTCCCAAGCACTAGAACTGTTGCTGTTTGACACTTTGAAAGGCCACAGAGTTAACGAATTTGTTTGTATCCTACAGCACCATACAGAGTGAAATGAGAATGTGGTAACATTCAGAGTGAGGTTCTATAGGCTGAAGGGATGTCTGCGTCCAGATTAAGTGGTCTTTGTAGACCTTGACTATGTTACAGAACTATTCCCTGATTATGGTGTGATTACTGGGCCTAAACATGTGGCTTTTGTAAGGAAAACCAGTGGTCTGAAGGTTTCTGTGGCCACCACATGTGTTTTCTCCAGTGGGAAGATGCAGAAGCTTGTACACCTGCTTACAATGTCAGCTTCTAATGAACCTAGTGAGAAATTGTGAGGTTGTGTTTCTTGATAGAAGTCCCGGAAGGCATCACCATGTAGGTAAAGTTAAGAACTAATGATGCAGAATATGTGCTCCATGTGTATCTTGTTAATAGTTAGTGTCTGCTATGTGTAGCATGAATCTTAAAGATTCTTGTTAATAAAAATCAAACCTGACCCGGGTATTGGGGTGAATGCTGGAAGATCCAGAGACATAAAACAAGCCACAGCTTCCTCACCTTGATAGTTCCTCAGCTGATCCTGTTTCCTGAGGCTGGAAGCCTCTGAGTCTTCATCCAGAATGGGTCTCAGCTGAACTGCTGCTAGAAACCTGAAGCTTAACCAGCTAAAATCTTCTAGTTTCTGGTCTTCACGCCTTTATATCTTTCTACTTTCTGCCATCACTCCCTGGGATTAAAGGCATGTGTCACCACACCTGGCTGCTTCCAATGTGGCCTTGAACTCACAGAGATCCAGAGGGATTTCTGTCTCTGGAATGTAGGATTAAAGTTGTGAGTGCCACCTCCTAACCTCTATGTTTAATATTGTTGCTTTTCTCTTCTCTGTCCTCAGATAAGTTTATTAGGGTGCACAATATTTTGGGGAACAAAATTTCCTCTTTGCCCATGTTCAACACACATGCTTTACTGATTGTACCATAATCATATCTTATGGCTGACTAACGTGTATACTGATTCCTACTGTACCTTACCTGTTCTTTATATAATACATGGGCCACTTAGTTTCATTTATCTTCCTTTTCTGTTCCTATTGTAAATCTAAATCCTCTGTTTCCACCTGGCTTAAATCCAATGTTAAATGAAAGTGTAGTCTTGGCTGTCCGGGAACTTGGTCTGTAGACCGGTCTGGCCTCAAACTCACAGAGATCTGCCTGCCTTTGCCTCCCAAATGCTGGGATTAAAGGCATGTGCCCTACTGCCCAGCACTGTGTTTTAGTTTTTATTTTACATTTTGAATTATCTTTTCACAGGAAGGTAGTTGTGGGTTTAGAATTCTTTGTCCATCAGAGATGGCAGTTGTGTTGCACACACAGAGAACTCAGTCAATCACCATGTTTCAGAAAAGTTCTAATAGCTCTGAGGAAAGGTGAAGAAAGAGAAAAATCAACCAAAACAACAGTCATAAACCCTATTCTGTGACTATTCTATAAATATCCCTTTCTCCTTAAAACACAGGTGTATAAGACCGTCTCTTGTGTGCCACATGCATTTATTTCTTCTTTTTAAACTGTCTTTATTGTAAAAAGTATCAGAGGAAAACAATCTTAGTGTAAAATTGTTCCATGGAAATACTGAAAATTATTTTAACTTGTTCACAAAAAAACAGTGTGAAGTAGATAAGAACTTGAGCTGTGATTAAAAGACAATTTTGTGATCAAGAGACATGTCACAGCACAAATGTAGTTAGAGGAGCATTGAAAGAGTCATTTCTCTCCTATTGTGTGGGATCTGAAGTCTGAACTCTGGTTGCCTGGTCTGATGCCAATGGCCACCACTCACTGAGCCATGTCATTGGCCCAAGACTAATTGTATGCATTTAGAGAAAATAGAAATCTTTTACTGATATACTTATGATTAATTCCATGTTGTGTACATTTTGGTCAATCTTGTTTTAAAAACTTTGGCCTAAATCAAAATAAGATTTGAAGTTAATTAATTTGCCATTTTATTTTTCACTTAATAGTGATTTAACAGTAATGGGATCACCACATAAGACAGGAGGCAGTGCATTTTTCAGTTCAACACGTGTAGATAATGATGACTGTGTTAGAACTCACTGTTGTATCTGCAAAAAGAAAGAGGATAAATTATCTAATTCAGTGTGCAGTGCATAGGAAAGTTAAAAATGGAATGTAATCATCTTTGTTGGTTTCCTGTGGTGATTTGTAACTACTTAATGACCAAATGTTTTAACCACAGGTCAAACTCTGTTGTGCAAAATAGGGTGATGAGCTGAAAAGGGAAGAAACATTCTTCTGAAAACTGAATTAACAGAAAATTAGCCATTTTCTTTCCTTGTACATCACAGCAGCTTGTGTCTGTAGAATGGATGCCTCTGGTCCTGGGCCCTAAGGAATAATTCTCTCTTTTTTTTCCTTAGTGACACACAGAACTTAATACAGAACTCTAACAAATAGCACACATGTTTCCTCATCACAAGAAGAAACCATTTCAATATTCATGATACTTTTTTTTTCTTGGTTCCCTCAGCTCAATTACTGGATCCTCCTTCATTTATTAATTTTATTATTTTTCTATTAAGAAATTTTCTATTTATTTTACATATCAACCACAGATTCCTCTGTCCTCCATCTCTCACCCCCCCAGACTCCTTCCCCAACTCACCTCCATTTCCAACTCCTCCAATGCAAGGTCTCCCATTGGAAGTCAGCAGAGCCTGGTACATTCAGTTGAGGCAGGTCCAAGCACCTCCTCCTTGCACCAAGGCTTTGAAAAGTCTCTCATAAGAGGCACTGTGTTCCAAAAAGCTGACTCATGCGCTAGGGACAGGTCCCGGTCCCACTGCCTGGGGGCCCCCTATATAGTTCAAGCTAAACATCTGTCTTACCTATGTAGAGGGCCTAGTCCAGTGCCATTAGGGCTCCTCAGTTCATGTGTGTCCACTAATTTGGCTAGTATTCTCTGTACTTTTTTCAAAAATTGTCTCAATATCTCTTACTCACAGCAATCCTCCTCTCTCTGGTCTATTAGACTCCTGGAGCTCTGCCTGGGACTCTGCCGTGGATCTCTACATCTATTTCCATCAGTCACTGGATGAGAGTTCTATGATGTCAGTTAGGGTATTCAGATCATCCAATCACCAGAGTAGGTCAGCTCAGGCACCCTCTCTACCATTGCCAGTAGTCTATGGTGGAGTCATCTTTGTGGATTCTTAGGGACATCCCTAGCACCCTGTTTCTCCCTAGTCTCCCTGGAACTGTGTGTTGCAATCTGGTTTTCTTTTGTTTTACATCTAGTATCCACTTATGAGTAAGTTCATACTGTTTGTCCTTCTGAGTCTGGGTTACCTCACTCAGGATGATTTTTTCTAGTTTCTTCCATTTGCCTGCAAACCTCATGATGTCATTGTTTTTCTCTGCTGAGTAGTACTCCATAGAGTATGTGCACCACATTTTCTTTATCCATTCTTCAGTTGAGGGACATCTAGGTTGTTTCCAGGTTCTGGCTATTACAAATAGTGCTGCTACATACATAGTTGATTGTGTGTCCTTGTGATATTATTGAGTATTCCTTGAGTATATGCCCAAGAGTGATATAGCTGAGTCTTAAGGAAGATTGATTCCCAATTTTCTGAGAAACTGATTTCCAAAGTGGCTGTACAAGTTTGCATTCCCACCAACAGTGTAGGAGTGTTCCCCTTGCTCCACATCCTCTCCAACATAAGCTATCTTCAGTGTTTCTGATCTAAGCCATTTTGAGAGGTATAAGATGGTATCAATATCTATGGCTTTGATAGCACAACTGAGAACTATGAGGCTGTTGTGGGTTTCTGTTTGTTTGTTAGTTGGTTATTTACTGTTTGACACTTTTTATATGGAGAAGAATTTATCATCTTTAGAGTGCATTTATTTGATGCAAAAAAATAATTTCAGACTTAGTGAATAGTTTCCAGACTAGTTTAAGACACTCATACAACCTTCCACAATCCATATGTCCATATGTATTCTCATTCTCTCTTTCTTTGATCCATTTGATGATGAGTTGAAACTCTGTAAATACAGTAATATTCATTGAGGCAGGATGTATATGAATGTTCAAGACTTATAATCATTTTTCTTTTCTTTTTATTAAGAAATTTTCTATTCATTTTAAAAACCAACCAGAGATCCCCTTCCTTCCCTCATCCCACCACAAGTTTTTCCCCCATCCCAACCCCCATTCCCATCTCCTCCAAGACAAGGCCTGCCATGGGGAGTCAGCAGATTCTGATACACTCAGTTGAGGTAGGTCCAAGCCCCTCTCTCTGGACCAGGCTGTTGTAAGGTGTCCTACCATAGGCAGTGGGCTCCAAAAACACCCACTCATGCCCTAGGGATGGATCCTGATCCCACTGCCAGGGGCCTCTTAAGCAGAACAACTTACATAACTGTCTTACCTATGCAGAGGGCCTAGTCCCATAGAGGCTTCACAACTATTGGTCCACAGCTCATGACAGTTCCTACTAGTTTGATTTGGTTAAGACTTATAATCTCATAGGTAAATGATTTTGAGGGTAGCTTTAGTCTACATAGTATGTTTGAGGTCATTGTCTGCTACAGAGTAAGAGTCTGTCTCAATAATAATAATAATAATAATAATATTATTATTATTATTATTAATATAACAATAATAATAAGCCATCCATAAATATTTTGTAGGGACAAATTTTCTGGATCATGTCACTGTTGATATTTCTTTGTACTCAGGATCATGCAGTGCATTCACTTGTGATGTCCTTTAGTTCTGAAACAGTTTGACTCATAATTGTTTTCTTTCTTCCTTCCTTTCTTCTTTCCTTCCTTCTTCCTAAATTTCTTCCTTTCTTTGTTACTTTCTTTGTTACTTTCCTTCTCTCTTTCTTTCATTCTTTCTTTTGACAATTACATTAAAAAATCAAGTCTTGAAGTTAGAGTGTGCACGTAATAAAATGCACCCACTGTAAGTCATGAGAAATATGAGTTTTAGCAAATATGTATACCTTCGCAAGCATCATTCTGCAAATTAGTTTTATGTCAACTTGACACAAGCTAGATTCCTCTGAGAAAAGGGAACTTCAAGTGAGATAGTGCCTCAATAACAAATATCTGGCTGTAGGCAAACCTGTATGGCATTTTCTTAATTAGTGACTGATTTGGGAGGCCCTAGGCCATTGTAGTTTGATATCACCACTAGGCTGGTAGTCTTGGATAATATAAGAAAGTAGACTGAGCAAATTTGGGAAAGCAAGCCAGTAAGCTGCACTCCTTTGTGCATATGCATCTACCCTTGCCTGGGGTTCAGCCTCCAGCAGTGTAGGGCTTGAAAAAAATCCACTGAGTATGCAAAATATGACTTTTTTTTTCAATCTGAGGGAGTAAAGGGAAAAATATTCACACACTCCCTAGATAGTTTTCTTCTTCTGTGTTCTTTATTCTGTTTTCTCTATTCTGTATTCTATGATTTTATTTTTCCTCTCCAGCTTATATACCCCAATAAAATCTTCCAGGCAGTATAATGTGGTACTGTGAATGGACAACTTTCTCCTGCCTGCCTGTACCTAAATAAACAGTCAGAGGCTTAATATTAATTCCAAACTGTTTAGCCTATTGTTCAGGCCTATTTTTAACTAGCTCTTACAACTTAAATTAAACTATTTCTATTAATCTATATTTTGCCATGTGTCTCATGGCAAATAGTCAATATTTCATGTGTTCTAGTACATCTTGTTCTGCTGGTGGCTGGCTGGCATCTGCTTCAACTCTGCCTTCCTTTCTCACTGTATTCAACTTGTATTTCCAGCCTAGCTATCTTCTGCCTGGCTATAGGCCAAATCAGCTTAATATACCAACCAATGGGAACAACCTATATTCACAGCATACAGAAAGACATCCCACAGCATTTTTCCTTTTCTGCCTAATCAAAAGGAAGGTTTTAACTTTAATATAGGAAAATTTCACATAACAAAACAGTTATCAAGCAAGAATTACAGTAACAATATTTAGTCTATTTGTATTTGCCAAAATTTAAAAAGATACTCTTTGTTTTTTGACCCCTAAATTAGCTAAGTTTCCTTGGGAACTTTGGAGTGTTTTCTAGGGTTTTTCATCTCAAAGCTATTATTAAAACATCTTAATCTAACCTGAAGTTATTTTAAGGCTTTGTTTCAGCTATAATGCATCTATCTATATTAAGATTAAAAGACTTTAAGCTATTTTGGCTACTGGGACTCAATTGTTTTACTTAAGCTTAACCTTAGCCACAGTCTATATGGCTCCTCAATCAAAACTCATGTGTTTTAGCTTTGTGACATTTTATTGTTTTAATTCTTATCCTCTATAGCCCCTGCTTTATCAGAGGCAAGGGCAACACTTTATCCTACCTTTAACTATGTTAATTTTTCCACTAAAAAATAATAATCTCCATCATAATGCCTTACTATATTTATTAAAGACCTTCAATCATCAAATTCTATTCAAGCTAGCACTATTATTGTATAAAATCATTAATTCAGTTAAACAATACAGCTTAGGAGGATAACATCTCCATAGTAATCCTCAGGGAAAAAAAACCCAGTAGAATGGGATATTTCTAAGAGATGATCATACTGCATTAAGGGAAGTGGGGGTCTCCCCATGCCCATTCATACCATGCCAGATACCAGAGGAAGATTGCAACAAGCAAACATGTGAAGGCCCAGCATATGCAAAGACATTCTGTGGTCTGTGGCCTAGGGCCTTTTCTATCTGAAATTTACCCATCAAGGTTTTGTTTCCCAATGGCCAGTCCCCTGAAGTCAATTGCCATCTGCTGCTCTTCTGTCATCACCAATGGCATGCATCAGATTGTGCTCCTGCTCTGTTTGATTCTTCCATGATTTTCTCACTCTACATACATCTCTCTTCTACACATCTCTCTTCTACATATCTCCTACACACATCTTCATACAGATATTGCTTTATCTCTCTACACAGCTCTCTCTTCTTTGTACCTACTCATCTTCCTCTCCACACAGCCCTCTCTCATAGCTTTCTTTCACAGCTCTTCTACATAACAGCAGTTCTCTCAGGGAAAAGAAATTCTGAACAAATATATGAGCTACATTATGAGGGTCAGAGCCATTTGATAACATATAAGAATCATAGTTTCTTTCAGGCTAAGAGTGTCACATTGACCAGCCAGTCAGTGAGTAGCAATGCTTGGCTGGAAGCCAAGCTTCTCAGTGAGCAGGCAGGAGGCACACAGGCTGAGTGGTCAGCATTTCCCAACAGAAAGTGACACTGAAAATCAGGACTTAAACAATAAACAATTTGATGGCTGAACCTTGAGGTTTGTGTCATAAACTGAGGTTGGAAGTGTGTGCAGATAGTCAATTGCTGAGAGAATTATGTCTACTAAAGTTGCTTTGTTCTTGAAATTAGTTCAAAAAACAGACACTTGGGAATTTGTCCTTGTACCTATTTTGCAGGGGCAACTAGTCTATTTTGAGTTTGCTCTAAGGTCTAAAATAAGCCTGAAAAAAAGGTTGTCTTTGTAGCTGAGAATCCTATTACTTTCCTATGTCAGCCTGAGCTATGAAAAATGTCTTGGTATTATTTTTAGCCATCAAAATTATACAGCTTAATATCAGTTGTCTTCCTGAAAATCTACAGATATACCTGCACATAAGATTGAGATGTAATCATGAGATTAAATATACACATCACATGAGACTGCTCATTACAGTGCAGGTATTAGGGAGATACCACAGCTGTTTTTGCACATGTGAAATTACAGACAGAAGCAACAGTGTTCAGAGTTTGTTGCACCATTATCTTTGCTTGGACAGGGTTCGTCCATCAGAAAATTATTCATCTGGTATGTTGACAGTTGAACTATCAATTGCTATCTGTTGTATAATGCCATGGATCTTGGCATACACAGAGAAGTGATTGATTTTTTTTGTTACAAAGCACAACTATTACACAACTATACCATGATATTTCTCCATATATGAACATATGGTGTGTTTCTAAGTTTTGACAATTATGAGTTATTGCAATTATGAAAGCTATCATGCCAATTTGTGTACAAGTCACTGTGTAAGCATACATTTTTTCTTTTTAGTAAATATCAATTTTTAAACATTTAGTATCTTCTGTGTCATTTCTTCCTTTTACACATTAAACATACATAATTTCCTGACTGTACCCATGAGCATGTCTCTTGGCTATCTAATGTATATTCCATTCCTAATGTATCTAACCTTTCCTAACTGTGTCCCATAAGCCACTTGGTTTCATTTATTCATTCTAAATTCCTATGGTAAGCTTGAATACTCCATTTCTCTCCATCTTAAATCCAAGATTCAAAGAACATGATTTTTTTTTTTTTTGCTAAAAACTGATCCCTTTGAAGTCTCAGTTCCATATAGTGAGAATGGGTTTCATTCTCTTTGTCTTTCATTGTCTGAGTTTACTAGCCCACACTAGCTGCAAACTCCTTATGTATTGAAGTATACCTCGAATCCCTATGTCTTAAACTGTGATTCTCCTACCTTCATCTCCAAAATACTAGAACTATAATTGTGCCCAACTATGCCGGGCAGGATTTATAATTGAGGATCTCCATTTTTTAATTCATTCTTTAGACATCTTCCTCTGTATATTGGGGGAAACCAGCTACAAATCTTCTTTGACCATTTGAAATTTTTTTCCAACTTCTGCTAACACCTCAGCCTGAGCAGGAATCTGACTTCTGTCAGTTTTTACAGGATGATCTTAATTACTAATTATTTTTTTTTTGATTTCTGGTTTGTAACATAGGTCAGGTTGAACTGGAACTCACAGTCCTTTTGTTTTAGCTTATGTACTAATTTACTCTGTTTTCTAATTTTTTAATATGTTTTTATCTTGCATTTAATTTTTCTTTTTTACAGAAGGGTAGTTATGACTTCTAATGTACCACCCTGTTGATACCATAGTTGTGTTGCATACAGGGAATTCAGTAGATTACCATGTTTCAGAGGAGACCCATTAACTATGAGGTGGGGGAAGACAAAAGAGAAAATAGACCAAAATATTACTTACAAGCCTTCATCTGTGCCTGTATTCCAAATCTTCCCTCTCTCCTTAAAACATAAGCATATGAGACCTTGTTTTGTGTGCTACACATATTTTTTATTCCTAGCACATTTATTGACAAAATAAAAGTGGGAAAGAAGGTTTAGCATACAATAATTCCTTGGTAATATTAAAAATCAGTTTTACCTGCTGATCAAAAATTGCAAGTGTGGAATAAGATGGGGATTTTGACCAAGAGATCATTTCTTTTTAATGAGCTTAGAGGATAAAAACATTTTAGTGATGAACTTATGATTAATAGCTCCATATTCTGTATCTTTTGGCAAATAGAAATTTTAAAATCATGATATTTCAGTGAATGTTCAAAATTAAGTAGTTGCCTATTATTTTTGTACTTTAGTGACTTGAACACAGCGAAATTTGATCATAATACTGGAAGATGTGCATTTTTATCTAGAGCAAGACTAGATAATGATACCTGTGATCAACTCTGCCCCTGTATCTGTGAGAAGAGACTGGATAAATTCCCTGGTTCATACTGCAGCAAGATCTAAAGGCAAAATGGAATTTGCTGATCCTCATTTCATTCCTATAATAATTTGTGACTCCTTATGAACAAGTGTGTTGATCACAGGACTTGGTTCTCTGTGCAAACAGAGAGAAGAGCTGGAAGAGGTTGAAAATATTCTCTGAAATCTGACTTGGCAGAGCAGAGGCAATCTTTCTTCCCGGAAGACACAGAACACATCTGCTCTGGTGCATGGACACCCTTTTCGCCAAGCTCTGAAGAATCTGCTCTTTCTGTTTACTGAAACACCCATAGAACTAAATAAAGAACCCTAAAAAACAGCCTGACTATGTCATTATCAATAGGATAAATCATCTCAATTGAAAGCACAATAAAGAATTACAGTGAAGTTATAAACTTCAATTTCTTAGTTGTTAGTTGATTGCTGTTCTGTTTTGTGTGTTTTGTTTCATGTAGACATTTTCTTCATGGTTATAAACATTCCACTTGCCCATAAAATTTAATTTCAATTTTGGTGAACATTTGCAAGTATAGTTCAAGGAACTACTGAATACATTCTATCCAAAACATCAGTTTATCCCATCTTTCTTTAAACAATCATTGATAAGTTAAAACATTATAGAAATGGTGGTAATATTAGAAGTTGGCTCAGTGTAGTGGCTTACCCTTGTAATCTTAGCAATTAGAAGGTTAAGACAAGATTGCTGAAAAAAAACTAATACAGTGAGAGCCTGTGTCAAAGAACCAAACAAACCAAACAAAATTGAGGCCCAAAAGTTCCTAAATATTTTCCAGGAATATCACTTTATCTTAACAACTGTACCCAAATAATCAAACTTAGGGCATTTTGTATTGATATAGCAATTTGTTCCAATCTAGGATCTATGTACTCATCTACTGACTGAATAATGTCACTCTAGGTATCTTCTCCATTTCAGGTTCACATATATTCAGTGCTGATGTCATTGTATTGTTATTTAGTCTTAAATAGTTTTTTATGTGTTCTGGTGCTGGTAGTTTTTGTTTATTTGTTTGTTTTCTCCAAGACAGATTTTCTCTGTGTTAATCTGTCTGGCCCAGAATTCTCTCTGTACAGCAGGCTGACCTAGCACTCACAGATTTGCCTGCCTCTGCTACCTGAGTACTGGGAATATACATGCTAGCCTTTGCCACCCTAAATCTTGTTATATCTACAAGATTGACCTCTAACTCATGGAGATACACTTACTTTTGCCCCCCAGGTGCTGGGATCAAAGACATACAACACCATGTCCAGCTGAGAAATACGGACTTTAACGAGTACACTACTTATCCTCCATTAAATCCAAGCAGAACATTTCCAATCCTCTCAGAGTCCTTTCTTGCCCCATGCTGTCCTCTTACACTGTAAGTTGGTTCTATTCCCATTACAATTTTGTATCTGCTTTCTTTTAACATTAACCAACAACTTCTTCTTTTTAAAATAATATTTTCTAATCACATTCACTTCCCCTGGTTCAATTCCTTCCAGTTCACTCCCACCTCCCTACCTACTCAACTCTATTTTTTTTAATCTTTTTCTTTTTTAAAATCCATTGAATCCAGTTGTGCTGTTCATCTACCTTTGGATATTGGCCCTGGAGTTGGTTCACTGAAAATATTAATAAAATTGACAAACCTTTGGCTAAATTAACTAAAATATACTGATAGGATTGAAATCAATAAAGTCAGAGTTGAAAAGGGAGACATGATGGACACTGAGAAAATTTAGGGAATCATAAGGATATGCCTTAAAAAACCTGTGCTCTACTCATGTGAAAACTGGCTTCCCCTAAGCTTGGAGCACAGAGCGGGGAGCACCTCCAAATTCTTTTTGAGACACCAGCAAATGTTGATGGAATATCCTCCTGATGGAATTTTCCTTTAGTGAGTAGGAAATGAACTCTCTGCTGCTTCTTACTATGTTTAGTTTGAAGTCTATTTTGTCAGATAACAGAATAGGTACACTTTCTTGTTTTTTAGTTCTGTTTGCTTGGAGTATCTTTTCCACTCATTCCTCCTAAGTTCATATAAGTATCACTTTTCTAATGTTTGATAAAACACCATGATCAAGACAAATTATAGAAGAAAGGGTTTATTTTAGGCTTCTGGTTCATGAAGACTTCATTCCATGATGGCTGAGCAGAGACATGGTGGAAGAAGTAAGTGAGAGCTTACATCTCAAATCACATACAGGAAGCAGAGCAAGCTCACTCAAAATGTAGTGAAATCTTTTGAAACCTCATAGCCTGCCCCCTGTGACATGTTTCATCCATGAAGACCACACCTCCTAATCTTCCCCAAATAGCCACCAACTTGGAACCTAGTATTCAAATACCTGAAATTTTTAGGATACTTCTCATGTAAACCACCATTGGTGCTATCCACAAGTTAGTCATGTTTCTTGAAGACTTATTAAAGAGACAAGTATAGTGAAAAGCAGAGAAAAGAGATGTGTTCAATGTGACTATCACTAAGAACAGGGGAAAAAAAACAGTTCAGTGAACTCAAAGTCCATCTTTGCTGTTCCTGGCATGACGCTTAGGTTTAAATAGAGATCAAGAGATATGCATAAATAAGCAGTAGTGTTCATGCGTGGTTCCAATTACCACTGCTATCTTTGCTTCAGTTTATAGAACCCTTTGCCATAATTGTAATCTGCTGTGGGATGTCTTTCCATATGCTGTGAATATGTGTTGCTCTGGTTGGTTGATAAATAAAGCTACTTTGGCCTATGGCAGGGCAGGATGGAGCCAGGTGGGAAAATCCAAGAGAGATAGTGAGAGAAGAAAGGAGAATGGGGCAGATGCTGTTAACCACTGCCAGGAGAAACAAGATGTAAAGTACCAGTAAGCCACAAGCCATATGGCAAGGTATAGATATGTAGAATTGGGTTAATTTAAGATATAAGAGCTAGATAGCAAGAAGCCTGCCATGGCCATAGTTTAAAAATAGTTTTGGGGTCTGAGCAGCTGCAGAACTGAGCATGACACAGGAAAAAATTCAACTACAGTAATCTGCATAAAGAAAATGTAGGCATAAATTGAGTTAGACCATTATTTGAGCTGTTGATCCAATATGGTGACCTCTGGTTACCTGTAGCCATTGGGTCCCTGGGAAGTTAGTGACTTAGATACTAGCTATAAGAATTAACTCTATGGAAGATTAAAATAAACAAAAAGCTAAGGATTCTGTGTAGTTCCAAACTGTGTTTTTATTCTCTTGGTTTGAGTCCCAGAAACTCAGCACTCCTTCATTCCCACATGAAGCTGTCAGACCCCAGGGAATCCCTTCCTGACACGTCCAAGATAGGATTTTTCCAACTCTCTCTTTACATTTCTTCTAATTGAATTACTTTGTATAACTTAGACTGATACTACAAGAAACCAAGCAGAGGATAAGAATAGTACAGAAATAACACGGTATAAGGTTTCCTTTTTCATATTCTGGAAGGGATTTCAAAGTTTTAGTGTTGTGTGGTTGAAACTTACATAACCATTATCACAAGTTGGCAGCAACTTTGAGTTAAAACCACACAGAAGACATTTATTTCTGCCATCCCCACCAGTTATTCACTCTTCCAGATGCCTCGTTGCCCTCATGGACACTGATACCATCTCTCTTGTGAAAACTTATGATAAAGTTGGCTACAGACTTTCGGGATGCCTTGCATTCTTCTGACTTTTATTTTAGCTATCTTGACCTGTACTATGGCAGGCATACTGTAGCCACACATTGTCAGAAACACAAGTATCAAAAATTAGGGAGATTTAGAAACCCAGTGGTCTCAAAATGCTTTTGAGCCTTGGGTGAAACAGACTTTTCATTATATCTCCAAATAAGAGGACCATATCTTTAATCTGTCAACTGCTAACATACACAAAACAAAGAAAGATACATTTTATTTGACACAGATTTCAATAGAGTTAGTGCAAGTGCTTGCTATTATGAAGACAATAATGTTGGCAGCTTTATTCAGGTACATTTGGACCCATATTGCCATTCCCAACACTCACTATATTTTACAATGATCCCAGTAGCTTCTTCTTGCTGGATATTCATAATTTCACCACCCCATACATGTTTCCTCTGCCAACACCCAGCCATCCTGGTAAAAACACTGAAAGGAATTGCCTTGTCTTTTATGGTTCTGAAAAGCTTCAAAATACCTTGCATATGAAAAGTCTTATTTGTAATCATTTTTACTAACAAAGACTTATAGGTTGTTTAGAATACCAAAGAAAATGGAGCAGAAATGTGCTTTCAGTGAAGGATATTTAGAAGTTTGTTTTAGGGTATAAAAGTCAAGTAATTCCACTTTAATGATTGATTAAATGTTAAAATTCTGTACAGTACCCATTTACTACTAAATACCTGGTAGATGTTAGATTTATTTGCAAATATGTGTGTGCATACTCTACATAAATGCATGGTATGTCTGTATGAAAAGATTTTTGTTTTGTTTTGTGGTTTTTGAGACAAGATTTTGCTATGTGGCTCATTTTGGACTCAAACTCTTGATCCTCCTGCCAGTATCTTCTGAGTGGTAAAATTCCTCTTGGGCCACCACAGCCAGCATGAAGACTCACATGAGAATCACACAGTCGCATGCAAAGGGGTGCTGTGATGATGATTGGTGGTGGCTGCCTTAGAACTGCCAACAATAACTAAATGCTGTACATTTTATAAAGGGAGTGTAATTACACACATACTCAAAAGCCGTTGGTCAAGCCTTTAAATGTATATTCACTTATAGTTACCATCAGTAAACTGTAAAGTCAATGGGTAGAAAACCCAACGTATGGAAGGTGCTTGAGGAATCCAGGTAACATGGATGAATAAGGAGAACCATGCGATGCTGTTTGTAACGTGACTTTAAATGGATTTTGAGAATTTTAAAATCGAATAGGAAGTATGTCTTTTGAACCTGTGAGACCTGTATTGTTTGTCCACTTTTGTGTTAAAATTGCTCAAGAGCTCACCAGATTTTGTGACTTTTGCACAGTGGCCACCAGAGGGCATCTACATTAAATCACATAAGCTCAAGGCTCAGAAATTTTGAAATAGGTCTTAGTAAATTTATTATCAGATGCTGCAATTTGGAATATTAGTAGACTATTACTGCACATAAACAGAAAAATATATTATTACCTTAAAAATGAAAAGTAAATTTTGAAATCCTTCTTTAGAATATTACATATATTACAAAATGCCTGTATTTCTTCCCCTTAGCATATGTTATATTGCCAAATACCAGATAATACCTGTGCCCAACAGTAGAGTAAAGGTTAAGAGTATTTGATAGAGTCTATCACAGTGTTTATATCCACAATCCCAGCACTTGGGCAGCTGAGGCAGGAGGATCATCATGAGTTTGAGAACAGCCTCAGCTAAAGAGTGATATCCTATCTCAAAAAGCTAAAACTATTCTGAGCATTGGTGTGGGATGTCTTTTTGTATACTGTGAATATGTGTTGCTACCATTGGCTAATAAATAAAGCTGCTTTGGTCTATGGTAAGGCAGGATAAGAGCCAGGTGAGAAATCCAAGCAGAGACACAGGGAGAAAAAGGGGATGTCAGGGCAGATGTCATCCAGCCACCCAAGGAACAAAATGCCAGCAGACTGGTAATACCATGGCCTCGTGGCATTATATATACTGATAGAAATTGGTTAATTTAAGATGTAATAGCTAGCTAGCACTAAGCCTAAGCCATAGACCAAATAGTTTGTAATTAATATTAAGCCACTGAGTGATTATTTAAAAAATACCTGCTGCCTGGGTGGGACAGAGTTGGACCAAGAAACTTCAGTCTACATTGAACACCCTATATGGGGAATGAACCCCCAACCCTGAGATTAAGAGTCTCATGCTCTACTGACTGACTGAGCTAGCTAGAAAAGGATTATAGATACACACAGGAAAACTTCTAGATACATTTGGCTCCCAGACATAGTGGCAAGTGTTTCCACCTAAAACCTGAGAGAACTTAAAAAGAGATACAAAAATGAAGCTAAAATCAGCTTCCTAGTTGATGTATTTCATTACTAGCCATGGTACACAGATGCATTCCCTGGTCACCTTGGGCTTCAGTGGCAGCATGGCAGGCTCCTGTGGTTTATCACAAGCTGAGATACTAAGAGGCTTCTCCCCACTGCTGCCTGCATGGTTGGGAGCACATCTGCAGGCTTAAAAACGCAAGCATACTACTTCATACTGCTTCCCAGAATTAAAGAGATAAGCATGAATTCTTGGTTCCTGCACCATGTTAGAAAGCTAATCAGGCCAGAGCAGCAGCCAGGGCTAATCCTGCTTTCACACTAGCCAAGAAGTTTAACAGTTTAAAAACTCTCCTGGTCATAAAAGTAATACAGATACACAATACAACAGATTAAGATGAAAAAACAAACAAACAAACAAACCTCTGAACAGCTTACATGATGTTTAAAAATATACATAGGCATCCACTTCCATTAGTTATTAGATGAGAGTTCCAGCACAACAGTTATGGTGTTTGGCCGTCTGATCACCAGACTAGGTCAGATCAGGCTTTTTCTCGACCATTGCCAGTAGTCTACAGTGGATGTATCATTGTGGATTTCTGGGGAACTCTCTAGCACTTTGCTTCTTCCTGTTCTCATGTGGTCTTCATTTATCATGGTCTGTTATTCCTTGTTCTCCCTTTCTGTTCTTGATCCAGCTGGGATCTCTTGCTCCCCTAAGCTCTCTTTCCCTCAAACCTTGCCCTTCATTACTCCCACTGTCATCCAGGCTGTTCATATACATCTTATCCATTTCTCTGTCATTGGGCAATCCCTGTGTCTTTCTTAGGGTCCTCTTTTTCAGGTAGCCTCCCTGGAGTTGTGTAGCAGTCTAGTCATCTTTGTTTTACATCTAGTATCCTACTATGAGAGAGTAAATACCATGTTTGTCTTTCTGAGTCTGGGTTATCTCACTCAGGATGATTTCTTCTAGATCTGTCCATTTGCCTGCAAACCTCGTGATATGATTGTTTTTCTCTGCTGAGTAGTACTCCATTGTGTATATGTGCCATATTTTGCTTATCCATTCTTCAGTTGAAGGGCATCTAGGTTGTTTCCAGGTTTTGGCTATTACAAACAATGCTGATATGAACATACCTGAGCAAATGCTCTTGTGGTATGATTGAGCATTCCTTGGGTACATGCCTAAGAGTAGTATAGCTGGGTCTTGGGGGAGATGGATTCCCAATTTTCTAAGGAAGCACCATATTGATTTCCAAAGTGGCTGTACAAGCTTGCATTCCCACCAGCAGTGGAGGAGAGTTCCCCTTGCTCCACATCCTCTCCAGCATAAGCTGTCTTCTGTGTTTTTGATCTTAGCCATTCTGACAGGTGTAAGGTGGTATCTCAGAGTTGTTTTGATTTGCATTTCCTGGATAATTAGGGATGTTGAGCAATTCCTTAAATGTCTTTCAGCCATTTGAGCTTCCTCTGTTGAGAATTCTCTGTTTAGTTTTATAGACCATTTGTTAATTGGACTGTGGATGCAGAGATCCTCGGCCCGGCCCCAGGTGGAGCTCCAGGATTCCAATTATCAATAAAGAGGAGGGACTGGAAGAATGTGAATTGTTGAGACCAAGATTGGAAAAGCACAGGGACAAACAGCCAGACTAATGGAAACACATGAATGATGAACCAAAAGCTGTGGAGCCCCCAACTGGATCTGGCCCTCTGGATAAGTGAGACAATTTAATAGCTTGAACTGTTTGGGAGGCACCCAGGCAGTGGAACCTGGACCTGTCCTTAGTGCATGAGCTGACTGTTTAGAACCTTGGGCTTATAAAGGGACACTTTGCTCAGCCTGGAAGGAGGGGACTGGACCAGACTGTACTGAATCTACCAGGTTGAGCTGAATCCCCAGGGGAGTCCTGGCCCTGGAGGAGATAGGAATGGAAGGGAGGGACTGGGGGGAAGGTGAGGGGAAGGGCAGGAGAGGGAGTACAGGGGAACCCATGACTGATGTGTAAAATTAAAACACAAATATAATAAATAATAATAATAAATTTATTATATATATATATATATATATATATATATATATATATATATATACATACACATAGGCTTGGAAGAGAGAAGTAAAGGTGTTATAGGCACTTATGCAAAGAAAGAAACATTCTTAAGAAATAAATTATTTAAAGAGACAGTTAAAATTATGTGGAAGTCAAGTCCTGTAAGGATGGAAAATACACAGATACTCTGGATTATGTATATTATTGTGTTTTCTTTGAATTTTTTGACTGTTAATGAACTAACTACAGAAATACATTTGATTGTAAAGGCTGCTGAGTTAAACAAACATACATGTTTTAAAGATATTTTGGCTTCAAAATTTGGGTATAAGGATATGTTGCTTTGGAACAGAGGCTCTGCTTTTGTTTCCACAAAAGATGAGAACCTGTGGATTGCTTCCAGGCTAATATGGTTTGGTCGCCCTAGATTGCTTGAAAGTTTCCAATGGCAGCTATGGCTCAGATGATCCAACATCCAAAACAGCTTAAAGCAACTGGCTGAGATGATACAGCCTCACAGACTATTACAGCTATTATTTAACTATAATTCTAAATTTTCTCAGGATCTCCATAAGATTGCCAGCACCCCATATCAGCAGGAAATAGTATGGAAAACTATGCCCAAATTCCCAAAATATCGTTTATTAAGATTTATTTTTATTTAAAGGGAGTTGATTATAAATACAATCTCTTTCTAAAGAAGAAAAGAGGATATAGATATAATAGGATAAAAGGGTAGATTGTTGAATCTACTTTTAAAAAGCAACAACTCTCTTGAACTATTTTATATTGTTATAGATATTAGTTTTTGATGCAAATTTAAAGTTATACTATATGTATATTTCTAGTCTTGTTTAAGGTATTATGCTTATGCAACTCATTTAAATTTGTAATATATAATTAGGAAATGCAGATTAGTAATCATCTATGATAATAAAACTAATAGTCATGTTAGTTATGCTTTTTAGGTTTACAAAGGTATATTTCAGTTAGATAGGTAATCTTAAAAAACTTTAAAAACCTACAGAATATGTCACTTTAAATGTTTTAAGAACATAGAATTTTCTGGACAGTGAGACATGTCTGCTCTTGGCAGTACCAATCTACTTCAGAAAAGATGATGGCATCGAAGAAACTCCATATGGAGTTTGCTTTCTTTATGTCAAAAATTAGCTATTTGAGCAAAAATCTGTTCTTGTCTGGAATATTTGTCACTATATTGTATAATCTGGATGTGCAGAACTGATGGGAAAATGACTAGTGAACTTTGCCAAAAGAAGTTGAGATGAGATGATCCTTAAGGTTCCTGCTTCACAGAGGCAACTGCCAGACATTCTTCAGGACACAGGGAACAGTGACTGATGAACTTTGCCAATAGGTGAGACAATTCTTCAAATTTTCTGCTTCACTGAAGTGTCAGCTAGACCCAGTCCTATAGGCTGAAGATGGATGCCCCAATGTTACAGAAGAACTTCTAGTGACTGTCCAGGCAGACAGATGCCACTCTCATTTCTAGAAATTTGGAAATTGCTTACAATGCACATCCTGTTTACTTTGGTAATGTTATATCCTCCTGGGATCTTTGATGGAGCTGAAGACTAGAGAGTTACAATTACAGTTTTCCTTAGTCATGATAAAGATAAATTTGTTATAAAATTTTAGACTCATTAAAATAGGATAGATGATAGAATATTTTTATTTTTAATTTTTAATCTTCAATTGAAATCTTTAATTTTGCCAAATACAAATAGACTAAATATTATAACTGTAATTCTTGCTTGATAACTGTTTTGTTATATGTAATTTTACTATGCTTAAAATGAAAACCTTCATTTTTGATTAGACAGAAAAGGGGAAATGCTGTGGGATGGTCTTTCTTTATGCTATGAATATTTGTAGCTCCCATTGCTTAATAAATAATGCTGATTTGGCCTATGGTAAGGCAGAATAAGAGCCAGGTGAGAAATCCAAGCAGAGACATAGAGAGAAGAAGGGTAGAGTCAGGACAGATGCATCCCACCACCCAAGGAGCAAGATGTCAGCGTACTGGTAACAACATGGCCATGTAGCAATATATAGATTAATAGAAATGTGTTATTTTAATATGCAATAGCTAGATAGAAATAAGCCTGATCTATAGACCAAACAGTTTGTAATTAATATTAAGGGTCTGAGAGATTATTTTAAAAGGGGCTGCTGCCTGGGCTGGACAAAATAGGACTGAGTGGGACAAAGAAACTTCAGTCAACAGAGTGTACTATCACATATCTTTAATTCCAGCAGTTGGGAAGCAGAGACAGATGGATCTCTGAGTTTTAGGTCAGTATGGTCTACAGAGCAAATTTCAGTTCCAGGACAACCAGGCCTACAAAGAAAAATCCTATGTTGCAAAATAACAGACAAACAAAAATCTACATTCAAGGATACAATAATAATAACAATAACAACAACAAAAGCAAAATTAAAAACTAAAATCTCAAATAAACAAACAAAAAGAATATTTGATGTAATCATACAGTTGATAAGGATGAAAATTTAAAATAACCAATATTTTAATAGAAACATGTGATATGATGTTAATTAGAAAGCAGTTACAAAGCAATGTGAAACTCTTGCTGTGTTCTGTTGAAGAAAGAAAGGAAATATATTTGTATAAGTTTGTAGCAAGATTCCAAAAGATTTTCTATCATTTTCCCTCATTGCTCCTATTTTCTTTTCTTTTAATTTTTTATTATTTCAATGTTCACTATTAACCTTCATCCCTTATCTACAAATAACCAACAAACAGGTGTGCAACACAAATATTAGATGTGTATTTACCCATTGATAATGCTATTATGAGCCACCTAATATTTCTAAATTTCATATTTTTCTCACTAAGAAATGATAATAACACCCCTACTATCCAGTTGGTGGAGAATCAAGATAATGATTTATGTCAAACAGCAATGATAGAAAGATAGAACAACCCTAGCCCTCCCCCAAACCAAACTATTTAGACTGTGAAGCTGGTACAGACCAGTTTGACTCAGCTCGGCGAGGATGAAATGTGGGTGACAGCACCAAGAGTGAGCCAAGGCTGATTTCTGAAGAGCTGCTGCTGATGAAAGGATTCGGTGATTTTCTTTCAGTAAAGCAGATAATGGACAATTACTCACGTGATACAGAATATAAAGCAAAACATTTGTTAAAATCATTGCAAAAAACAATGAAGTTTTTACTGGAGAGATGGCTCATCTGTAAATAACACAGATTGCTCTCCCAAAGGACTTGAGTTCAGTTCCCAGCACCCACATGGCAGCTCACAACTATCTGTAATTCCAGTTCCAGGGCTTCTGACACCTTCACACAGACATTGGTGTAGGCAAAACATGACTAAACATAAAATAAAAATAAATTATGCATTTAAAAATATACTGAACAGCTCCTACAAAATGATTTTTTTAACGCAACAACTCTTGGACTTAAGCACTGTATGTTTTAATTAATTAATTAATTTTTATGTATATAGATACTTTGCCTGCATATGTGTCTATACGTCACATGTGTTCAGTGCCTGTGGAGGCCAGAAGAGCATGTCAGATCCCTAGAACTGGAGTTATGAGCTGCCCTGTAGAGGTTGGGAATGCAACCCAGGTTCTCTGGAAGAGTAGTCAGCACTCTTACCTGCTGTGGAGGTTTGAATGAAAATGGCCCCACAGACTCACAGATTTGACTGCTTAGTCTCCAGGTTTGGAACTGTTTGGGAAGATTTAGGAGGTAAGGCCATGTTGGAGGAAGTGTGTCACTGGGGGTGAGCTTTGAGTTTTCAAAAGCCCATGCTATTTCCAGTTAGCTTTGTGTCTTGTACTTGTGGATAATGTGTAAGTTAACAGTTATTTCTCTAGCATCATGCTTCTTGCCATGCTCCCTACCATGATGGTCATGAACTCCAGCCCTCTGGAATCCTGAACCCTCAGTTTAAATGATTTATTTTCTAAATTCCCTTGGTCATGGTATCTTGTCACAGCAATAGAAAAGTAACTAAGGAAACTGCCAAACCATCCCTCCACCCTCCACCCTCCACCATCCACCCTCCACCCTCCACCCTCCATCCTCCACAAACACTATATTTTTAATAATAAAAACTTTAGTGCAATCCCACATTCTCCCATGAACATTATAGTAAACATTTGTGTGAATATACACCCAAAGAATACAAGTTTGAATTATTCTAAGGATTTAAAGTAAGGTTTGAATACATATTAGTCACATATTATATACTACTTCTAAAAACTTTAAACCCTTTCTACTGTATGGATGAAAGAGAGAAAAGAGATAGCACTGTAAGGGTCATCTTGCCCCTTCTGTTGAAGTTCTCTGCCCTAGATGTGGAGTATACTGTGTAAACTCCTGGGTCTGTGGCTTCCTGTGTAGTTTAGTACAAATGCCTTAAATCACTTTACATACTTCTTTTCTTCTATTGGATTAACTTCTCATGATATACCTGGTCTATTTTTATGTCTTATTTTTACAGAATCAATAATACAATGTTTTATAATGGCCTCCCAATTCCTGTTATGTTGGGGAGTTAGCACAAGCCATAAGCTGTCTAGAATCCATCAGTTATTTAACTCTAAGCCATGTTTTTCCTACTTGGTTGAGTAAACTTTGAGGAAGCAATTGTTTAATTGCTACTGGAATCTCACTCCCAACTCTGCTCATCTCTCTAGTTTTTGCTATCTCTGTTAAATGAATTCAGATGAGACAAGGTGTAGGGTAGAAACAGGCAATGTTTAATAAAAAATAACATGAGGGCCTTTTAAATGTGAGAAGAGCAATGAAGAAAGTAGTCATTACAGAGACCACCTCACCACTGACTAAATCACAGTCAACCAACCAAGGAGCTCTCTTCTAAAGAAAAGCATGTAGAGGTTGGAAGACAACTTTCAGGAGTCAATTTTCTCCTTCCATCATGGGTCCATGTATCAGCCTCAAGTCTTTAGGCCAGTGGTTCTCAACCTTCCTAATAATGTGATCCTTTAATATAATTCTTCATATTGTGGTGACCCCCAGTCATAAATTATTTTGTTGTTATTTAATAACTGTAATTTTGATACCATTATGAATCATAATGTAAATATTTTATATACAGGATATCTTGTCTGATATGCAACCCCCAAAGGGGTCACAATCCACAGGTTGAGAACCACTGCTTTAGGCTCAACTATCCTGTCCTCCCTGAAGGTATTAACTTCCCATAGAAAACCTTATTTGGATGTATCTTTACATTGTCAAAAAAACAGAGTGCATAATTCTTAGAATCCTAAATAAGACAACAAAAGTAGATTAAGGGAATACAAATTGGAAAGGAAGAAGTAAAACATTCATTATTTGCAGATGATATGATAGTATACATAAGTGACCCCAAAAATTCTACCAGGGAACTCCTACAGCTGATAAACTCCTTCGGTAGGGTGGCAGGATACAAGATTAACTAAAAAAAACCAAAAAACAAAAAACAAAAAAAAAAAAAAACAAAAAAAAACAAAAACAGCAATCAGAGAAACATCACACTTTACATTAGCCACAAATAATATAAAATACCTTGGGGTAACTCTAACTAAGCAATTGAAAGACCTATATGATAAGAACTATAAGTCTCTGAAGAAAGAAACTGAAGAAGATATCAAGATATCAGAGCATAGAAAGACCTCCCATGCTCATGGATAGGTAGAATCAATACAGTAAAAATGGCAATCTTACCAAAAGCAATATACAGATTCAGTGCAATTCCCATCGAAATCCCAACACAATTCTTCACAGACTTGGAAAAAATAATATTTAACTTTATATGGAAAAACAAAAAACCTAGGTGCTGTGGATATTGCTCTGTGTAAATAAAGTTCTGATTGGCCAGTGGCCAGGCAAGGAAGTATAGGCGGGACAAGAGAGAAGAGAATTCTGGGAAGTAGAAGACTGGGGAGAGACACCACCAGCTGCCGCCATGAGAAGCAACATGTAAAGACACTGGTAAGCCACAAGCCATGTGGCAAAGTATAGATAAGCAGAAATGGATTAATTTAAGATAGAAAAAGTAGATAACAAGAAGCCTGCCACGGCCATACAGTTTGTAAACAATGTAAGTTTCTGTGTGCTTTCTTGGTTGGGTCTGAGCGACTGTGGGACTGGCGGGTAAGAGAGATTTGTCCTGACTGGGCCAAGCAGGAAAACTCTAGCTACACCTAGGATAGCTAAAAGAATCCTGTATAATAAAGCAACCTCAGGAGGTATCATGATTCCTGACCTCAAGCTCTACTATAGAGCTATAGTAATAAAAACAGCTTGGTACTAGCATAAAAACTGACATGTGGACCAATGAAATCGAATTGAAGACCCCGATATTAATCCACATACCTATGAACATTTGATTTTCAACAAAGAATCCAAAACTGTACCATGGAAAAAAGAAAGCATCTTCAACAAATGGTGCTGGCATAACTGGATGTCAACATACAGAAGATTGCAAATAGATCTATATCTGTCACCATGCACAAAACTCAAGTCCAAGTGGATCAAAGACCTCAACATAAATCCAGTTACATTGAACTTGATAGAAGAGAAAATAGGAAGTAGTCTGGAATGAATTGGCACAGGAGACTACTTCCTAAATATAACACCAGTAGCACAGACACTGAGAGTGACAATTAATAAATGGGACCACCTAAAACTGAGAAGCTTTTGTAGAGCTAAGGACATGATCAATAAGACCAAATAACAGCCTACAGAATGGGAAAAGATCTTTACCAACTCCACATCTGACAGAGGGCTAATCTCCAAAATATATAAAGAACTAAAAAAGCTAGACATCAAAATACTGAACAATCCAAATTAAAAATGGAGCTTAACAGAGAGTTCTCAACAAAAGAATGTCAAATGGCTGAAAGGCATTTAAGAAATTGCTCAACATCCTTAGTCATCAGGGAAGTGCAAATCAAAATAACTCTGAGATACCATCTTACACCTGTCAGAATGGCTAAAATCAAAAACACTGAAGACAGCTTATGTTGGAGAGGATGTGGAGCAAGGGGAACACTCTTCCACTATTGATTGGAATGCAAACTTGTACAGCCACTCTGGAAATCAGTATGGCGGTTTCTCAGAAAATTGGGAATAAGTCTTCCTCAAGACCCAGTTATTCCACTCTTGGGCATACATCCAAGGAATGCTCAATCTTACCACAAGGACACATGCTCATCTATGTTCATATCAGCATTATTTGTAATAGCAAGAACCTGGAAACAACCTAGATACCCCTCAACTGAAGAATGGATAAAGAAAATATGGCACATATACACAATGGAATACTACTCAGCAGTAAAAAACAATGATATCATGAATTTTGCAGGCAAATGGATGGAACTAGAAAATATCATCCTGAGTGAGGTAACCAAGTCTCAGAAGGACAAACATAGTATGTACTCACTCATAAGTGGATACTAAATGTGAGGGAATGGATGGCAAGACTGCAACCCACAACTCCAGAGAGGCTAGCTAACAGGGAAAGACCCTAGGAGGGACACATGGATGAACCTATGAAGGAGAAGTGGATGAGATCTACATGAGTGGACTTGGTGTGTTGGGGGTGACAGAGGGCAAGAAGTGAGGGATGAGAACATAGGGAAATGGGAGGGTCAAGCTGGAACAGGGACAGAATGGGAGGGCAGGGAGGAAGATACCATGATAGATGAGGACATCATGGGAATAGGAAGAGGCAGTGTGCTGGGGAGGCTCTCAGGAATCCACAAGGTTGACCCCACCTTGGTCTGCTGGCGGTGGTCCAGAGGGTACCTGGACTGGTCTACTCTGGTGACCAGCCTAGCAAATAACCTAGCTGTCATTGTAGAGCCTTTGTCCAGTAATTGATTGAGGCAGACACAGAGATCCACAGCCAGGCACCAGACTGAGCTCCGGGAATCCTTGCAGAAATACACCCACTGGATAGTGTTTAGACACTATCCAGGAGAATGTGTCAGTTACAGGAAATAATTGGCAAATTCTCAAATCAGCTGTTACCTGATAAATTGTGACTTACAGACAAATATAGATTAAAAGTGAAACTACAGAATGAGTAGTATTGCTATTATATAGATACCAAACCCAACTCAGGATATGTTGGTATCTTGTTTATAGGAAACTTACCACTGTTGAAAAGTGTTGGTGACTATCTGTGAAATTGTTAGTGCTACCACATTAAAGACTATGTTGTGGTGTAGAGGAGCTTGACAGAGGGCTAAAATTATCTCATATCTTTCCAAAATTTCCTTCTTCTTAAAAACCTAATACAGTACATTATTTATTCTAATACTTCAACATCATTAGTTCTACATACAGTCACTGTAAATGTTGTTGAGATAGTTTGCATGCTTTTTAAAAATCAAATCTTCAATTTTAGTGTTATTACACAGTTATCACATTTCTAAATGTAGACCAGGCACATTCCAGGCACCAAGTGGCTCTGGGTCACCAGAAGTCACCATATTAGATAGACAGCTCTGAGTGTCGGTCTAACTCAGTTCACGTCTACACTTTATTTATGCAGATTACAATTGTGGCAAAGAGTTGTATAGACATCTCATGGAGGCCTATACTTTCTATTCTTCCATATATCAGCCTGTGTTGCTATTTGCCCGGTGAGATCTCTAGGCCATGAGGGCAGGGGTTGAGGAGATGTGGAGACAATGACCCAGATTCCAGGAGGTTGCCAACAAGCTCATTTATTTTTAGGAAAGGGTAAGCCTTATACACTCTATATACTTCATCCTGGGGAAGAGGTCTACTTTAGTGCTCATTGCTAAGTTGATGCTTTCTGATAGGTTCTGGAATCTTCTGTTCATTGCTGGCCTCAAGGCCCCCATTTGGCTATTTTTGTAGGATGCCTAGTTATTGCAGAAGCAGTATAGCACATGTTCTAGCTTATCCAAAACATGCAACAGTTCTGCCTGCCTCAAGCCTGTATGCTAAATTTCATTACTCCAACTTTAAGACCAGAATTTACATGCAATCATGTATAATTTTTGAGATAGGGTCTTACTATGTAGCTGTGGATGTCCTGGAACTCACTGTGAATTCTAAGTTGGCCTCAAACTCACAGGGATCTACCTGTCTCAGACTTGCTAGTGCTGGGATTAAAGTCATATGTCACATCACCCAACCCAAAATCATATTTTTATTATGATTAGATTTTTGCAAATTATATATATGTGTGTGTGTGTGTGTGTGTGTGTGTGTGTGTGTGTGTGTGTATAATTCCCTTACTTCTTAAAATCATAATCTATTCTTGTTCTGAATTGCTTGCAGGGTTCATAACAGTATCTTTCTTCAAAACGACTAAATCCTATCTTAGTGTAGGAAAGAGAAATGCCAACTGTAGAAGTTATTGATATTAGGGTTCAGAAAGCTGAACACTTATATCCCTAACCAGGCTACTCCTCAAAGGAAGACTACAATAGTAGACAACATCCCTTGACCAGATCCAAACCAGTCCTCAGGCAGAACTTGGACTGTGACAAAATGAATTCTTCATGAAGAGAACAAAGCTAGGAATGGACAAAGTTCTTTAAAAAGATTCATTTATTTTTATTTTATGTGTATACTACTTGGCCTGTGCAAATAAATGTGTACCACATGCATGCCTACTGTTCTCAGAGGCCAGAAAAGGGTGCCAGACCCCTGGAACTGGAGTAACAGATGGTTGTAAGCCACCGTGTGGGTGCTGTGAACTGAACCAAGTCCTCGTCAGGAGCAGCAGATACATTGAACTAAATCTCCTGCCCCTTCTTGGTGCCTTTCAATCTGTCTGTTATGTAATTCTTTCCTTCATTTTCAAGTCCTATCTGAGTCCTACCTCTGGCCCTGGGTTGAGACATAACTTTCTGAACTGTCAAGACTATTACCAGATTAATATCTAGCAGGGGCTTTCTGGTAAAGAACAAAGACTTCCGATTTTACTCCTTCCAGAGCCAATCCAATGGGCCTGTTAATAACATGGCCAGGTAAATGCTCTTCCAGAAAACCATGAGGCTTTAGAATAGTACACAGCCTACCCAAGAATGAAGAGTGACATAGATTCACTGTGTTATTTAAAAGAAAGAAAGACAAAATCAGTACTGGGAATTTAATGTAGATGGAGTTTTCTGTGCCTGCAGTCACTTCCCAAATAATCACTCAGAGTCTTAGTATTAATTATAAATGCTCAGCTAATAGCTGATGCTTGTTACTAGCTAACTTTGACATTTAAATTATCCCACATTTCTATTCTATGCTTTGCCTTATGGCTCAGTACCTTTTCTCAGTTTGGCATACCCATCTTGTTTCCCCCTGCATCTGCTGATGACTCCTCTGACTCCACCCTCCTTCCCAGACTTAGTGTGGTTGTCCCACTTATACTTTCTGCCTGGCTACTGGCCAATCAGCTTTTTATTAACAACAAGAGCTATACATTTTCACACTGTACAAAGATTGTTCAACAGCAAGCAAGAGATGGGGATGGGGTACAGGAAGAAGTAGGGGAAGAAGAGAGGCGTAAGTATAACCAAAAATATGACCAAAATACGTTGCATACATTTTCCCCTCAAAGAACAAATAAAAATATATTTTAAAAATCTGCAAGTATCTGTAAAGTAATTTAGTCCAAATTTATCTTCTTTGTAGAACCAAAATAAACCCCAAACTATCTAAATTATACTAAAATTATATCATTATGACTCCGAATTCATATGTATAAGATATATCCAGAGAGATGATGAGACAGAAAATAGCACACATGCCCATTGAAGGGATAGATGAAATCATAAGCATGTAGTTTTTAAAGATTTGAATTATGATAAAATTTTATTTTTCTAATAATGTTTTCTTCATTTTCAAAACAAAAGTGAGATTCAGTTTAGCTGTATTTTGTCTTTTTTGTTTACTTATTTATTTATTTGAGAGGGTTTTGGTATTTTATCTTTTAATCTAATCAGTTTGTACTGGTGACCTTCAGAATTTTTAGCTTACAAATATCAGAAAACACTGAATAACAACTGGATTAGTTACTGTTCTTATTTCTGTGACAAATCTCCTAGACAAGCAACTTCACCAAGGGGTTTGTTTATTCTGGCTCACAATTTGAAAAGGAGAGAGGAAAAGAAGGCCTGACAAGGGGACAGCAAGGTGGCCGGTCACACGGCACAGTCAGGAAACATAAACAGAAGAAAGCTGGAGCTCAGCTCCCTTTGTCTTTTCCATTCAGTGCAAAACCTCAATGAATGCAATGGGGCTGCCCACAATCTTGGTTCCTCTCTCCTCTGTAGAACAAACTCAGGATGTGCCCAGAGATTCATCTCCTAGATCTAAATCCCACCAAGTTGACAGTTCATTACTCTTGTGGTGAATACAAAACCAAATGCTTTTTGAAGGATTACTTATATTCAAGTTCGAAAGCACCAATGACCTCCACCCCTTGCTGTGGGATGACCTATGTTTAGCTTTAAATAATACAAAGGCAACATGCATTCCTTAGAAATCACACCTCAAAAGTTGCATTTTGACTCCTTTCCTCGACCAAAATCACATGAGAGTAATACTAGAGATTCACCTCAGTCCTTGAGTGAAGTGGCCTAAAGTTAGGAACCCCTGGGCACTTCCACAAAGAATGAAGCAGAAAACAAGGAGTAGTAGAGATTACAATATGGTGGGTGTGGGAAGAAATCCTTGGAAGGTCAAAGTGAATGTAGCAGAGAATACAAGTAGCAGGGTGTCTGAGTCTTTGTCTTCTGGAGATTTTACACAGGTAAGAATGGAAACTCTTCTGCCTAGGATCATGTGAATCATGCGTGTGAAAACTGACCTCCACTTCTGTGGGCCAACGGAGAAATAAACAATTAACCACTTTCCATCATCTTGGTTTGACTCAGAAGTCAGTTAAAGGCTACTCCGTGAGGCCAACCACATTTGCTACCACCAGTACCCCTCTAGCTTTTGCTTGCTGGGGGCCAGGAAGGCACAGTTAGTTTAATTACTGCTATTAGTTTAAAAGTCAGCTTTGTGGGCAGTTCAGGGCCCTAACTACTGCTCTGGTTCATTTGGAGCTAAACTGTTTGAATATTGCTCAACTCTTAATAGCTGAAAGTTTTTAGCTGCCTTTTTAAGAACTGTTTGGACTGAATGCCCTTGTCTTGTACCTACTATTTGCCTTAGCTCTGATAATCATACCATTCACATTAATTAGCTGTATCCAGCTGTCATTCTTCCATGTTCTGATTACATATTCTATCATGAGTATCTCTGCCCTCCTTACTTACCTACCTCATTAGATACCTCATTTATCTACTCATTGGTGTTCATCTGGCAGATGGCTTTAACAACCTTGTCATTATTTCATTCAATTTCATTTACATTTTTATTTTAATATGGACAAAGCTAGTTGAATGTAAAATAGTCAAACACATATGTCTTTAAAAGAAAAATTAAAGTTGACATACAAAAGAGTTTAGTAATAAATGCATTCTAAGAAGCACTGTAATGCACAGATATTTTGGGTATATGTGTGTCTGTGTGTGTGTGTGTGTGTGCATGTGTGTGTGCGTGTGGGTGTGTTTTAAGGACAGGAAATAGTTTTAGTTAACGTGGCTTTCTAATTGATATATATTCTGACAATAATAATGCATGTTTTTACTCACAGTAAATATTATTAGAAAATGTTTAGCTCCATAATTATGCTAGATATTTTAAAATACTTTGTTTATTTTAATTTAATAAAGCTAGTAGTTTATTGTCAAAATCCAAAGAACTAAATAGAATATCTCTTCTTTGGCTATTTGCCATATATTTTAAGGTATTCATATATAATCCATATTCATATAATTTATAATATAATTTATCAAGTACAAAGTCTACATCCTATGTATTCAGATAATTTGATAATACTAAAAAAATCATAAATGTAAGTCTAGCTAACTTTAAAAACAAAGAAGCAATGTATCACTACAACTGAATTATATGCTAAATTTAAAATCAATTTTCTACTTGCTATTAAAAAAATAAAGAAGAGAAAATAGCATGTCCATAATATTAAAATGTCTTTTAAAAAAATTAAAAGTTTTCTAGGTAGCCTCCCTATGAGTGAGTACATACCATGTTTGTCCTTCTGAGTCTGGGTTACCTCACTCAGGGACACTTTCTCAGTCTGGAAGGAGGGGACAGGACCTGCCTGTACTGAATCCACCAGGTTTAAATGAATCCCCAGGGGTGTCTTGGTCCTGGAGGACATGGGAATGGAGGAGAGGGGCTGGGGGAAGGTGGGGGGGGGGGCGGGAGGGGGGAGGACAGGGGAACCCATGGCTGATGTATGAAATTAAAACACATAATAATAATAAAATAAATTTTAAAAAATGAGAAGTTGAGAGATAATAAAATATATTTTTAATGGAAAACGAAAGTGACTGGAGAGGTGGTTCAGTGCATAAGAGTGCATGCTGCTCTTACAGAAGACCCAAGTGTGGCTCCCAGTCACCAAGTCAGATGGCTCAAAACCTCCCATAGCTTGAGCTCAGAGCATCCAATGTCCTTTTCTGGCCTATTCAGGAAACTGCATGCATGTGGCACACATTCTCACAGACATACACAAATACATAAAAATAATTCTAATAAAAAATAATTCTGAAAAGCCAGCTCATGCACTAAGGACAGGTCCAGGTCCCACAGCCTGGGTGTCTCCCAAACAGTTAAAGCTATTCAATTGTCTCACTTATCCAGAGGGCCTGATCCAGCTGGGGGCTCCACAGCCTTTGGTTCATAATTCATGTGCTTCCATTAGTTGGGCTATTTATGCCTGTGCTTTTCCAATCTTGGTCTCAACAATTCATGCTCTTACAGTCCCTCCTCTTTATCAACAATTGGACTCCTGGAGCTCCACCTGGGGCTTACACAGGGACATTTGCTCAGCCTGGAAGGAGGGGACCTGACCTGCCTGTACTGAATCCACCAGGTTTAAATGAATCCCCAGGGGTGTCTTGGCCCTGGAGTACATGGGAATGGAGGGGAGGGGCTGGGGGGAAGGTGGGGTAAAGGACAGGATGGGGGAGGATAGGAGAACCCATGGCTGATGTGTAAAGTTAAAACACAAATATAATATATAACAAAAAAATAATTCTGTTAAATATGCAGCTGTTAAATGACACATATTGGTAGTTACAGACTGAGCTGGGCATCATTCAACAGAGTAATGAACACCTGTGAGCTCAAAGCATGGCTCCTATGGGTGTCTAAAGACCTGTGCCTACTTTTAAGAGAAACTCTACCTGCCTAGAGAATTCTACAGTGCTTCCTTATTATTATTACTTCTATTATAGATTGACTGCCTGAAAAGAATCAATTAGTTCTTATAAAGGGGAGAGGAAAAACAAACAACAAACAAAAAATAGGCAAAGCCAAAGATAAGTCTACCTTAGAAGAAACTAGAAATCTCTAAAACAATTCTTATAGTTAATTCTGAATAGTGTTTGTATTCAACACTAGCTCAATACTGTCTGTATTGGTGTTTATTATAATTAATTAGATAATCTGGACATGCTCAGGATGGTGGGAAGTACTGGTCAGAGCTTATACACTCTTTGGTGTTTATCCTTTTACTATAATGAAACATTATTGCAGTTTTTTTCAATTTTATAACAATATATAAATCACTCCAGCAGAAAACATATTTGTAACTCATCTTTAGTGTTGATCATTTGTAAAATTTAACTGTTAACTATTTCCCATGCTCATCAAATTCTAAGATTATACCTTTCTCAAATGCTCTAAATTGAAGTTTTCAGGAAATAAATGTTTCCTGACATTTACAGGTTTTTTTTTTTTTTTTAAGTCTAAACTGACACAGAAATTGATGGGAATGTGATCCTAACTTCAGTAAGACTTTTTGATACAGGAATGTGGAATAACATCATAGACTGTCCTCCGCTATTAGTCCCAGAGACAGTGATACCTATCAACAGGCCCCTCCCAATGTCACTGTGGAGGGAAAAAGCTAGTACAGGCAGCTCATCATAGGTCTCAGCTAGCAGCCAGACCACCCCTGCACTCCAGCTGGTGAAAGCCAAAAAGAATACACCCAGGTAAGGTCAGAGACTGTGAGTGTGGGGCTGGGACTATGTTCTCATGCTGTCTGGGACACGGGGATAAAGTAGAATGCCATAGGAAACTGGGTACAAAGTTCAGAGAGTTTTGAATTGCTGCAGGAGAGAACGAAATGGAGCCTGTGCATTCAAATCCAGTGTTAACTTCATCCCAGAGGTGAAGGTGAGACTGGACCAAAATGAGAGAGTATTTAAAAAATTATTCACTGTGTAATATGCAGATTATTTTTATTTTATCAGATATTTTAGAAAACAGTACCTCTGTAGACATTCTAAATACGTATTATTTCCTCTACAGTGAGGGATAATACCTAGATGATCAACAGTGAGTTATTAAAAAGGTTATTTTCATATCCTGAAATTCATTGTAAAAGGAAAAGTTTGAATAGCTTGCTGATTGCCTTACATACTTATAGGTTGTCTGCTAGCTAACTAATAGAAAACAATAACTAGAAAAATAGATGACCTTAAATAAGATAACCTCATAATTTAGCATAAAAAGCAATACATTTTACTCCTTTTGATAATAATTTAAATCAATTTACTTCAAATTCCCCCCAAAATAATCACTTGGTTAGTAATAAATTTTAAGAATTCAAGTCATGCTTTTTCGTGAACATTTTCTGACTCTGTCCTCAAGAATCACTTTGTCCATTTAAGTCACTAAATATCCCATATTTGCTCAGTGATTTATTTTGAATTAGTTATGTAGAAATACACCCAAATATTTTGAGACCATGTGGAAAGTTTCATTAAATACAGCAAAATAACATTGTATCTATTCAAGTAAAAAGCTGTGGAAATAAAGAACACAGATAAAAACAAAACTTCCAAAAAAATGTACATTTTACAAACCAACATTTTGTGCTATTTTCTGCTTCTTTTACCTTGTTTTATGGATTTGTTTTCCCATTTTTAAGTAGATGGTTTTCATTTCATACTCTGTCCTCAAATAAGAATATTTCTCCATTACAAACAGTATCCTAAATGTGACTTTTATGATGAACACTAAAATAATGAATGCAACGATATGTAAGCACTTCTTATGGGATTCAAGAATTTTCCATTGTTTTTCTTTCCCCCAGTTCCAGGGATCAAACCCACCTTTCAAAACACTAGGCAAGTTCTTACCACCAAGCCTAATACCCAGAACCTACTGTTCTTAACCTGTAATCTCCTTAAGGCAAAATCTATGTCTTAATTGGGCTTATTTCTTTAGTAGATACAGTTTTTAAGAAATTATAGTTCAATAGACCAGCACATCCCTGTTTCTTTTTATCCATTTTGTTTTCTAGAAGCATTGTTGCTCTGCCACTAGATCTCTGGGGTTTCAGGTATGTACTAGCTCTCATAACCTTGTTGTAGCGTCATCTGTCATTATTGCTATTATTTTTCTAATATAGGCTCCTATCTGGGAAGAAAGGATATATTTTTTTATTAGTACTAATTAACTCAGAAGAACTGTTTTTCTATTGATTCAGATTCTTTCCTTGTTTTCTGGGAAAGGAAGCTTATATTATGCACTTTTAGACATGTTACTTAGATGAGTTAAGTATAGAAGAAGAATACTTTTTGGATTTATGTATAGCTATACAAAATAAGGAATGTCAATAGTTGGCTGTGTGATTTAGGCAATAGCATTTGGACTCCTTGAGGTTCAGTTTCCCCATCTATGAAACAAAGCAAGAGCTGTTATCACTGTGTTTGGTGTTAGAACTATAGTTGGAGCTGTTCTCTTGGCTACTTTGCCATAGATGGCGTGATTTCCTTATTTTTCTCATACTGTAAGAAAAGGACCATGAAGTTCTGCTACTACAAAATTTACAAGATAGGAAAATAAAAGACAGTTTAATATAATACAATACTAGAGTTTATATAAGAGTGTGACTTTGCTAAAATTGACTCTATACAAAGTCTGCTATTGTTGCCATTGGGTTCATTCAGACATTCAGTGATCAGATATAATTTTTAAACAAAATACATAAATCTCAGTGTCTGGAGATGATGTACATCAATTCCTAATTTTTAGCAACTATTAGAGTTAAATTGTCAGATAGCTTAAAATAACATGTCTGATAACTGTCACAGACCATTACTTAATTATGTTAAATTTCTGGTCTAAGGTGTCACAGAGAAAAATTTTTAAATATCATTTATATTCATGGAGAAATTCACTTTTTCCAGATCATGCTTCTTGTTCATCAGCTCATTATTTCTACATGATGTGTGTTTCCATTATTAATTAGATTAATCATGCCTTGTGAAACACTGGTAAGGATGTTTTCTGTGCTCTTGCTTGCAGCCATCAGAAATGAGTGAGGAAAGAATGGCATATGCTGAGCTGACATTATCCCTTAAAAGTAAGAAGGACGAAAACCAGCCAATTAAGGAAAAGAGAGGTAAAATTTTTCTGCCTTTGTATATGTGTGTCTGTGTGTGGTATTGAAAACACAATATGAAAAACATGAGCTCATACTAATTATGTTCATATAAATTTGATGTTATATATGTATATATGTTATGCTATATGTTATTTAAAATATATGTTATATATCTGGCTCTTTCTATTATTTAAAAAGATATTTATGAGTAAATAGCCAGTGGGTGGACTGATCTTAATTTTTTAACCTCAGGTAAACATCCATTCTTCTCTAATTACAAGGTCATACTATGTTTGTTATATATCTTGTCTTTTGATTTTATGTAGATTGTCCATGGCTCATGACTGTTATCATCCTGGGAACAGTATGTCTTTTTCTTCTCATGTCAAATGTAGTCTTGGGATATCTGTGTGAGTAAGATATATACTATTTTATGGTTAGAATGAGATAAGAAACAATGCTACAGTTGCTGAACCTTTGTAAGTTTTGACATTCTATAAACATCCTAGTGATCATGGGTACTAGTGATAATGGTGATGATGATAAAGACTTTATTAGTATCTTATATTTCTGCTTTTATGATACATAAAACAGTATACTGTTATAATTATACAGAAATACCATGAATAAGTATAATACAGATTAATACATTCAATAACTTTTGTAAGAGCTAGTTTGTTTACAATCAGTGGGTTGAGAGTACTTGTATTTCCTTACTAAATTCTTTTTTAGCAAAAATAATTATTACATCATGTAGTAAACACAAGATGAATATAGTCAATTTCTTCCAGATGTATTGATCAACTTACAAAAAGCATGAAGGTGAAATTTGTATGTAATCTCAGTATTAAAATTTCAGTGGGCTTTTTAGATTAGGTAGATTGCTCTTTCTTCTGTTTATAATTTGGACATTTTTTAGATTGGCTTCCAAACACTCAAGAGTCATTCAAGGGTCTGGAGAGATGGTTCAGTGGTTGAGAGCACTTGTTCTTGAAGTTTAGCAGTAGTAAACAGCACAGTTCTTGCAGGACCTGGGTTCAGGTCATAGAACCCACCAGCCATAACTCTAGTTTCAGAGAGTGGGGTCAACATGCTCTTCTGGTCTCTAAGGTCACTGAATGCACATGATGCAATACATAAATTCAGGAAAAACACTTACACATATAAAATAAAATAAAATTTTTAAAGTCATACAGATGTTTAACAAAAGTCTCCATTAAGCAGGATATACAATGGGCAAGCTAGTTAATAAATGTGCTATGCATGTGCACTTCAAGTACTCAGCTTCTTGCAATACTGCTGGAACCACAAAGAAAAAACCTGACCTGTTTGCTCCATGAATACAACACAATTTATCAGTTTTGATGCATTTCTAATCAGTTAATTTTATTGTTTGTTCAGTTAATTTGGTTGTTGTTTAAGACAGGATCCTATTCTGTAAGCCTAGCTAGGCTGGAATTCACTGAGATCCACCTGCCTCTGCCCTCCTACCCACAGTGCTAGGATTAAAGAGTTGACTGTCACACCTGGCTGAAGATGTTTTTTAACTCTGCATCTTCTTGCCTTCACCTCCCAGTGCTGAAATTACAGAGCTTCAGTGATACACATGGCTCTAACAGATTTTAAAAATCGTACTCCATGATTTCTTTCAGTATCCTTTTCCTATTTGTTTAAAAACATTCTGGTTTACATTATTTGGTTCATTGAATCAACAAACAACTTTGGTTATGTCCCATGCGTCAAGATCACAGAAATTTAAGGGGAAAAAGCTTTGAATGAGTTTTCTTGAATATATATACACATATATATGTATATGTATACATATATATATGAAGTAGTTTTAAATATAAAATGAATATAATGATGAGGACATGAGGCAATGTTATATGGGTGACACATAACATCATGTTGTCAAGAAGTCTTCCTGGTTGAGACAGTAATTGAGGTTAAATAAGAGACCAGTAAGAATTGGGACATTGATAGATTCAAAACTCATCTAAGGTGAGTGGGCAGCATGAAAAAGGAACATATTTAGAGACTCATAGATAGTTCCTTGGTAGTGAAAAAATAAGCTAGATATAAATTTGGACAGATAATACTGATTTATATAGATTGTTCACACCATGCCAAACAATATGAGAGTTCATGTGAAAGCAAATGAGATAAAAATAACCATCTGGTGTTTGTAAGTGAAGAGCAACATGACTCAAGTTACGTGGACAGATAAGGCTTTAGAAGGGGCAGGCTCAGCAGACTGGAAATGAGTGGGCACATGAAGGAGACTGTTTCAGGAGACAAATTACGACCATGATTGACTATTTTAGCATCATGATAGAAATCATGAAGTCATACAGGGAAACAGAGAAGGAATGAGCTACAGAACAGCGAGAGCATATATTCAAATGAGTAGAGGAGGGACAAGACGAAATCAGTGATCCCATTTCATGTCAGGATCATATATCTTTGTAGGCAAAATTGTATTAAATGTTAGAGAAAACATGAAACTACCAAGCTGCAGTGTGTGTGTGTGTGTTGGTGTGTGTGTGTGTGTGTGTGTGTGTGTGTGTGTGTGTGTGTGTGAGAGAGAGAGAGAGAGAGAGAGAGAGAAGTTTCAGGTGCATAGGACACATCAAAGGACATACCCATAAAGTTTGAGTTATTTCTTCATAGTTAGCTGTTGGCAATAGCTTCAGAGTATCAGCACATAGATGAAATCAAGACAGATATCTATATTATAGATATGAAATGTGTTAAATTGCACTCAATTGATACAGCAAATTATTGTGAACATGGGAAAAGGAGATGGAATACAGATCATGTAGAAACCTTTCAAAACCAGGGGGTAATGTTGCCATGTTAGAAAAGAAGAGGTCAGGATGATGACCCTTAGGATAAATTAACATAAAAAATAGGTGAATATGATTGTGGGTGAAAAAATGAAAATCTGGTTAGTAGATAGGAAGAAGCACAGCCATCTAGCATTGGGATGTATGCTAAGGATAGCCAATGCTGAAATGACATGACAGTCTAAACAGACAGAACTTTGATCAAGAGGATCAAAGCTTTTTGCTGGTGTAGATTTAGAAGAACAATGATTTGACCCAAACCAGGTTGCAATGGCTGAAATTAGTTAAGGTTAGAAATAATTGCGCACGGAAAATTGTACTTTTAAACTACGGTTAAGCAAGTGTTGAAAGTGTAGGTTTACATGATCTCTTGGATGGATTCACAAAATGGAATTTTTACAGTAGTCAAAAATAGAACATGATATGTAACAATGTGGTTGAATATTACCATGTAAAAGCAAATTGAAAAAGTGGCCATTTTTGCATGTCATGATGCATTTTTATAAGATTAAAGCCTTAAAGCAACAAAGTAAGAACAATCTTAAGGAAGAAGAGACTCTAAAATGAGCTGTAAACTAAATCAAGGGAATAATATGTAAATTGATACTTGTAGTGGTTAAGGTTCTGGCGACAATTTGGACAAACACTAAATGGAATAACTAAATAAACAAGGAAAAGTTCATGGAACAATAATGAGAATACCTTATATACAAAGAATTACAAACAATGAATTTTTCTAAATAACCATGAAAAGAATTATAAATGAGAAAACACAGTTGCTTGCTTCCATGCTCTTATATTGTTAGTTCTTGAGTTTTGAGTTATTGGACGACATCTTGATTCCTTATTTAAAAAACATTACTTTTTAAAAGTTGTGTGTGTGTGTGTGTGTGTGTGTGTGTGTGTGTGTGTGCGCCTGTGTCTGTGTGTCTGTGTGTTGGGGGTGCAAATACATACAAGTGCAGAGGTGGTGGAAGCCAGGAGAGGGCCTCAGCTCTGCCACAAGTAGAGCTTCAGTGAGTTGTGAGCTATCTGATGTGAGTGCAAGGAACCAAAATTGGGTCCTCTGCAAGAGAAGAACATGCTCTTAACTCCAAAGCTATCTCATCATCCCCGAGATTATGACTCTCCAAAAAACAGAGATTTTTGGTTTTCTTTTTGCACATTAAAAATGTCTGTTTGATTCTCTCCATTCAGATTCAGTAAGTTCATTATAAATTGAAATGTAAAGCCAGATCTTTAAACTACACATGTCAGCATTAAATGGAATAATAAATTTCAAATCATTTTTTGAAGATACAGGACATGAAATTAGTTTATACATTCTTTTTCTTTTCAGATGACCTTTTGTTTTATAAGTTTGTTATAAACACTTTAAAAGAAGTGTGTTGCAAGTTATAAATATTTGTATTTTTAAAATATATTTTATATTGTATCACTTCAAAATATTTTATATTTTTCTTAGTGTTCTTTAATTAACACCTTTTTTGTTTACAATTAAAATGAAGTGATTATAATGTTGTCAGTTATTACCACATGTAGATGTAATCTCATAGTATGGACTTAGTTTTTCAGTGCACTTCTAACTTCAAGATTCAATATGGGAATGATGCAAATGAAAATACTATCTCCTCAATGGAAGTAGCACGTCCTTCATTGTCACCACCAACTTCAGGTATGCCTCACAACCTGAACTGAAAACTGACATACTTTTAATGGCATTTACATTTCTGTCCCATTTCAGATTGTGATCTTAAAACTTTACATCAAAGTTTGGCAGGATCTGTACTTTGTTCACCTCTCCTTACTGAATCTATCTTTCTTGTTATAGTTAGTTAAACTTTTGGCTTTCACTGAAGAAGTTGCTTTTGGTTGTCGTCTTGATTTTATTGTGCATTTTGTACTATTCTATATGGTGGGTTATACTGTGGGTATATATATGTGGTATTTACCACATATAGAGACTTTTAGATCAATGTCCCTCCCATTACTCATTTCGATGGATCTCTTCTTGCAGATAGAAATGTTTGATGCTGGTGTCTTTCTCCTTCAGAAGTCAAGATTTGCCAGTGCAACCATAACAAAGATCTCAGATCTGTGAGAGACAGTGTCTGTATTCACAACATTCGTTCCTATAAAATTTGGCAGAAGAGCTATTTTTAGTGAAAGCAATTACTCTTTGATGTTAAATATGGAGCAAACAATGAAACATCAAAAATCCATGTCTTGATATGAGTCTGAGAATAATGGTTGCTTTTATTTTCATAAAAAGGCTATTACCCATGCCTAGGAAGATGGTCATGTTGTGGAGAAAATTGTTACTACTTTTCAGAGGAAGAAAAGACATGGGATGAGAGTGAGACATTCTGCAGACACCTGGGTTCTCATCTGGCTAAGATTGACAACAAAGAGGAGCAGGTATGTATAGTTATTACCTGAGTGTTTGGTGGAGTTGTGATAATCATTTATATTCCTCCTACTGTTCTTTGCCTGCTGAACAGAAGGACATATGTACCTAAACACATATTTACCTGCAGATAAAAGGGCAGAGACATAAGAAGTACCTAGAAGAACAGTTTTATTTAATGAAAAATAGCTCTGGTGTGGGCACCATGGGATAATTTTCAGCCATGTAATCTGCATTGCACCTTCAGAGTTTAGCTACAGCAGACCATTTATTGTTAATGAAAACCTGATGGGAAAAGCTATCTTTGATTATATGAATGGTCCATAAGAAGTAATTTTAATTTTTAGTTTTGTTCTTCTATCATCAGTGTCTGGAAAAAAAAATCTATTTCTAGGATGGAACATGAGTCTCTGTCATTGGACATGAGAAAAATATAATTTAATATAAAGACAAAATAAATAAAAAGAAGAAGTAAAATCATTCCTCAGAAATATTTTTTTTCTTATTTTACTCATAGCTCAGTATGACAATGTGGATATATTTTATTTGTATGTTAATAAATAAAGTTGTCTGGAGATCAGAGGTCAAATAGCCATAAAACAGAAGTCAGGCAGTGGTTGCACACACCCTTAATCTGATCACATGACAGGCAGAGTCTCTGTGTTCAAGGATACAGCCAAGTGTGGTGACATGAGCCTTTAATTCCAGTACCAACCATAGAGACCTCGAGGTCTGTATAGACAGGCAGTGATAAGAAAGTCATGTAGCTGAGCTTAGACCCAAAGGGAAGGCAGAACAGGAAGGCAAGAAAAACACAGGTTAGACAGGAAGAAGCTCTCTGTGGAAGCTACTGATAGTGGTAAGCTAAAGCGAGTCCTGGCTATTGCTCTGATCTCTTTGGCTATTACCTCTGTATTTGGCTCTGTGTTTCTTATTTAATAAGACTGTTTAGAAATTTGTCTACATGACAAGAGTTGCTCTGTTGTTTGTGTATGACACTTGCTATTATTTGTAGCTAGAGTTTTTCTGGTCCTGCCTGGCCCAGGGTCAGGACAAATCTTTCTCACCCACCAGTCCCATAACTGCTTAGACCCAACCAAGAAAATACACAGAGACTTATATTACTTATATACTGTATGGTCATGGCAGGCTTATTGTTATATAGTTCTTATATCTTAAATTAACCCATGTTTCTATTAGTCTATAAGTTGCCATATGGCTCATGGCTTACCAGTACCTTACATCTTGCTTGTCATGGTGGCAGCTGGCAGTGTCTCTCCACCTCAGCCTTCCACTTCCCAGAATTCTCTTCTCTGCTTGTCCCTCCTATATACTTCATGCCTGGCTACTGGCCAATCAGTGTTTTATTTATTAACCAATCAGAGCAACACATTTGATATACAGAACATCCCACAGCAATTATTTCCAAAGTTTAAGAAAGAGGTCACTCTAGCATATTCTGTAGATTTATTTACAACAATTCAAGTTAGGCACTAGAGTCCATTTTAATAATTACTTTTTTAAATGCTGCTTGTAATAGTATCTTATACAGAGTGCATAAAATATCATTATGCTTACTAATATAATTATTTTATTAAAATAGATATTTCATAAAAAATAGAGGTATTCATTTATCATGGTCTGTTATTCCTTGTTCTCTCTTTCTGTTCTTGATACAGCTGGGATCTCCTGCTCCCCTAAGCTCTCTTTCCTTCAAACCTTGCCCTTCATTACTCCCACTGTTGTCCAGGTTTTTCATATAGATCTCATCCATTTCTCTGTCTTTGGGCAATCCCTGTGTCTTGAATCCACCAGGTTGAATTGAATCCCCAGGGGAGTCTTGGCCCTGGAGGAGAAGGGAATGGAGGGGAGGAGCTGGGGAGAAGGTAGGAGTGGGGGCGGGATGGGGGAGGACAGAGGAACCCATGACTGATGTGTAAAATTAAAACACAAATATAATAAATAAAAAAGGAGAAAAAAAGAAGGTATTGACAAAGAAATACAAAGACCAATATATAATTTATAAACACCTTTGGCATTTTGAACCTCTATTGTTACAAATTAGTTTTTTACCAATTGGACTATTGTTTTACTCTGAAGACATTTACATAATTTATATTTAATTCTTTAATTTTCAATAAATATATTTCAGAGGGTATGTGCATGTTACGTGTGTGTCAGTACTTAGGGAGACCAAAAGAGATGTCAGATCTCCTGTCACTGGACTTAGAGGTGGTTGTCTACCACAAAAATGCATGTGCTTGAAATCAAACTTGGGTCCTTTGCAAAAGCAGCAATAGTCATAACCACTGAGCCGTCTCTCCAGCCCCTGTATTATTCTTGTTTTTCTTCCTTATTGTGGAGTTGGGAGGGAAACTTGTGAACTAGACATTGCCTGAAGAGCCTGTGGTGTGGTTTGCTTGGGATGCTGTGAAGGCAAACAAGATTTTGGACAGCCTAGGAAGGAGAAAACAGGATCTCTCTCTGACAGAGGCAACAACATGGGGTCTTGTTGAATGCATGTAGGATTCTGACTGTGAAGAGAAAGGAGGTGGCCTTTCTGGAGGAACAGTAAGTGTTATCCTTCTGAAAAGAGAGGAAGGGACATTGGGCAGTCTATGGGAGAGGAAAGAGGTACTACCTAATGATGCTATAGTAGTAGACTCCTGGAAAGAAAGACAGAATATTGGTTGGCCTAAGGAAGGAGTGGGCCCTACCAAGCAGCAGCATTTTCATAGAAGTCCCAGAGAATAGAGATGGGGTGCTGACATTCTAGAGAGGAGAGTGACAGTCCACCCAGTAGGGCAGTTAGTGTGGGTTCTGGTTCTAATTTTTTATTCCTAGAAAATGTACATAAATCAATGAAATTATGGGCATGTAACTTACATGGTTTTAGAGATATAAAATCTATACTTCAATGTATTTTTATAATGTCCATGCATTTTTCATGTATTGCAATTTTTCGTTTGTAACTATTAATTATTTAATCTGCAAGATAATAGAGACTGTGGACTCTGTGTGTGAGGGGGCACAGGGAAGAGAGGAAGATAAATAAAATTGTATTGCTTTTTGCAACAAAATTCACTGCCACATGTTGGCATGTATAAGAAAAAAATTGAGAGGAACTTGGAAAGAAGATTACAAGTAACTAAGATATTTAAACTCATTATTTCAGTACATAAAAATTTTGGAGAGAGTCTATGATCTACATTTACACATAAGGAAAAATGCAAGTTAATTAATTTGCTTATTATAAATACAACATAATATAAAATTTCCTATAGTTTCTTAAGTTTCACATGATATAAGACATCATGATATGGATGCAGTTTTTGTGCTTTATCTCGTCATAGTAATTTGCTTTTCTATCAACACCCTCAAACTTGTCTTCTATGCACTACTGTTCAATATGTCTTCTCTTTTTTTCATATAACTTTAGGAGTTGCATAATAGGGTATGTAAAAAATTTAGAAATTCCCTAGCACTCTTCAATATGATAACAATTACAATAATAAGTATATTTTCTGATCTCATTATTTACAGAACTTCTCTTGTCATTTACATCTCACCCGAGGTGATTACTTGGAAAAATACCTCATTACAGCTTTGGCATGAATGTTTTGATTGCCATTGACATGTCTATGTTTAATGACCTATATATACTTTCTTCACATAAAGTATATATTCTTGTTTTTTCCCCATTTTTCCTATTTGATGAATTTCTTCATTGGCTTACAAGATGTCTTTATTTGTCTTTTAAATAACTACAAGCATCTCCAAATCTGAGTCTTATTTTAACATGTTTTATAAAGTGTCTTTTGATACTGAGAAATTCTAAATTTAGTATAGCTAGACTTATATGATATTATTGATACTATGAGAAATACTAAAATTCTAATTTTTCCACAGAACTTTATTCAGTCACAACTGAAATACAGCCATTGGGTTGGATTACATAAAGTTGGAAGTCAATTTCAGTGGGTGCACCAGAAGGACACAAAACTTTCTTCAGATTTGTAAGTTTTTGTTTTATATACTTCTTTAACAACTAATTCACTGCTAGAGGGAAGATCCTTGTGATCTGTATAATGCCAGTAGTTCACTACCATAGCCTTTCACATGTGGAACCTCATGCAAAACTAAAGACCTAATTAATCAGAGCAAAGAAGCATTTCTTTCCATGTTTCTTATTGTTTTCTACTTGTTATTTTATTACTTTTTAAATGAATATACATGTTTCACATATGTCTATTCACCATTTGCATGCCTGATGTACTCAGAGTCCAGCAGAAGACATTGGATTCCCTGGAACTGGAGTTACAGATCACTGTAAGCAGCCATGTGGGTGCTGGGAATTGAAACAGTTCTCTGGAAGAATATTAAGTGCTCTTAACTGCTGGACCATCTCTCTAACTCATTAAAAAAAAAAAGACTCTAAATCCCCATACTAGTCCTTATCATTTAGCAGCTCTATATTAGAAGGTTGTGGTGCCCACTGAAATAATCACGTGTGTGTGTGTGTGTGTGTGTGTGTGTGTGTGTGTGTGTGTGTTAGATTGTGATAATAAAGGTTATGTTTAATGAGTGATTTGTCTTAAATAAACATTTTTTTTATACAGGGAGTTTTATACAACACATTCGACATCTGCAGAATGTGGATACCTCAAGCCAAAGTACCTCAGCAATACTTTGTGTAGTAGATATTTCCATTACATCTGTGAAAAGAACTTTACCTGCCTTGTTACTTCAAAGAATTGGTAAAGATAAATCACTGTTTTTCTATTTTTATTTCTTAATAGATATTAGTAAAATAAAATTCAACAGCTTAGAATATTGACCCAAATTAGAAAACTCTTCATGATTTAGGAAGGCTTATTCTCTTGAAGCAAGGATAAAGCAAAGATTTTTAGGCAGTAAATGAAATATACTCAAGAAATAAATATATATTTTGAAATGGAAAGAATCAGTAAATGGAAAAACATGAAACACTTATTTTGTTTGAGTGAAATACCTTGTATTAATTTTCCTAATTACCAAAACAAATTCAGTCCAGTGTATGAGTGATACATTTGAATTGGTTAAAACACAAAAGAAAGCAAAATTGAACTGTAAAACCACTTATTCTTTACTTTCTTGTCTTCCAATAACCACTTGTCAGACTCAAACAAATAGATTTTAGATATCATTTCAGGGATATCACAAGAAAATGCCTTCTACTTATGAAGCAAATGTTACAAATTCATAAAGGGTAGTCTGGATTTTTTCACTTATTTTTAGGAGGGTGTTGATTTTTATATGACGCCTCACTGTGTAGTTGTTGTTAACCTAGAACTTATATAGGACAAGCTTACCTGAAATTGGTGGTGGTCTCCTCATCCGGGACCTCCTGAATGCTTGGATTGCAGGTGTGCACCAAGCCCAGTTTTGATTTTCAATATTTAGACATCACAGACTGTTTCTTGTCAGAACATAAAAAGAGAGGTTTACTTTTTGGAAGTATCTGTAAGCATTGTGCTAGTAAGAGATGTGCAAAATGTACTTAGCAATGGATGTTTAGACTTATTCTAGAATTTACAATTACATAAGACCTGGAGTGAGTAGGACTTTATGTAATTTTGTGTAGCATGGGGAATGTCTCCATGATAAATCTCTGCTACTGTAATTCCTGTGTCAAATTTTTATATTTTAGCAGATATTTAATCAGTATTATTCACATTGATTGTGCCTTTATCATTCTCCAAACAGTAATTTTCACCAATACTTGATTCTTCACATTTTTAACACCAGTATGTTGTTAACAGATTTTATTTGGTTAAGTAAATATTTTCCAAAAAGGGTATTTTTCATTATTTAAATAAACAATTCCTCATTTATTTGTGGTACAAAGCATGTCTTGTGGCATTTGTTTAAATAGTTCATGTTTGTCTGTATAAATTCTTGCTTGAATGAAAGGTTTGCAATTTTAAAACTTTTCAATAGTTTTTAAATTCAAATGAAATTTATAAAATAGCACATTACTTGTATATAATTATTGGTAGTGTGTAATTTGATACATGTATATAATGTGGTGGTGTTACTACCATTTGTCATGTCTGTGTCTTGGGAAACCTTAGACTCTTCAGTGTACAAACATAATTTTGAATGAAAGAAGACAGACTCATGGCTCATTTTCTAGACTTTCACTCATCAATAAAGGTCACTATTAGGTCATTCCAGTCCATGATATTAGAAGTTAGGTCAATGTTTACTTATTTCAGTATGGGTTTAGTACTGGATAATGAGATAAACGAGTAAGTGTGGAAGATAACATAGTAACCTTCCAAACACCATGCTCTTTGAATCCAGGATATTGAAAACCTTGAGTAAGCACACTCCCCAGAATCATTGGAGCAAAGAAGTCCAAACTCTCCTGGCTATATGTTTTATAAGTTGGGCCCTTTCTAATATAAGACTCAACTTCAAATTTTAGGCTAAGGATTCAAACATCCTTCCTCCCACTGTATTTATTGTTGCCTTTGACACCTTTTAATATCTGGGAAGAGATTCCAAGAGCCAGAGGAGCAAAAAGAGGAGATAAGAGAAAGAGCTAGGAGGCAAACTCCCTAGAAGGCTGTGGCATTTGTCCCCTCCTGGGCCATCTCAGGGAACACTAGAGCTCCATCTGGTGACCACCAGTTCAATCTAAGGGAGCTAACCAATCCAGTGGATGGGAGGAAGGAGGGAGTCTACCCATGAACTGTGGACTAGTGGCTGTGGAGCCCCCATAGGACTGGACTAGGCCCTCTGGATAAGGGAGACAGTTGTTTGGCTCTAACTGCTTGGGCGACACCAGGGCCAGGAATCGAGATCCATCTCTGGTGCATGGGCAGGCTTTTGGGAGCCCGGTGCCTGTGGTGTGGCAACTTGTGCAGCCTTGGTCCGGTGGGCAGGGGCTTGGACCTGCTTAGGCTTGGTGTGCTGGGCTCTGCTGACTCCCCATGGGAGACCGTGATTTGGGGGATGTAGGGTTGAGGGGTGGCTTGGGAGGGAGGGTTGGGGATGAGAGGAGGTAGGAGGTGGGATCTCTGGGTGGTATGTAGGGTGGGTAGAAAATTCTTAATAAAAAAATGGAAAAAAAACAGAATCCTTTCCAATTGTTATTATGGTCAGCCAAGACATTACAGCCAAGAGGCCTCTCAGACATTGGGCTATAAACCTCCTCTGTGCCATGTTCAGGCTACAAAGTGATGATCTGTGAAGTAGAAATGTTCCCTCTCCAACCTATCATGAGAGAAGACTAACCTCCACTCAAGGAGGATCTCACGCTCATTTCATCAGGAATCTTTCCTAGTACATGCTACTGTAGCACAGTCTCCCTTTTGTCAACATACCAGGCATCCCTCTCCACACACCCTTTGTACCCAGTGATCACTATGCATTCAGTTCTGCCTCAGATATAACCATTGCTAAGTATTCCTCCCTGCAAGTACTTATTTAGTTATTTACTCCTAAGACTGCCCTAGCAGCTTTAACCAACATCACTCTATCACTGTCCCCCAGACACCCCTTTGGAGTCTCTGGCCCTTTGGCTCTCCTTGTTATTTTTCCTACCATAAAGGATGTTCTTGATTACCATATACTGTTTATGCATTGCTGTTTATTTTTATTTAGAGAATTTCCCTAGCCACAAGGATTTTTGTCATTTTATTCAATGTCGTGTTTCAGGCTCAAAGCATAAGCTGAGTGTTCGATGAATAATAAAGAAAATTAAACAAAGTGACTTACATTGTGGCAGTGACCTTGAGTGAAAAACCACCCACCCTGTCTGTGTCTCTCTTTGTGTTTAAATTGTTGTTTGAAAGGTACATCCTCAGTGCAGTCCTGAAGTTTTATTTTGGTGTTTTGTTCATCAGTGTGTATAAAGAGACTGCTGTGCTTTTACAATTTACTTCTTATTTGATATTAGTTTAAAACTTATCATCTCTAATGCTTTTTAGTATTAAGGGCAAGTTTTATGTGTTTCCTTTCCAAGCAGAATATCAAGAAATTCCGTTCGGTAGATCACACTTGGCTTGGCCTGTCGTATGAGGAAGAGGACAATGAATGGGAGTGAGGATGGCTTTTCTCCTAGACTGAATTTCTAGCATTCAGTCTACCTGCTCTTTCCTTTTCTTAATCTTAGGGACTGGCTTAGGAAATTCCTCCTTAGGGTCAAGAGGATAGAGTCTGCAGTCTTACGGCCTCTGTGTTAAACAAACTGCAATACAGAAAGTCTATGTTCACAGACTGGAGAGATAGGTCAGAGGTTAAGAGCACTGGCTGCCCTTCCAGAGGACCGACATGGGTTCCATTTTCAGTACTCACAGCGAAGCTCACAAATGTCTGTATTTTCAGTTTCAGTGAATGTGATGCTCCCTTTTGGCCTCATCATACACTTCATGTGAGAAACAGATGTGCTTGCATGTGAAACACCCAAAACACATAATGAATAAGATATCAAAAAAAATTTAAAAGATTTTAGCTGGAAGAAATAGAGAAAAAATTCCAGAATTTTCAATTTCATATGTTATAGGCAGTTTTATAAATCAAGGAGTCATTTAGATATTTCATAATTCCTGTAAATATGTCTCTGCTATTAGATAACTTGATTGATTTCAATATTTGGTGATAAAAGTATGTGAAATAATGTGATTCTACATAAATTTCTGGTATTGAAAACAAGTCCAGAACTGTCATTCCTCCGCCACTGAGACTGGCCTTGTCCATGGTCCTCAGCTGTGTTGCTAAATTCCCTCCAGAAATGATGCACCAGACAGCATGAGATACAACAGCAGGCTGCTTTGTTGATGCTGCATAAGATCTCAAAGTTTGGGAAATTTTGGGGGGCTACAAGGTAATTTTCATTTTATTGTTTCCATTTATATTCTTTAAATGCTTAGTACAGCTCTTTTCTCTCTAATATGAGAAGATATTTTGCCAGCTTTTCATGCTCATCTTGTATTATTTTTAATATATGAAACTTGACCCTCTTAGTCACACCTTGCCATCTTTGTTTTCTCAGTAATTTACCTTTTAAGTTTGTTTATAGGATGTGGATACATGTTTAATGTTTGACTAGATGGAAATTGTTCACTTGATACCTACTTTCATTTATGAGGGAGAAAGTATATATCTGTGTACGTACACGTGCACACAGACACACTTGTCCCTCCCCACACCCCGTGTGTGTTGGGGTTAAGTAAATTTCTAAAGCAGCTTATGTGATTCATTTTTCCCTCATTGTACATTTTCACATTGTTTGTATCATGTACCTAAATCTAATACTTGGACAATTTCCATCATTTAAAATGTGTCTTAAATATTTCATAAAGTATTTTCCTGCAAAACCACACTGTGAGTCCATTCTTTCATGTAGCATGAATCTTAAAAGTTCTTGTTAATAAAATCAAACCTAAGACCAGTTATTGGGGTCAATTCTGGAAGATCAGAGAAGCAGAACAAGCCCCAACTACCTCACCTCACCAGTTTCTCAGCTAATCCTGTTTCCTCAAACTGGAAGCCTCTGAGTCTTATCCAAATGGGTCTCAGCTGAACTGTGTTGCTCCAAAGCCTAAAAGCTTAACCAGCCAAATGCTTCTAGTTTCTGGTTCTCACGCCTTATATATCTTTCTACTTTCTCCATTACTCCCCGGGATTAAAGGTGAGAGTCACCATGCTTGGCTGTATCCTTGAACAGAGATCCAAGTAAACCTCTGCCTCTGGAATGCTAGCATTAAAGGTGTGTGCTACCACGGCCTACCCTCTATGTATAATATTGTGGCTGTTCTGCCTCTGACCCCAAATAAGTTTATTAGGGTACACAATATTTTGGGGAATATAATACCACCACACTTTCATGGTAGTCATGTTACTAACTGGAATTGTGCTGTGTGATACTTTTCCTATGCTGCAACCCTTGCACATTCTTTGGGATACATAACACTCAGTGGACATGTTGGGTTAATGAAGTAGGAATTACACATCCAGGAACCCCAAACAGAGCTCTATACCCTTTATAAACCATAAGGCTTATTATCTATGTAGAAAATACAGTTCAATTGGCTTAGATACAAGTGACTGCTACTTCCCTTCTGTTTAAAAGATTTCTACTTTTTAACACCTATGTATGTAATAAGCATTCACTGAATGTAGCCAGTATGAGAAACCTCACACTGATATTTTTACCCATAAAAGGAGATTTTTAAAACCCTCAAAATACAGATGAATAAGAAAAAGATACTTTGAAAATTCCATGGTGCATGCATGGAAGTCAGAGAACAAATTGCAGGAATCAGGGTGGGACCTGGGAGTCAAACTCAGATCATCAGGTTTGAAGACATCTTTACCTGCCTCACCTGTCTACCCCTATTTAACTTTTTTGGATTATTTTATCCTCTGGTTTTAAATTTTCTGTCCTGTGTAAGAAATGTATACTTATTAGCAAAGATTAATGTACCAATTTTATTCATTGCTTCAGAAATAATTGCGAAATTTCTGGATAATCTTTTCCTAGATTTTATGAGGACCTGTGATAGGCTAAGAATATTCTGGTTCTACTTCTTTACAAAAACAATGTCTCTTCATTTTTAATAGTCCCATCAGCAAATGTTAGGTGCATCTTACTGTGTATCAGATTTACCTTTTTTTGATGGTTGGCCACATTGACCACTTTTCATGTAACAATTAGCATATGGGCCTCTGGTTTGCAGACATGTCCAATAAGGCCCTGGATCACATTTAAATTTATTTAGTTTTGCTGTTGAGTTGTAGGAACTCTTACTGTATTTTGGTTCTTAATCCCTTAACCAAAATTATGTGCAAGATCTCCCACTGAATCTGTTCATTCTGGACACTTTACTGTTGGCTTTTCCTTCAGTGATGTCACATTTGTCTGGTTTCACTTGTGATGCTTAGTAAGTGTTCATTCTCAAAGTGGTATATAGATGTAAAACAATCCCTATGACTTTTCTACAACAATAAAAATAAATAAAGCCTAGAATCCATGTGAAACCTCAAGACCCCAAATGCAAGGAAAAAAAATAAAAGTACAGGTGTCATATTTGTTCATCTGAAAAATATATTAAAAAAGCAACAACAATAAAATCAGTGTGGTACTGGCTTAAAAACAGATATACAGTCAAATCAAACAGAATAGAGACTAGAAACAGGTGTGCTCAAGTAATTAAAATGATTTTATTAATTCATGCAATATATTTGATCATATTCAACTCCTTCAACTTCTCTCATATCTATACCACCTCCCTGTCCCGTACTTTGTGTCTTTTTTCTGTTTTGGAAATAACCTATTGAGTCCAGTTTGTAGGGCCATCTACTGGAGAGCTGGTGACCTACCAAAGGCAGCTGACTTAAAGAAAACTGGCTTTCCCCCCCGAAATCATGAGCTGTCCACAGATGCTCCTCAGTGAGGGGGGACCTTGTGAGCCCCCACTCCCATTCTGTACTAAGTGTACTTTACCTCTTTATTTCCATCAGTCTTTTTTATCTAAGCTTTAGGTAATACATATTCTTTCAAGATAATAAAATATGTTTACATTGTCTCAAATACAGATCTTAGATAATTAATTTACCAAATGCTTACTGAGCATGTGCTTTCAGATGACACATGAAATCAAGAAACAGAGTAAGAACACATTAGTGACAATCTTTAAAACTCATAACAGGTCAAATTCAGAGTAGAAGGGAAGGACCTAAAAATGTGTTCTGCATCATCAGACTTGGTCTGCAGAGGACAACACTTTGGAAGGCAGAAGAGGGTAAAATGGAAAGAAATGCGTTTGAAACCCATTCAGTAAAGACTGATAAAGGGCACAACAATGTGTACAGAGGAGGAGGGAGGTTGGAGAGTAACAGACAAAAATCACACACAAAGACATGACCCCATGTGAGCACACACAGATACACAATTGGGCACACACCATTGTTTTTCTCCTAAGTCCATTTATGAGGCTACATTGCATTAGTTTGTCAGAAGATGATGCTTTTGGCAAAGGAATCCAACAAAGTTCCCCAGACATCCTTGTTCATTTAAAGAAAAATTTTCATCAATGTGAAGTTACTATGAGAATACAGAAAGCAGGAAGAAAAACTATTTTATTCATTTATCTATGTATTATTATACAGTGTTACATAAGAAAAACTTCATACAAGTATATAATGTACTTTGGACACAATTATCCTCTACCCAACTCAAAATATTTAAATTGATGACAATTATTACACACACATTCATGTACACATGTGCACACAACCACTCCTCCCCCCAAATCCCTAAAAGCTATGAAACACAAAAATGTAGCCTAACACTACATAAGTATCCCAAAAGAAGTAGGAAATACACATGGACCAAAAATTCACAAGAACTAAAGTATATAAACTAGCATAATTCTTTCTTTCTTCCCATTTGCCCAGCTACTATATAGAGATTCTTTTTCAGCTGAATAATAGATTTGTAGCTACAACTTTCTTCTTAGAAATGTGTTTTAATCCTTTACAGCATCAACTTTTATCACATAAATACTTATTAAATACATGTTTATCCATCACAAAAAATTTCTGAATACACAAACATTAAATCATCACAACAAGCTCTTACTTCATGGGATTTAGTTATGTTCACCATGTCATAGGGCATGCCCAAGTCCTTCTAAACAGCATCTTTTTCTGGTTTGTTCTTTTTGTCTGGATTATCACAATATCCCTGGCATCTGCACACCCCATCCTGCAGTCTATAGAAGATAACTTTTTCTAAGTTGTTTGTAACTTGTCTGACAATTATAGACCAGCAAAAGCTCAGAAAAAATAAAGCAGACCAACGGGACAGAAAATGTTCATAATCAAATGGTCAAGATTATAAATGATCTAACTGAGCATCATGTTACATGCTTGTGATCAGAACTCAGTAATCTGAGGCAGGGGGATTGTGTGCTTGTGACCCTGCTGGAATACATAGTGAGGAGGTGTCTCACACAATAACATCACTTATATACAACTTAATAAACAAAAGTTTACTGAGAGGTGAATAATACTTCTAGTACAGGGTTTCAGACAGAAGAGCAACACAGGTTCATAAGTCCGTCGACCTTGTTTGCTTTAACAACAGCACAACATTGCACCATTGTTAGTTTTTTCCCTGAGATAATCATAATTTTCTGTTTATGAAATACCTCGTCCTCATCACAATTAATTTCCTCCAAAAGAAGGTATATACATGGATAGAGTCACAATTTCTTCCATGAGAATATTATTTTTCCAGCTGGAAGTGTACCTGCTGTTTAAGTCTTTTGTTGATGATTACATCTGACAAATTAAACATTCAATACTGTATTAAATTGCTTGATTGTTTTACAACTCATACCAATGATTGCAGATGTTAATGAATATTCTCAGTTCAGAGGTAGGTTCATATTCTTGAAGCCATCACTACAATGAAGCCAACATATATTCATTGTCTCTGAAAATGTCTTCTTGTATGATAACAGGGCAGTGGAAAATCACTCTGTCCCTGGACCCTGTCCCTGGAAATCCACCCCGTAACAGCCAAGCAATGCTTCAGTTGCACTGTAGTTTTCCACTAACTCACTGCACATGCTCCAAGCCCCATAAAGCCTGCCCTCCCCACCAACCTGTTACTGTCTCTGTTTCTGCTCAGAGACAGTCACAGTTTGATGTTTCTCTCCAATAAATCTCTTGTGTGATGTTTGTTGTGTGGTGCGACATTATGGTATTCCTTGGCTCCTGAATACTAAGATTGCTTGCACTGAAAACACTTTCCTTGGTGGGGACTCCAATAGACTCTCCTGGTGCCTGTGCTCCTTCTCTGGGTCAGAGCTACTTTGGAGCCCCGTCCTTCATCTCCAGTCCACCCATGACAGCGCACCTTCCAGCTTCTCACCCATTGCTCAGCTCACCCATTGCTCAGCACCCAGTCTACCAGTGGCAATTTGGTAAATTTCTTCCTTGGTCAGGGTAAGCACTTCCCTGAGTACAAGGAGGGATCCACTGAGTGTCAGCACTCCTCTGTTAGTCTTGGAGGCAAAGATACTCCAGCCACCCTCTTTAAAACTACAGCTAGCCCTTTTCACCAACCTCATCACTGACCCTTTTCTGTGGATGAGATCTTATTCCTGAGCTTAGGGGTTTTTTTTTGTTTGTTTGTTTTTTGGGTTTTTTGTTTGTTTGTTTTTGCCTTTTTGCTTCTCTTTGAAAGCTCTGGTACCAGGCACCAAACATCCTTAGGCTATTAGCCCTGACCTCCATTGAGTATGGTCTTCTCTCAGTCTGTTCTCAGGCTTGCAGATGGCCTGGGCTATAGACTGTGATCTCTATCTATCTCTCTCATCCACAGGGACAGCGTCTCATTCCTCCTAGGGATTCCTGTTAGAAAACCTCCACCCCTTCCACCTGCTACCTGACCTAAAGGGCTCCAAGCTTATTTGCTTTTGTAATCAAATCTGGCCTTTAAATCCCTTAAAAAAAGTGTAAATGGTGGCCTAACAGCACCCTGGATCCCAATATTATTCAGGATTCTTACATTTACTGTGAGTGATCAAGGAAATAGAAAGAGATTCTCTAAGAGATATAGATCAAGGAAATAGAAAGAGATAGCCAAGCCTTCTTCTATCTCTGCTTCAAGCCATCTCTCTCTTCTTCCTGTTCCTCCACCCAATTCCTCCTAGATAGGAAGCCCAAACCAGATAATGCCTCCACTATTATTGATGCTGCTAACAAACCTCCCCCTTATTGGCCTTCATCCACAGCTCCTTCTCTTCTTCCATCCCCCTAATCTCCCCTTCTCACTTCCAGTGACAGGCTTCCCTAATCATCCCTCCCTGGTTCCACTTTCAACCTAATGGTTCCTCCTCCCACTACTTCCTGCCAGTCCACCATGGGACACCTCTAACTTTCTCTACCTGGTCTAACCAGGCCCTGGTTCTCCCTTTATGGGATGTTTCCAGGTTGGACAACTTGGTCAGTGTATATGTCCCCTTTCTCATTAAGTGAACTCTCTCAAATAGAAAGGAGACTTGGTTCTTATACTGTTAATTCCTCTACTTTCATTAATAAGTTCCAATATATCACAAAATCCTATAACCTCACCTTCTATGACATTTACATGATTCTCACCAATAACCTTCTCTCCAAGGAGCACAGACAAGTCTGGGAACACAATAGGGCCCATGCAGACAAAATCCACAAAATTAATTAATGCTGCCCACCCAACTGAGACTAAGGTGGTCCCTGACCAGGGTCCTGAATGGAATTACAATGCTGTCCGAGTTAGTGTTTTATTGCTTTTAAGAGACACCATGACCACAGCAACTCTTAGAAGGAAAACATTTAACTATAGCTGGCTTACAGGTTCATAGGTCTAGTCCATTATCATCAAGGAAGGAAGCATGGTAGCATGCAGGCAGACATGGTGCTGGAGGAGCTGAGAGTTATAATTCTGGATTGGCCACAAGAAAAGAGAGTGACAATGGGCCAGGCTTGAGTATTTACAACTTAAAGACCACCTCCAGTGACACACCTTTTCTAACAAGGCCATACCTACTCCAACAAGGCCAAATATCCTAATAGTGCCACTCCTTGGTGACCAAGCATTCAGACACATGAGTCTATGAGGATCCTTCCCCTTGAGGGGTGCACGTTAGGTAGTGATCAATTTACAATTCACCTCTTGGCTGCCCTTAAAGCAGTAAATTATGAAAATATCAAAGAGGTCATCTAGGACCAAATGAAATTCCTAGAGTGCCTTACAAAGTTTCTGTTATAATATAATAATCTGGATCACCAAACCCCAGTTGGGGAAAAAAAAAAACAACTTCTCATGATCCATTTCTCTCAAAGTTTCCCTGACATTAGGGCCAAACATAAGCATCTAGAAAGGAGGTCCCTCACCCTCACAGGAAGAAATCATACCTCTGGCCTTCAAGGTGTACCATTAAGAGAGATGAAAGGGCCCAAAACCAAAAATACCAAATGCTGGGTAAGGCCTTCTAGCCAGCCACAGCAACTGCCTGAGCTGTCTTGCCTCCCAAAGGCTGATATCTTCTGGATCCCTGCTTCAAATTTAGTCAAGAGGATTACTAGGCCCAGGCCTGCCTGAACCTTTGGAACCACCTTGACCATATCCAAGGTGTCACTGTGCTGTTGACTGTCCCCATGTCCCTCATGGTGTGGGGAAATCAGACCCAGACCACTCTTCAGCTGACCTCCTAGGTCTGTCCATGGACAACTGAGGGGGTCTACTCCCTTAGCCTGACCATCACAATCTCTGACAGGGAGCCCTGAGTAGTTATTACAGTATCAGGACAACCTTCTTGACACCAGAGCCACTTACTCAGTCCTGACAAAGCTTTAGGGATTCACCTTTCCTTCTCATTCCCCTATTGTTGGGGTAGGGGATAGCCATACCAACCTCACCAAACCACACCACTCAGTTGTATCATTAGGGGTATTCCTCTTACCCACTCCATCCTACTGGTAGTGTCTTGTTAGGGTTTTATTTCTGTGAAGAGACACCATGGCCATGGCAACTCTTACAAAGGGAAATATTTAATTGGGGATGGCTTACAGTCTCAGAGGTTTAACTCATTATCATTATGATGGGAAGCATGGTGGCATGCAGGCAGACATGGTGTGGAGAAGGAACTGAGAGTTCTACATCTGGATGGTCAATCAGCAGAAGAAGAATGCCACACTTGGCATGGCTTGAGTTTCTGAGAGTCCAAAGTCCAACCCCTAGTGTCACATCTTCTCCAACAAAATCATACCTACTCCAACAACTCCATACATCATAATAGTGCCACTCACTATGGCTAAGTTTTTAAACACCTAAGTCTATTGGGGTCATTCCCATTCAAACCACTACAGATACTAAATTGTCCCATCCCCTTGTTAGGAAGAGACCTTCTAGCCAAAGTGGTGTCTTCTGTTTCTTCCACTCCTCCCATCTACTTGACCCTAGGCTTGCTGACAATTCCCCTCTTCCTTCTCCTCCAAACCACACAATCCAACAAACCTTTTCTCTTGTCAGCCTCCCAGAGGGATCCTCAAATATGGGACACCCAAAACCCATTTAGTCAAATATCACCCCCGTCTCATCATCCAAATATAAAACCCTGCCTAGTACCCACTCTCTCTCCAAAGTCTCAGGAGACTTAATCTCTTATCTCTAACTTCCTAAGAAAAAAATTTTATACCCTGCCTCTTCCCCCTTTAACACTTCCATATTCATGGTATAAAAAAAAAAACAAACAAAAAAACAAACAAAACAAAACAAAAAACAAAACAGAACAAACCACTTGGTTCAGGATATCTTACCCACTAACTCTGCAGTACCTAACCCCTGGTCTCTCTAAACCATCCCCCCCTCTGAGACCTTTCATTTATCTGTCTTAGACCTCAAGGATGCATTCTTTTCCATTCCTCTAGATCCCCAAACACAAAATCTATTTCCCTTTACTTGGACTGATCCACACACTCACCTTTCTACTCAATTCACTTGGGTCATACTACCACAGGGGTTCGGGGACACCCTGCATCTATTTGACCAAGCTTTGGCCCCTTATTTACTCATTTTGTCTCTTCCCGAATCCAAGCTTATATAATTATAATATATAGATGATCTCCTCTGTAGTCCATCCTTATAAATTAGTCAAGCTGATGCCTCTATTCTACTAGACTTCCCGTATGGCAATGACATAAGGTCTCACCCTCTAAGGTTCAGTTGTCCACCCCTCAGGTTACTTATTAGGGACTATTACTTCAACTCACAAGGCCACTACCCTAGATAGAAAACACCTAATCCCATCACTCTCAGTCCTCACAACTATAGAAATTCTGTCCCTTCTAGGGGTCCTTCACTTCAGAGGGCCAATCTCCCTCCAATTGCATAGTGGTCCTGAGTTACTTCTTAAAAATCTCAAACTTTATCCAAAGATCTTAAGATTCCTTGGCACTTTTGTATCCCATATCATCCCGTCTTTGGGAAAGTCTGATCGAAACAATTGTTCCCTCAAAAACATTCAACTAAGCTTTCATAAGAACTTCACCTAGATTGGGAAAACTTCTACCTCATACTGCTCCTCATACCTCTCTCCATTTCTCTATTTGAGCTTATGTGTGAGGTATTGACCCTAACTCAGTCTCTTATCTCAGCCATCACCTCTCTCCACTCACCTGCTTAGCTCCCTGCTCCCATACCTGTGCTTTATGTTCTGGACATTCACTGACAGTTCTCTACGACGGCCATCTGACCAGTCCAACCCCTTCTTAATACTTGGGACATGGTCCTTCTCTCTCTGCCACACCAGCAAACCCTACCCTTCTTCCCTGAAATGGAAAAGCTTGAAATGAGTCATCTTTGTTACTCCTATTGCTGTTAAACTTGAAGGACTCCCCCTCTGGATATGCTTATCACATCTTAAATTTTTCTCTCCCAAAATTTTGAACAATGGGACAAATCTTTATTTTACACTTCAGTTCCCACAGGCCCTTGCTCCCTTAAGTTCCAGAAGACACAGAGACTACCTTTGGTTTCAGAAGCATGAGGCCTCACACAGTTGACCATGCTCAAATCCACTGGATTGGGCCTTGTTTACTCCTCTATTTGTTCCCATCTGTAAGTGCCCAAGGCATATGGATGTTTAATTTCCAAGTGTTCCCCACTATAGCCAACAACCCATCCTAATAGGATCAGGAATTTTTCTATACAAGGCTTTCAAATGCTGGTCCAGTTCCCTTTAACTCCCTTATTCATCTCTACTTCACCAGGACTTAACTTCATACCTGTTTTCTCTATGATCAAAAGGAAGATTACTGTAAGAAATGTCCAGAAACTTATGGAGGTTGCCCATATTGGTCCTGTAAATACTATGAAACAAATATGGGCCATTCTAATCCCTGCTCTCATCTTTACACATAGGAGAGATCCTACCACCTCTATCTTCAAGATCCATGGGATACCAGATGGGAGAAACTGGCAAACTGTATTATGACCTGTTCTGCAGGTACCCAGTGGGCACAATCAAAATACAAAGAGTATATACCTCACTCCCCCAAAATTTATATAGCAAAAAAAAAAAAAATAGAATATGTGTTCCAACACTCATCAAAGATTCTTACCTCCCTAATGTCTCCCTTCTGGGATGACACTTAGCTCTTTATCCTTATGGTCACTCTATCTCTTGTTTCAGACCTTAACCTCCACATATCAGCTACTATATAACACTCTGTCTGGCTGCTTTGAAGAATGCTAGTTGTGTATTTCTCCCAGATCAAGCTCACAACCCCCACTTATGGCTTCACCCATCACTTTATCACCTCTTCCCTTTACCTCTTGTCAATTGCTCTGAGCCAAAAATCATTAGCCCTTTATCTTTTCCACATCCCTCAAGTAACACAGACTACTTTAACTTGTTAGGAACACAATTTGTGGGCACACTGGATTTTTTTTAGACTGTAATAATACCCTAATCCTCATCACTACCACCTAGTCCCTATGCTCACATGTGCTGGGGGATGTCTTTCTGTATGCTGTAAATATATGTGTTTCCCATTGGTTAATAGATAAGATGATTTGGCCTATGGCAAGGAGCTTAGAGGTAAGCAAGAAATCCAAAGAGAGAGACAGGAAAGAGAAAGGTGGAATCTGGAGAGATTCCAGCCTGCCACCCAAGGAACAGCATGCCAGCAGACCGGTAAAGTCACAGAACATGTGGCAAAACATAGATTCACAGAAATTGGTTAATTTAAGATATAAGAGCTAGCTAGCAAGAGGCCTGCCATGAGCCATGCAGTTTGTAAATAATATTAAACTTCTAGATGATTATTTTATAAGTGGCTGCAGGACCACAGGGCTGGTTGGGTCTGGAGAAAACTCTGGCTAATATTGACACCTCCATCTTCTATGACACTCATTTTTACCATTGCCTACCCACCAGGTGGTCTGGAACTTGTGCACTGGTGTTCCTATTTCCAAAAATAAGGGTGGTACCCAGTGAAAAATCCTTGTGGATTCCAGTTGTGGAATTTATAGTGACATGGCATGAAAAATGAGCAGTTCAAATCCTGCCCCTTCTCACAGTCCTGGGTAACTACTGACATTATCACTGGAGCACTGGCACTAACTACTTCCCTAAAAATAATTCCATCAATTTTCCTCACAGTTCATCCAAAACCTCCAGTGTGTGGCTCAGATCATTTTTAACCTACAGTGCCAAGAAGACTCACTAGCACCCATTAGACCTACTAACATCACAGGAAGGTGACTCTTTCATAGGAAGAAATGTCACTACTATGCCAACCAATTGGGTGTAGTAAAAGAGAAGATCCAACAACCTCAGATAGATCTTCAAAAATGTAATGAATATGCCTCTGGCTAGTAGATCATTGACAGTCCAACATGGAAGTGGATATTGCTCTTTTTAATCCCTCCTTCTCCTTCTGTTCCTAATCCTATTAATTGCACTATGTCTTATAAACTTCTTATGTATATTTCTTCAATAATATGTTCAAAAGCCTTCTAGTCAAAATTTTAACCAGTTGCTATTGCAGGATTGTTAGCCCCCAACTCGGGAACCAGAGTCCTACAATACCCCAATTATGCCCTAACAGTTAAGATCAATTTTGCCCCAAGGACTTTGATGGTCCACTTAGCAAGATAGTCTAATGATAACATCTCCCCCTTTTCTGACCCTTGGTTGGTTATCAATAGTAGATTTAAAAAAGGGAAAAAAATATAGGTAACAGGCCATTGAAAAATCACCCTGCCCATGGCCTAAGCCAGAACCCAGGACTTGGAAATCCCTGCCCTCATTACTCAGGGTTGATAAACAATACTTCCAGCCATGCTGTGATTTTCCACTAGCTGATTGCAGATGGTGCAAAAACCCTATAAATATCACTTTCTCCACCCAGCATGCTGCTGTCTCTGTTCTTGCTCAAAGGCAATCACCATTCTTCATTTCTCCCCAATAACTCTCTTATGTGAGGGTGTGCTGTGTGACTTTGTAGTGTTCCTTGGCTCCCATTTGCCAAGAAAATCTTGTGCCAGAAGGCCCTTTCACTTTAGACCCTCAATTTATTTTAATATAAAATCTCATATTTAAGAGCAATTGGTGCTCTGCTTTTGTTATCCTGTGAGTTACTTTGACTATTGTAGGCCTTATGCATTTTCAAAAAAATAGAGTAATTTTTCTTCATATATATAAATAGCTTCCTGGAAATTCCATTGGTAGTCTATTAACAATAGTTCAAGATGAGAATTGGGCCATTAGTTATCAGTTCAGAGTTTTCTATTGCATCAATGCAGGCCATCTTTGCATTGATTTACATCTACTTTAATTACTGTAGAGATGTTTCAAATTTTCACATCAAATTTCTGTATATTCCTTGCTAGACACATACCTATGTATTTTATTTAAAAATTAAAAACCCAGATCAATCCATATGTGGCCTTTATTGATGCAAAAACAAACATAAATGGCACAGAAAAATATAAGATCCAGATAATGTATAAGATTGTAGCCTCCTGATTTCTCAGACAGGGAGGCAAAAAAGGAGGGGACTAGTTTAAGGTAATAAAATATTTCTCCTGCAATAAAACAGTACACATGCCTTTATTGTACAAAATCTGACTTTTTACATTCATACAATAAACTGACTTTGCTAAACAAGCAAAAAACTATTATTATCATCATCATCATCATCATCATCATCATAATCATTTTAAGTGTATATGACGTGTGTTTACAGGCACATTTGCTGTGGTGTGTATGTGGAGGTCAAATGACAGCTTTGTGGAATGGGTTCTGTCTATCTTCATGCAGGTTCTAGCATTCATCTCTGGTCACCAGGGTTGCCCAGCAAGCGCCTTTCCATTGGAGCCATCTTGCTCTCCCTAACTGTTCTATTTTTGATGCTACTGTAAATGTTATTTTAAATTGCATTTGTTTTAAGTATATATGTATGTGTTCATGGGTATGTCTATGCTAAAAGGACCTAGTGGGGTCAGAAGAAGTGGATTTTCTGGAACTGGGATTACAAATGGGTGTGAAGCATCATGTACGTGCTGGGAACCACACCTAGGTTCTCTGGCAGAGCAATAGGTGCTCTTAACTATAAAGTCATTTCTCCAGTCCTGTAAATGATATTTTTAATTTGTTTCAATTTTCTTTTTGGTATATGGAAAACATGTGTCCCTTTTTATATCAATATTGTATCCTGCAATTTTAAGAAATAGTTTTGTGTAAAGCCTTTAATATTATCTACATGGATAAAAGTATCAGTTCAGAGAAAGTTATTTCTTCATTAGCCATCATAATTATTAGTTAACAAGTATTATTATTTAACATCAGTACTAATGATATTAAAAGAGTATGGTTGAAGTTTTTGCATCTATGTCCATGAGTGGTATTATCAGCAGCTCTCCATTTTAATGAATGAATTTACTTGATGTAATTATAGTAAATTTCACCTTATAAAAATGACTTGGGAATGTGTCCATTTTCTGCACAATAATGTAAAGAGTTTGTATAGTAGGATTTTTCACCCAAACCCTGTGCTTCCTTTTGGGATACTATTAGAAATCTGTTCATTTAACTAATAATTACAGAATTGTTTTAAATCACCTATTGATATTCATGTGAGTTTTAGTGCTCTGTCTCTCAATAAATTATTATGAATATATATTTGTTTGTAATATCCCTTTATTGGGCTTTTTGTTCATGTGAGATGATACCTCCTTCATTTCTATTATTTATAATTAGCACCTGATCTTTGTCCTATCTCAGAGCACTGATAATTTTAATATTTTAAGAGAACCAGTTTTTTTCCTTTTTCTTTCCATTTAACTTTCAGTGATTTCTGGCCAAAGTTTAATTTCTTTTCCAATGCATTAGTCTTAAATAGGCCATTTCTCTAGTTTTAAATTCATAAACTTAAAGCTTTGATGCCTTTAGTCTTTTTGATTATAAGTTAATGCTAAACATTTCCTTTTTAAAAATATATATATTGTTGTGGGGATATTTGATCACCCTGTGTGAAGATGTGTTTCTGTTTTACCTCACCTGCTTAAGGAACCTTCTAATAGTTTTATTAGAGAGCTGAATGGCCAATGGCTAGAGAGGAGAAGACAGATGGAACTTCCAGGCAGAGATAGGAACTCTGGGAAGAATCTGAGAGGCAGGGGATTTGCCAGCAAATGCAGAGGAAGTCAGATTTATGGTACTGAGGAGAGGTAATGAGCCACATGGCAGAATATAGATTTCTAAACATGGGTTAAGGTTTAAGAGCTAGTTGGAAACAAGCCTAAGCTAAGGCCAAGCTTTCATAATTAATAAAAAGTCTCTGTGATATTATTCAGGAGCTGGCAGACCAAAGAAAGACCAGCTACATATGGCATCCAACATGGAGACAGGTGAGCCCAAGCATAGGGCCTGAGAAATCCCAGAAAATTTCCAGAAAGGATTTGAACATGGCTTCCTAACAAACTCAGTTTCTCTGGCAGTCCTGATGCATACAGAGGCACAGCATACAGAGGCCCAGCTCCTTTATGGATCTGAGTGCTTGGTGTGTAAGATCTGGATGAATACAGGCATGCTGAAAGCCAGACCCGCACCAAGAAAACCATTGACAGGTGCACTATGCTTAAATATGTGTTTAGGTGCTGAAGAATGAAAAGAAAACAGACAAAGACAATCATGAAACATAAAATAGCCTGAAAATAGTAAAATGAAGTCTTTCAAGAGAGAATAAAGTAATGTTTTAAAAAATAAGCCATGTAAGGATAGAAAGTGCCATAATACAGGGAGTTTGGACCCTATATAATGCTTCATGAATGTTAATTTTTAAATACTAATGAACAAAATATGACAGCTGCTGAGAGACACTGCATTGTGGAAAAAAACCTGCTAGTTTAAATAAGCCTATATAGTTTAAGAATACTTTAACTTCAGAATGGAATACAGGAAATGTGTTGCATTGGGTGCTAGGTTATGCCTTTGTTTCCACTGGAAAGGAAAAGCTATGGTTTTCATCAAAATTAATAAAGATCAGATTTGACCAGGTGAAACCTCATAATAATCTTGCATACAAACATAAAGGAAGAAATCAAGAAAAACTACAAGACAAGTAATGGATATGCTGATTCCTCTACATAGAAACAGTTCTGAAATTGATTAATGCATAATAAATGTTGTTGGCTACAGAGTCCTCATGATTTATTTATTATTGCAAGCCATCCTTGCATATAGCATGGATGGAGATTTATATTACAGTTTGGCTATATAGTCCAAACAGACTTGTAAAGTTGACAATTGCTTTTTACCAGCTAAAACAAAAAGTAGAAAATCATCTTTATCTGATTTGTGCACACCACACAATCCATACTTGTATTAATGCAGATATGTATGTTACCTTTAAAAGTATGTGTGTGTTTGCATAAAAATTGCCCAGACACCAGTGAAGACAAGACAAGTAGGGCAGCCTCTCAGAATGTCTCCACCAATGTTTCCTCAAAAATTTGCATCCAGGACAACTTCAAAGCTGCTAGCTGAGATGGTCCAGGCTCACAGACTACTCCAGTCAAGACTTCTGTACTTTCTCATCATACAGAAACTGAACAACAAATGATACAGCAAGCTGTCCAGGACTTAACCATTATCCCAATTTTCTCAGGGTCCTCTAAAGATCCCAACACCCCTAGACAACAGGAAGTAATTTTAAGAACATAACATCCACATTCCCAAGAGGTGGGGTAGGTGGGTTTTGGTCATTTGGTGGGTTAAGGATGTTTGTCATAGTTTAAGGGATTTAGTTGCAAGTTACTATTTTTCATAGTCAGGGAGGAAACTAAGCAAAGGAAGTTAGATTAAGGGATTCCTTTCTCTCTATTTTTCCTCTATCCTTCTTTCTCTCCTATCTGGTAAAAAAGGGAGGGATTGGGGGATATATAGGATAAAAGGATAGATTATTGAATCTAAATACTTTTAAGTCAAACTTTAAACTAAATAGCAATTACTAGTCTCAAACATTTTATATTGGTATGGACTTTTGTATACTGATACAAATTCAAGGTTATTTTTATAACACTGTATACATGTTTCTATTGTTCTTTAAGATACAGTACCTATGCCACTCATTTAAAAATAAAATGTAAATTTCTAATCCTTTAAAGCTATTATTACAATCTGTTTAGTATAATTAAAAAATACACCTTAGTAGTTTATCTATAATAATCAAACTTGTAGTTATGTTAGGTATGTTTTCAAAGATAGAGATATATTTTAGATAGGTAGATGGTCTTCTAATATTTCAGAGGACTACAGAATATGGCATTTAAGATGTTTTAGAAACAAAAGGCTTTTCATGACAATAAGACATGTTTGTTCCTGGCAGCATAAATTTACTTCAGAAAAAAGGATGATGGGTGTAGGCAGATTTTTCTATCCTACCATCCAGCCTCCAAATAACCACATAGAGACTTATTATTAATTATGAAAGCTTGGCGAATAGCTTAGGCTTATTTTTAACTAGCTCTTATAACTTAAATTAACCCATTTCTATTCATTTAAATGTTTCCACATGGCTCATGGCTTATTTCCTCATCTCCTACATATCATGCTTCCTTCATTTCTCCTCATAACTCCACCATTCTTCTCAGAGTCCTCTGTGTCTGGAAATTCTTTTTTTTTTTTTTGAGACAGGGTTTCTCTGTGTAGTTTTGTGCCTTTCCTGGAACTCACTTTGTAGACCAGGCTGGCCTCAAACTCACAGAGATCCTCCTGGTTCTGCCTCTTGAGTGCTGGGATTAAAGTCATGCACCACCATTGCCTGGCCAGTATGTCTGGAAATTCTGACAAGCTATTGGCCATTCGGCCTTTTCATTAAACCAGTAGCACTGATTTATCTTCATACACTGTAAAGGAACATTCCACAACATTTCCCCCTTCTTGTCTAAATGAAAAGCAAAGGTTTTACTCTAAGATAATAAAACTATAAATAATTAGAACAATTATCAGGTAAGAATTACACTTACAATATCTAATCTATCTGCATTTGTCGTATTTGGAGAAAATACCACATTATTTATTTTATCTCAGTAAGTCTGAAGCTCTGTACCTAATTTACCTTCTCTTATAACTAAGAAAAACTACAACTATAACTACCTAATCTTCAGGTCCATCAAAGACCCAAGAAGGGTAAAATGGTACTTGAGTGAACAGGAAGTGCAGAGCAAACAACTGCCAAATTATAGAAATGACAGAAACAACTGGTGGCCTGGACAGTCACCCAAGTTTCCTCTTCAGTGTTGGGACATCCATCTTTGGCCTACAGGTCTAGAATATCTGACAGACTTTTATGGAAAACAGGAATTTTGAAGGACTGTCCTACCTTGTCTTGGCAAAGCTCAGCAAATGCTTTTCTTGTGTCCTGCTTGTCCAATCTGGACAGCATACTGTCAGCAGTTGAGGCAAGGACAGTTTCTATGCCCAGTGGCTAACGTTTGCCACAAAGAAAGCAAACTCCAAATGTAGGTTCTTAGGATGTCCATCATCACTTTTTGAAGTAATTTGTGATGTCAGGAATAGATGTGTCTCACTGTCATGAAAAGACTTATATTATTAATACATTTTAAATGCTATATTCTGTAGACCTTTGAAGTTTTTGAAGATCACCTGTCTATTTAAAATATATCTCCAACCCCAGAAACATACCTAGCATGACTATGTTTGATTGTTATAGTTGACTAAATATTAAACTGCATTTCTTTATTATCCTATATAATTTGTAATAATAACTTTCAAGGACTAGGAATTTACATTACATTAATAAATGAACTGTTAAGGTACAATACTTTAAGCAAGAGTCATTCTATATACTTTTAAACTGAAAAAGCAGCTATTAATCTTAAATACTTTATATTGGTAGGGATTTTTTTTATTGATACAAAGTTAAGGTTATTCTTCTTATACTGTATATATGTTTCTACTGCTTTTTCAGTTTAAAAGTATATTCAACATTCTACCCTTTTATCTCATCATTTCTATATTATATCTTTCCCTTTTCCCTTTTGACAAAGATCCTTGAGTCTAACCTCTTCTGTTTAGCTTTCTTCCTGACAATAACCAATAACAACTTGTAACGAACCCTTGTAAGTGATGACAAACATCCGTACCCTCTTGAGAATGTAGGTCTTGTGTTCTCTAGACTTCTTCCTGTTGTCTGGGGGTGGTAGAATCTTTGAGGGAAAATTAGGATAATGGTCAAGCCCCAGCTAGAATAGTCTTTGAGGTTTAACATACTCAGCCAACAGCCTTGAAGCTGTTCTGGATACAGAACTCTGAGAAAACTGTAACAGAGGCACTCCGAGAGGCTGAATAACCTGGGTCCACCCATTTTTATTTCTGTCTGGTCCCCTTGGTAAAAAAAAAAACACAAACTTTCAAAGGTAACATACATGTTTGCATTATCACAAGTATGGACTATGTGTTGTGCAGAAGCCAGCCAAAGATGGTTTTTTGTTTTATGTTTGAGCAGGTAAAATATACATCACCTATCTTGTAGTTTTTATAGGTTTATTTCTTTGTGTCTGCAGCCAGGATTTTCAGGGGGTCTTCCCAGATCAGATCAGATCAGGTCAGATCTCTATCAACCTTGAATGAATCCATAGCCTTTTCCCCTCCCTGTGGAAACAAAAGCATAACCTCTTCCCCAACATAACATTTTTTACTTCCATTTTGAATTTAAGACATTTAAAAAATATAAGTTGGTTTAATTTAGTGGTTTTTATAATCCAATATTTCTCAACAGCCATTGTTTCTCATTTGCAATCCAAAAGTTTAAAGTCAATGCAACATTGTACAGGATCCAGAGTCCTTATGTATTTCCCATCTCTGCATGGCTTATTCTTTTTGTAATTACTACTCTCTTTAAAGACTTTATTTTATTATTTTAACTATTTTAATGACTTTCTATACCCTTTTTCTTTTTGTCCTTAAACTTCTGCACATTGTTAAATGCACTAACCTGTTCAGAGACTTTTTTCCATCTTCACCCTCTTTACTGCATTTTTGTAACCTTTCTGTCTGTGTGAGCAAAACTTAAGCCACTGCACAACTGGCTCATCACATGCTGGCTGCTTAATCCCACAGGAAGTGGTCAGGAGACATGTCTCTTTATTGTGGCCTACATTAGAGACGGCAGGACTTTGAAGCTACGTTTGGCTGGTTTTGTGTGTTTGGAACCATTGTTTTTTAGCTTCCTTGGGTCTTATATGAAAATACATGCTCCCACATTCCATTTGTAGTCATATATCTCTGGCCCACCATCCAGCTCCCAATAATAACAGAGATTTATTATTGATTTTGAAAGCTTGACAAATAGTTTAGGCTTGTTTCTAACTAGCTCTTATAACTTAAATTAGTCCATTTCTATTCATTTACATGCTACCACATTGCTCATGGCTTATTACCTCATCTCCTACATGTCATGTTTCCTCTGTGTCTACTCATGACTCTGCCCTTCTTCTTCCCAGTGTCCTCTGTGCTTTCAAATCCTGCCTCGCTAATGGCTGTTCAGCCTATTATTAAACTAATTGCAGTGACATATCTTTACACAGTTTAAAGGAATATTTAATTAAAAAAAATGGGCATCAATGAATCCCCAAATGGAACTTGCTTTCAATCTGGCAAGCTAGCCACTAGATAAGAAACTCTCCTTGCCTCAACTGCTGACAGTATGCTATACAAATTGTGCAAGCAACACACATATAAAGTCAACTGCCCAACTTTGCCAAGGAAAGATAGGCCAGTCCTTCAAAATTCCTGCTTCACAGAAAAGTCTGTCAAATATCCTAGGCTGTAGGCTGAAGATGGATGCCTTAACACAGCAGAGAAACCTTGGGTGACTGTCCAGGCAGCCAACTGTCTCTCTCATTTTTATAGTGTTGGAAGTTGCTTGCTCTGCACTTCCTGTTTCCTTAGGTAATAGTTTATCCTTCTCAGATTTCTGATGGGATTGAATACTAGATAATTACAGTTGTATAGTTTTCTTTTTACTAAATTCAGAAAAGAAACTAAAAAGAAAAAAAGCTGTAAAGCCTGTAAAGGTTAAGAGACATAAGAGCTTAAATTGTTTAACTAAGAAAATGTTTTAGGTCTAAAAAGATATTTTTAGGTTGGTAATACAAGTTACAATAGAGAATGATCTAGGATAGATAATAGTGTACTTTTTCCAAAGTTGCCAGATACAAATGGACTGGACATTGTGAATGTAATTTTTACCTGATAATTATTCTTATTATATATAGTTTTACTTTGTTAGAGTTAAAACCTTTCCTTTCATTTAAACAAAATAAAAGGTAAAATGTTGTAAGACATTTGACCACACTGTGTGAAGATATGTCACTCTTCTACCTCACCTCCCTAATGCATTAAACCAATGCCTAAGCTCATTGGTTTAATAATGAACTGAATGGTCAATAGCTAGTCAGGAGAGGATAGACAGGACTTCTGGGAAGAGATGGGAATTTGGGGAAGAATCTAAGATGTGGAGTATTTGCTAGCGAGATGCAGAGGCAGTCAGATGTATAGTCCTGAGGAGAGGTAATGAGCCATGTGACAGAAGGTAGATTAATATAAATGAGTTAATTTAAGTTTTAAGAGCTAGTTGGGAACAAGCCTAAGCTAAGGTCAAGCTTTCATAATTAATAAAAGTCTCTGTGTCATTATTTTGAAGCTGGTGGTTCAAAGAAAGAACTGGGACTACATTTTTTTTTTTATTTCCAATTTTTATTTATGTATTTTTTTCTTTCATGTCAGGTACCATGTACATGCAGTTTCCACCCAGGGTAGAAGAAGGCATGAAATCCTCTAAAATGTACTCCATTTTTTTCTTAGCACTATTTGTTGTTGTTGTTGTTTTCTTTATTTCATGAAATTTAGTGTGGGGACCCCAATTGAAATTGAACACTTCATCCTCACATGGGGTTTCTCCTTTTCCTTAATAAACTGCCATTTGCCTATGGGCCACATCTCTTTCCTCTGTATCTTTGACAGTCTTTGTCTCTTATTCCTCCCCTTTGGGGGCAAATAATTCTTCTTTGTGCTGAGAACTTGGTCTTGGTATATCCTGAGCTGATACCTTTACCTTTGTTTAGTAAGTCACATTTTTGTTTTTTGAAAATATATTTTAATTTCTGTTGGTTTTTCTCTTGTAGTCAGTGACTCCACTGTCCTAGGGTTGTAGGTTATCAAGGAACTTGCAATACACAGAACAGAGGACATGGGACAAAAGCACAGTAAGAATGTGGCCATTTATGTGAGCAGGTGTAGGGATATTTAAAGTGGCCTCACCCAGATAGGTGTTGAGTGGAGATGTTTCAAAGTAGCTTTCTGGACTATGTAATATTAAACCAAGAGGAAGTGGGGAACAAATATATGAAACAAGAAACTGATGTAATGGGTAGCCATTCCAGCTTTGACCTGAAAGTTCCAACCCCCATTGAGGCTTCAGTAAAGGTCACACCTACAAGGTGGGGCTGAGAGAGGATGTTGAAGACCCAGTTCCAGATGCCAGGGCTCTCTTGGTTCCTGGACGCTGGACGCTGGAGGTAGACAGAGCAGAGTTCTCCAGAGAACACCACTGGACTGTGACACACCTTTCCCAGACCCTGCAACCTACCTATCCCTTCAATTGTAAGTTATACCACAAAATAAACCTCCCATTTAACTACGTGGAGTGGCCTTAATAATTTCACCAATACACTGAGTTCAAAATGCACTATTTCCCATTTCAGTGTTTTCTATATGCTCCAGAAAGGCAACATCATCAACTACATATTTTTCCCTCTTAGAGTCTATTCAGAATTTAAAAACTAAGTATGGGCCTATGCTTGCTTAGGAAACAGAATTGAAAAACAAAGAATTTATTCCAATGTGTAAAAACCAAAAAAAAAATATGTGCAGAACCAAAATGTCAACAGAAAAATATGCTCTTGAAATTTCTTCTCACATCTAGCAACACACAGCAAGAGCTCATTGTTGCCAGAGGTGTGGTGGAATCTGTGGCTTCTAGAGGATGTGAAACTCCACTTATGATGTCAGCATGGTCAGAGGTGCCATTTCTGTTTGGCTAAAGTATGGCCTGAGTTATGTGGGACCTGCTTCACCTATGATTTTGAGTCAATGACTCAAACTGACTTACAGATTTTTTGCAAATGTTTCTAATTGTCGAGAAACAGGAGGAACTGTAAGAGTGTGAATTGTTGAGACTAAGATTGGAGAGGCACGGGGACAAATAGCCAAACGAATGGAAGCACATGAATTATGAACCAAAGGCTGTGGAGCCCCCAGCTGGATCAGGCCCTCTGGATAAGTGAACCAATTGAATAGCTTGATTTGTTTGGGAGGCATCCAGGCAGTGGGACCTGTCCTTAGTGCATGATCTGGCTGTTTGAAACCTCGGGCTTACACAGGGACACTTTGCTCAGTCTGGAAAGAGGGGACATAGATATATGCAAGGGATCATACTGTTTTTCTATTCTATTCTATTATTATTATTATTATATAAATACTTTACTTTTATGTTATAGTTCTAAAGAATTTAACTCAGAAATTTATTGAGCAAATGCTCTTTGACTACACTGCCTCTGGTTATTTTTAGACATACTGAATTTAAGTAGTGAATAGTTGGGGTCTTCAGAGAAGCTACTTGCTGTGACATGGTGTATGAACTGAAGACTAAATGGAAAATGCCTTTGGAATGCATATATTTATAAATGTCTATTAGGTGAGTTATTGAAACATTAGCCTGGATGAGGAGACGAAGAATCCAGAAAATAAGACATGAAGTACAAAAAAGGAGGATGACAAACAGTCATGAATGCTACCTCATCCATTTCTGTCACATACAACTTATAATTCTATTTTAAATATATTCCATATGAGTTTTCCTTTGCACTGATTTTTATATTGAAAATTTCATTATGAATATCAGACTAACAATATTGTAAGATATAGATTATGTAAAATTTACATAGAATTATTAGGAAGCCACCTGAGTACATAATTTTTTAATGGAATGTTTGCCAAGATTTTAGAAGGTATATTTGCAGAAAAAAGAAACAACTAAACCAAGCCAAAACAAAACAAAAATCCTTAAAATTTTCTAGAAAAAAAGTCTAATATTCTCTTCTATTAAAAATGCATGTGTTGGGCTGTAGAGGTGACTCAGCAGTTAAAACCATTGACTGCTCTTCCAGAGGACCCAGGTTTAGTCCCAGCACCCACATGGCAGCTCACAACTGTCTGTGTCTCCAGCTCCAGGGGACCTGTCACCCTCACTCAAACACACATACAGGTAAACCAAAGCACATAAAATAAAAATGAATAAATCATTAAAATGTGTGCATTTAGTAGTTGACTAACAGTTATCCTAGTGCTGGGCACCCATTTCACACATGTACATTCTCTAGATGACTCCTGTGATCTTTGTTCACATAACTGGATTGCTTTTGGAAACAATTTCTATCATGTCTTTTGTGGAATTCAACATGGGCAGTCAGTCTGCCTGTGATAAATTAAATTCTTACTTTATAGAGACAGACTTCAAAGCAGAGCTGGTAGAACACAGGCTCCTGCTTTTCTGGTTCTTTGTAACTGTTTGCATTGTGAGCACTGGTCACAAAGACCATGATTTAGTAAACTGAATGTTCTGGAGGGCCTGGGATAGCTGCTTATGGTGACTTATTATTGTCCCTGATGAGAAAATCGGGAGGACTCTGCAGCATTACAGTGTTTAATGCTACAAGAAAACTAAAGTAACAAATGAGCTCCCACTGGCATGTTCTACTCACCAGGCCTGTGCAAGTCTTTGGGAGACCCAAGCTGCTACTTAGTAAAGAAGGAGCAGATCACCGAGCTTAGTGACTCATTCCCAATACCCCAGCGCTTGAGAGGCTGAGACAGGAGGACCACCATGAGTTCAAGGACATTTTGGTTTATACAGTGAGTGTCCAGGTCAGCTTGGACTATGGGGTGAAATTGTGTCTCAAATTTTAAATATATGTGTAAATTTTAAAAATTAAAAATTTTAAGAATCAAAAGGGAAGAAAAAATATGATTATACACTCAGTTATAAGTTGTGATTTTCTGTACTCAATAGGAAAACTTGTTATTGTTTGAAATTCATGGAAGTACTTTTCTCAAAATGGATAAGACAGATTGGTCCTGGCTGTGGGAAAATGGCACTAAAATACAGCAAACCTGGTAAGTGCACTGTTTGGATGATGTCTGTGAAGTACAAGAGTCCTGGTGTGGGAGGGGCAGCATCCTACATGAATGGCAAACTCAGAAAGTTCAGTGTTTGAATAAACTGTCCTTTGCTGAGAAAGGTGGGATTTTCGTGGGTGGGTAGGTAGACACATACAATTAGAAAAGATTTGTCTGCAGTTTTTAAGTTAACTCCATTTTATACCCTTTACACATTTAATTTATTAGCCTTTGTCTAGTATTTGTGCATAGTTTGGAGTAAGATTTTAATCTAAAATTCTCGATTATACTTTCTTGTCATTTGGCCCATAATTTGATTTGCACACAGTACAGGCCCAGTATTTCCTATGAAGTCCTCTACTCTGTAATTAAAAGAGTAACTCTAATAGGATTTATTATTGTTTTTGTAAGTATTTCTTATTTTATTCCTTTTGGCTTATATTCATTTTAGCTAGTACTACAGTTGAGATAAAATTAAAATTTGCAGATTCCTCATCTTGATTTCATAAACATATTGTTTTATTTTACACAGATTACATGGTTCAGAAAAGAGCTATTAGTTGTCATTATCTAAGTGAAAATCATATTTGTCTTGCATACTTGTTCTCTAAAAAACGTACATACTTGTGAAGTTAATGTATAATGCCTGTTTTAGTAATACATGTCATTAATGGATTGTGCAAAATAAATTTTTTTAAATTACATCGATTATTTGCTGATTTTGTGATCTTAAATTATTTCTAAACATTTTTTCCTTGAATGCCAATTTTTTCTAAAATTTTACTTTTGTAAATTGTATTGGAAGTGGTGTATAAGGCTCAGACTTTGAAGACTGAGACGTAAGGACTGTGAATTTGAGTCCAGTCTGGACTGTATTAAATTCTATTTAAATGAACAAATAAGTATGCTGAGATAATTAAACAGGTAAAACTCTTTGCCACTGAGTATGATGAAATGAGTTCAATTCCTCAGACCCACAAGGTAGAAAGAGAGAAACTGTGTGTTGATTTTTTTATATGTACTCTAACAAATAAAATTTGCCTAAAGATCAGAGGACAGAGCCAGCCACTAGATTAAACATAGAGGCCAGGCAGTGGTGGCATATACCTTTAATCCCAGCACTTGAGGTTTCATGTCTTTGCTCTCAGTATTTGGGGAGCCCACACACCATTAATCACAGCACTAGGAAGGTTGAGACAGGAAATAATAAGGCTGGGTGGAGAAAGGCATATAAGACATGAGGAGACAGGAAATCAGTTCTTTTGGCTGAGGACTCGGGGGGCATTCAGTCTGAGGATTCATGGAGGCAGGATCTTCCCCTTTCAACTGAGGAATTGGTCAGGTGAGAAGTGACTGTGTTTTTTTTCCTCTAGTCTTTCAGCATTACCCCAATATCAGGCTCCAGGTTTTTATTATAAGACCATGTAGGATTCATGCTGCATCTGATGTCCAATGGTAACAGATCTAAGAGTTGCTAACAAGGTGATTCAGCCAATGGGCTCTCTACAGTCTGGAATTCCTTTGTCTTCGCATTATTTAAGAATGGCCTCTTACAGTTATCAATTTAAAAGACTGCTTCTTTACTATACCTTTACAAGAAAAGGACAGAGAAAAATTTGCCTTCACAGTGCCTACTTATAATAATTCTCAACCTGTTAAGAAATATCAATGGAAGATTCTCCCACATGGGATATTAAACAGCCACACGCTGTGCCAATATTTTGTATGACAGCCATTAGACATGATAAGTAAGCAGTTCCCTCAAGCTATAGTTTACCATTACATGAACGACATCTTACTAGCTGATTCAAATGCAGATAATTAAGAAAAGATGTGCAAAGAAGTGAAGAAAATTCTGCCTTATTGGGGATTACAAATTGCTCCTGAAAAAATACAAAAGGAGATTCTATCAATTATTTAGGATACAAAATAGGTTTACCAAAAAATTAGACCCCAAAAGGTGCAAATTAGGAGAAGTCAATTATGGACTCTTAATGACTTTCAAAGATTGCTAGGAGACATTTTCAATCTATACACATAACTTTTTGTCTTGATATTAATGGTCACATAGAATACTAACTAAACCTAGAAAACGGCTTCATCTAGCTTCCTGTACATGATTTCAGGTTTGAGTCTCTATCTTTAACACAAATTGGTAAATGGTCTTATTCATAAAAAACCTGGAGCCAGATATTAGAGTAAAAGCTGAAAGATCAGAAGAATAGAACAAGCCACAAGTTCTTACCATTAGGAAATTCTCAGCCCAAGAGAGATCTACTTCCTGTATACTAACACCTATATCCTTTTCTGTGCCCTGTCATCATATTTTCTCTCTCCACCCAGCTACATTACTTCCTCTTTCTGCCCAGCTCTATCACTTCCTGTCTGTCTGTATGGACCTCCAGACCTCTATGGTTAACTAGTGCTGGGATTAAAGGCATGTGCCTCCACACCTGGCTCTGTTCCCAGCGAGGCCTTAAATTCACAGATATCCAGATGAATCTCTGCCTCCTGAATGCTAGGATGAAAGGCCTATGCTACCACTGCCTGACCTCTATGTTTAATATAGCAGCTAGCTTTTTCCTCTGATTCCCAGGCAAGCTTTATTTGTTAGGTCACAGATAAAATATGACCACATCTATCAGTTTTCTGCAGTTAATCATGACCACGCTTAACATTGACCTTTGACATCTCCAAAAGGATGATGGGGCACCACAATGATGATTCCATCAGGACTATGATAAGGCCATTAAACTGATAAACATCACCTAAAGATTGGCTTTGTACAACAAACTGCTCAGGACAATTTCAAGATGGCTAGCTGTGATGATCCAGCCTCACAGACTACTCTAGCCAGGACTTGAGACAAGCCCTGTACTTTCTCATTATGTAGAGACATGACAACAAATGATACAACTACCTCTCCCAGGACTTGACAATTAATCCAAAATTTTTCTTTTCAGGATTCGCTAAAGATGCCTTCACCAACAGACAGCAGGAAGTAAATTTAAAAACAGGAAGTCCACATTCCCAAGAGGTGGGGAGGGTGGGTTTTGGTCATTCAGTTCAGTGGGTTATGAATATTTATCATTGTTTAGGGTGGATGGTTACAAGTTGTTATTGGTAAATGTCAGGAAAAAAGCTAAACAAGGAGATTAGTTTCAGGATTCTTGTTTGAAAAAAAGAAGAGATATAGATATTAAAGGGGAAAAGGGTAGATTATTGAATCTACTCTGTAAGGAAAAAAGGGGGAATATGGATATGTTAAGAAAAAAAAGGTAGATTATTAAGTCTACTTTTATAAAGAAACTACTAGATTTAAATATTTTACATTGGATTGGACTTTTGAATATTGCATACAAATTTTGTATATTGATACAAAGTTGAGACTATTTTGGTTAGAGCATACTGTGCATACACTTCTAATGATGTTCAAGGTATTGTACCTATACAACTCATTTAGCAATGTAATATAAATTGCTAGTCCTTGAAAGTTATTATTACAAACTACTTAGGATAATAAGGAAATGCAGGTTAGTAATTAGTCATCTATTATGGTAGAACTTGTAGTTATATGAGGTATATTTTCAAGGTGAAACAAATATATTTTAGATAGACATGTCATCTTCAAACCCTTCAGAGTTCTACAAAATATGGCATTCATGATGTTTTAATAACATAGTTTTTTTATGACTATGAGACATATCTGCTTCTGGCAGCACCAATCTACTTCAGAGACTATGATAGCTATCAGAGAAACTCCACATGGAATTTATTTTCTTTGTGGCATAAGTTAGCCATTGGGGTAAAAATGCCCTTGGGTTGACTGCTAACAGTATGCTGTCCAAAATGGACAAACAGGACAAAAAGAAAGGACGGCCAAACTTTGCCAAGATAAGGTAGGACAACCCTTCACAATATCCTGCTTCACAGAAAAGTCTGTCAGGTATGCTAGGCCTGTAGGCCAAAGACTGAATACCCCAACGTTGCAGAGGGATCTTGGGTGACTGTCCATGCACCCAGCTGTTTTTGTCATTTCTCACATATTTTTTGGGAAGCTGCTTATTTGCACTTCCTGATTACTCAGTTAATATTACTTCCTTGTCCAGTCTGAGAGAGTTGAAGACTAGATATTTATAATTATAGTTTTCCTTGTTAACAAATTCAGAAAAGAAACTAAGAGATGTAAAGTGTGTAAGTTTGAAAGACATCAAAAGATAGTTTTAAGTTGACAATACATGTTTAATAGAGAGTGAATTAGGTAGAACACTTTGGACTCACCAAAATAGGATAAATAAAAGAGTATTTTCTCTGAATTTGTCAAATGTTAATGGACTGGACATTGTTAATGTAATTCTTGACTATATATATTGTATATATTTATTTTACTTACTGTATATAGTTTTTCTTATATTAGCTATAACCTTCTTTTATTATTTTAGACAAAAAAGGGGAAAACTGATACCCCTAAGTTGTCCTCTTATCTCTCATGGCATATTCCTTCACTATACACACCCTATACACACACACACACACACACACACACACACACACACACACACAAATATGTGTAAAAATGAATGAATGATATCACAAATGTGGAAATTTACTATGTACAATATATTGGGGGGAATGACTGTCCCTTTAAAAATTCATATTGACATAAATTAAACAAAGTTAATAATGTCATCTAAGTACTAAGCAACTGAGCAAGACTATGAAGGAAAGAAAAGTTTCTTTGTTATTAGATTTTAAGGAACAAGGTCACTGGCTGGAGAGATGACTTACTGCTTAAATATACTCTCTGTTCTTACAGAGGATCCAGGTTCAGTTCCTAGGACTCATATGTCAGGTCACAGCTCTTTGTAACAGCAATTACATGGGATTCTACATTCTCTTCTGATCTCTGGAAACACTAGGCAGATATGTGGTACAATAAGCTCATGCAGCACACACATACAGACATCTACAAAATATAAGTCTGGAAGGAGGGAAGGAGGATGAAAGGTCACATGGTGGGTCAGGACAGATCTGAGACCCAATGCTAAAGCTGTTTTCAGGGCTTAGTACCTCTAGTAACCAGGACTCTTAAGTGAATACAACTTAGAACTCTGATATGATGTGAAGAGTTTCTGAGATCATTCTGGAACTTTAGGCAGGTGCTACTGAAGTCAGTGAGATTAATAACAATCAAGGCAAATAAGATTAAGGATCTCTGAGTCTAGCTTTGCTATAATTCAGATCTCAAATGTCCTCATACACCTGTTCCTGGATGCTTAGATCTCAGCTTCTGGTGCTACTTTGAAGGCTGTGGAATTTTAAGAAGATGGCTCCAGGCAGGGGAAGGTGGCCACTAGATGAACGCCTTTCTGTTCCTGGTCCAGTTTTCTTTGCTTACTCTGCAATCACATAAATAATCAAGCACCACATGTTTCCACCACCTTGGGGAAGCTGCTCTCAACATCATGTCCTCACTGATGAACTGAAATCCCTCAGAAACTATAAACCAAAACAATACTTTTCTTCTCTAAATTAGTTTGTGTCAGACATTTGGTCACAGTTATGATGAAGTAGTAGGGTTTTTAGGAGAAAAAGGAGGAGTCTGTGTCAGGGTGAGTTGATAAGTCCTAATTGGACATATTAGCCAAATAAAGAATTTGGATTGTTGGGCCTTCCTGTTTTGTCTCAGGAATATGTCAGTGGCCAAACAAGGAAATAGACCTTGGAGGCTAGCTTTAGGAAAGTAATCTCATGGTTGGAAAGGGAGAGAGAAGGGTAAAGAGCAAAACCTGTTGATGCCGTGTTTGCCTTTCTCAGACCTGTTAGAGAGTTCTTCAACTCATGATTCAGGTGATTGTTGACATTTTCTGTTGGAAACAATGCAGACAGAAAGACCTGGGAGCTATGGTGAAAATGGAAGTAAATTTATAAAAAATATATTCAGATTTCTGATTTCTGGCCCCAAATGTAAGGTACTTAGGAGCTGCCCCTACCTAGTTCAAAGCAGAAAAAGCTGAAAGAGAAATTCATTGGATTTCAATGGGAATCAATAACTCTAGAAACTGAAGCTGAAAGCATGGGGCCTGCATGGATCTGCACCAAGTCCTCTGCATATGTGTTATCACTGTTTGCTTGGTGTTGGGTGAGACTCCTAATGATGGATCTCTGACTCTTTTGCCTGCTCTTTTACTCCTATTGGGATGCTTTGTCCAGCTTTGATATGACTGCTTTCACCTTCTCTGTTTGTATCGTGTTTTGTCCTGTCTTGCTGTCATCTATTAGAGGCCTGCTCTTTTCTGAAGAGGAAGTGGAGGAGGAATGGATCTGGGGGAGAGAGGAAGTATGCCGAGAACTAGGGAGATTAGAGGGAGAGGAACCTGTGGTTGGGATGTATTGTATGAGGGAAGTATCTATTTTTACTACTACTACTACTACTACTACTAATACTAATAATAATAATAATGCTCTCCTTTGATCTGCAGGGAAACGGACTCATAGATCTAAGTAAAACCAGAGAGAGAGAGCAATATGGTACCACCTTAAAGGAGTAGGAGCTTAAAAGCACATGCCAGTCTTGCATTAGAAATGAATATTTGCAGGGCCTTTAAAATCATGGTAAGATCCTAGCTTTCAGAGTAATTGTGTTAGAATGAAAGGCCTTTGGGAGATATTTCGGAAAGTTTAAGATCTGTGAATGAAATTGATGGTCTTTACTGGATGGTCTTTACTGGAGACATCTGTGTCCAATTCCATACCCTTTCCTGTAGCCAATCAGAGGCTGGAATCATGCTCTCAGAGTTCCAACATTCACAATTCTGAAAATTAAATATTTTTAAAAATAAATTACCCAGACTGTGTTAGTATATCATTCAAGGGAGACTAAGATTCTGAAGGTGGTAGTGGTGGTGGCACACACCTTTAATCCCAGCACTCAGGAGGCAGAGGCAGGTGGATCTCTGTGAGTTTGAGGCTAGCCTGGTCTACAGAGTGAATTCTATGACAGCCAGGGCTACACAGAAAAACCCTGTCCTCAAAAACCAAAAACCAAAAACAAACAAAAACCAAAGGAAAAAAACTAGCTATAATTGATATCTTCCTAATACTTGGTCTGGACATAAAAGAATGAGAAAAATGGTAGTATAGTGTCCTAGAGTTGTGATAATTACAAAGGATAGAAGACCAAAGGGATAATTTGTATCATAGTGACTGTTTTCTAAATTAAATTAAAGAGAACCATTGGTTCATAGACACAAGAAGCTGTCAAGAGAGAGAGAGAGAGAGAGAGAGAGAGAGAGAGAGAGAGAGAAGCTACTGAATGAAAGTCATTGCACAGAGGAAAGATTTCCACCCCAAACCACCATGAGCAAGTTTAGTAAGAAGAGGTCCATGGCATTTAAAAATCATTGAAGACTTGGACCGAAACTCCCCAGAATATTTATGGGTGCTCAAGAAGCACCATCATTATAAATTAGAAAAATATATGCTAGGTGTACTGGGTAGCCATTCCAGCCTTGGCCTGGAAGTGCCAACCCACATTGAGGCTTCGGTAAAGGTCACGCCTACAAGGCGGGGCTGAGAGAGGATGTTGAAGACCCAGTTCCAGATGCCAGGGCTCTCTTGGTTCCTGGATGCTGGACGCTGGAGGTAGACTGAGCAGAGTTCTCCAGAGAACACTGCCGGACTGTGCCATACCTTTGCCAGACCCTACAACCTACCTATCCCTTCATTTGTAAGTTACCCCACAAAATAAACCTCCATTTTAACTATGTGGAGTGGCCTTAATAGTTTCACCAATAGCTAGGAACCAGTGACAGGACAGTAGTGGATAAAAACATTCATCATGCAAGCCTGATGACCTGGGTTCAGTCCCCAGAACCCACTTAAAGATAGAGGAAAAAAGTGACTCCAAATGTCCTCTGACCATCACATGTACATTGCAGCATATGTATGTACATTGCAGCATATGTATGCACACGTAAATATCTTACACATGTGTCTATGTATGTAGAAAGATAAAATGAATTTTAAAAGGAAAAAATCAGGATAAAATCATAATGAGTTAACATCACACAGAATGTATAAAGCTTGAAAACTCAGTCTTGAAAATGATAGGCAATTGGGGGAAGTGTTAGGTTTTGGACACTTCTGCAGAAACATGAATGGCAGGTATTTAGGAAAGTGTGGTGGCTTCTGAAAACATCAGACTCATTCCTGTAGAATTATGTCTTGGCTTAGATGTCCACTCTCCCAAAGAACATATGTGACTATGATGCATTGTATGCACCATGATCTAATTGTTTTCTTTGTAATACTCCAAACTGAAAATAACCTCACTAACCATAGGCAGATGGGTAAACAACTGATGTCATGCCTGTAGGATGGAATAATACTTAGCACCAAATAAGCAGTGACCTATTGGTCTGTACATAAGAGGATCCCTGGAAAATTCAGGATGTTCTCCTCTTGGATGTGGAAAGCTGGAGTCACTTTCCAGACAGTTTCCTGAATATCATTCCAAAAATCTATACTGGTTTATTAATTTAAATGGAAGTAATTTTGGGTATTTCCTTCTGGATGTTTCCTTTTAAATTAATAAAATTGGGTAAACACATTGGAAAACATATAGGAGAATATTAATGATCACAGTAGAAATTTGAGGTTACAGCATAATACTTTTGACAAATGGATCTTATAATGTCTTCAGCTACACCAAATAAACCTTCACAGATTCAGTGAATTGTAGAAGTTTTCATACAGTTCTTCCTTCATGAGCTTTCTTTGCTCCACCATTATTTGTTAATGTGTTACACTCTATTCTGAGTTAGTATAACAAAATATCTGATGTTAGGCAGTGTTTCAAGAAGTAAACTTGTTTCATTCACCACTGTGATAGCTGAAAACTGCCACCATCACATCCGGCAAAGGTCAGCAGGCCTGCATCACACAGGTGATGAGGCAGAGAGAGAAGAGGCAGGCAGTTTTATGTGTTCATCTTTAAATAATGTACACTTCGTATTTGAGTTAAGATGATGTTGAAGAGTTTTTGTTTAATATGATTTTCCTTTAGTGCAGGGGAACTATCTATCTAGCTCCTCGCACATTAGGCAGTTGTTGATACCAGCTGTATTCCTAAGCTATGCTTGTGTTTCTAGGATGATGCTAATATCTCACTAAGGTACACTGAACACTGCAAAGAAAGGGGGAAAGATAACCGTAGCATTCTTCCACGGCTGGAGGGGATGGATCCAAACAGCAGTGAAACAGGGTTTCATCCCAGTGTAAAGAAGAACCCCCTTCTCTGAGGTAAAAGTAAAGTTAGGGAGCCTCACTCAGGGAAAGAGCTAAGAGATTTTCAGACTGACAGTCTGCTGACTCTTCTTTGCAATGTTCTCTTTTGATTACAAGGAGGATATAGAACTGTGAGGACTTTGACAAGAATGGAGAATGTGCAATAAAACATACCATGTGTATGAAAGAGTCACGGGTGGCACCAAAAAAGTAAAGCAGGACTCCTGTCGGTGTCGAGACAAGCTCATTTCGGTGATCTTGAGTTTTTTGATCATATTCACTCCCCTCCCCCAACTCTTCCCAGGTCCACTCCCATCTCCAACTTGTCCAACTTTCTGTCTTTTGCTTTTTATAGCCTTCAAGATGAATTTGTGCTTCCTGAATATTCTTGGATGCGTGATCTTCCACAGGCATGTGGTTGACTTCTCAGGGGCTTCACTGTTAGAGATGACTGTCTCTCCCTTTCCCAGCAGTGTCTCCATGGAGACACTTCTTAAATCACAGCCTTGATCTCAGAGGGAAAACAAAGCCTGTGCAGTTTAGAGTGACAGCGAGGAAAGGGTGAGAGACTCTAAGATAACGATCTGAGTATTTTTAAATCTTAAAAAATTTGACCCAAAACAAGGGACTATTACATCAGGTCAGTAAGTGCTACCCAGATTATGGTAAGATATTTTTAGATAAAAAGGTCCAGTAATTAAGGACAAATGTGCATGTGCAGCTGACCTACAAAGCAGGGGGAATTCTCCAGGGTAGGGAAGGAAAGCTACTGAATGCTCAGGTGAAGGACAATAAACTAACTGGCTCGGATGCACAAACAGGCAGACTGCCATCGTCACTGACCAAAGAAGTGAATTCTAAGGGGAGATGGGACTCATGAGAGAGAAAATAGCTTAAAGAGGCTCATCTACAGCAGAGAGGGAGCACGTATTATGTAACTGAGACTTCAGATACAGCCAAGGAGCTAAATCAGGTATAAAATATGTTACTATGTTTTTACACTCAGAAGCTTGTGATCACTGCTTGTATTAAATGATTGCTAGGAAAGGGATAGATTCTTGGAAATATAGTGTGTCTTCCTGCCATAAACAATGTGCAGGAGATGACTCATCATATGTTTTTATCTTGATAATTTGAATTCTTTAAGTTTTGAGGGAGAGGTTATTGTTGCCATTTTCTTATGGTTACTGGGCACAAAACCAAAGGCCTACCTCATGCTAGCAAAACATTCTGCCATAACAGCTCTCTTCACTTTTTCAAAACTTTGAGGTGGTCTCAGTTGTTGGACTTGAACACACTCTGTAACCCAGGAAACCTTTGAACTTGCCACTCAGCTGCCTTAGCTTCCCAGATACTCTGGATTTCAGGCTTGTGGCACTGAGCTTGGATTTATTTATACTTTTCTTATTCGTATTCTTTTCTAATTCTAAATTATAAAATTATTATATCATACCAGTGTATAGCATGATATATAATTACATGAAAACACTGTAATTTGGCACTGAAAAGTACACATTATAATTTCTATAAAAAGGCACAAAAGTAACTTTTACTGTGATAATTCTTCCCATTATTTATTTTGTGAAACTCTACTTCCATGTAACCCTGGATTGTTATTTTTCTTTAAGGCCCCACACTTGGTATATTCCTACTCAAGAGCTTTTACATGTAACATTCCTTCATACATTTTAAAAGGAATGAACTGTGACATGTGAAATGTTTTTCAAAGTATACTCAGTGGAGCGATAAAATCACATACTCTCTTCCTGAAATGTATCTGGTGAGGGCAGTGCTTAATACATTAGCAGTGAAAAAAAAAGGCACTTCCTTTCTTTATTCTCACAGACTAATTCACAAAACAAATATACAGCATTTTAAAGTTTTTGCAACACAGAATTGTCATGGTCTTTTGGGCAACACCTCATCTGTTGTGCAGTTTCACGCATCTAGTGAAGCACTGGGGCACTGTTTAAGGCCCGGGCTTCTTTGATAAAACAAGCAGACTAGAGTGAGTCACTCTAGGTGAGTAAATTGCCTTTACTTGTGCGTTTCTTTCAAGTTGTGAGCATGTGCAGCTCTTGGATGATAATTTACATCTCAACAAAACAATTTAAATGTTAGCTTGGAGGCAAAATAATTTCTGTGGAATGTGATATATCTCTGCTTTATAAGCAATAGTGTAAAGTTAATCTAGCTAGCCTTTCCATGTGATTTCTCCTTTGTATTAGAAATTTCATTTTGCTAACTATCTAGCATCTTATCTCAAATTGAATTAATTAATAAGTCTTTATCTTCCCACTATCTTAAAGTGTTTTATAAATAGGTAAATATATCATTTTCCTTTTTATAGGTAGTGACAAATTTTTTTCTCAACAGGTGAATAATAGTTTACCTTTTCTCTCTCTCTCTCTCTCTCTCTCTCTCTCTTTTTGAGTGTGTGTGAGAGCGATATTCTATACCTTTTTGTCTGATTTGTACATTCGTAACCATTGTGTAAAATGTACTGGCTTTATAGGGGGAAATGGCATGTAATTACTTAGATTTATGTGATTAGTTGTGAAAGTCTTATGTGTTTCTTTGTAATGAAATTGGCATTATCTGTAAAGTTATGTAATTATAGCCCTGCCCACTAGTTTCCTCACTTCTGCATGTCTAAAATCATCATTTTTCAGTTGTTGTTTTTTTTTTCTGGAACTAGTTTATTTTTATATGTTTCTTACTATATTCATTTATTGAGTTACATATATAATTCTTAGACATTGCATCATCTAATTTAAATAATTTTCTTTTTTCCTTTTATTGAAAAATAAGATTGTTTTTCTCAGAAAATATAACCAGATTACAGTCTCCACTCTTTCCACTGCTCCAAGTTCCTAACCACCTCCCTTCCAACTCGATCCACTTGCTTTCTGTTCTCATTAGAAAAGAAACAGGCTTCTTCACACTGTTCCCTGAGCTTTAGATGGGAGTGTTCTGTGGATGTATCTAGTAGGGCTGCCCTCCACAGCTCTGCATTTTGATTGGTTGTGAAACACAGCTTCCTTAATATCTTACCAGGCCTTTAAAATGGATGCATATGGCTACCAACACATGTGGATAAATGAATTCACCCAATTTTTAGATGCATTTTTTAAAAAATATAGAAATTATCCATCTTAAAAATATTTATTTCAGTTTAAAATATGTACTTCAGTTTTCTCCTTTTATAAAGTTACTCCTAGAAAAAAATCATGGATATCAAAAATGTTTCTGTATCAAGACATTTCCCACTGTTTTATAGTTTTTGTAACTACATCTCTAGGTAGCTTTTAAATACATGCTTTAATTTCCAATGAAGTAGAAACCTTTCCAAATTCACACAAAACCCTGCAAACATAGTGTATTGCAACTCCACTATTTTTTTATGTGTGTTAAGTGAAAGGGCCTTAGAGTTTCCACAGAACACATCCAGACACCAAATTCTCAGCACAAAAATTTTATTACCCCAGAGGGGACAAGCAGGGGGGTGGAAGTGTGCCTGTGGATTAGACAAAGACAACAGCAGGTATTTCTGGAGGAGTGGTTTTAGAATAAATAGGGGAAATCTGTGTTAGGATGAGTTTGTAGGTTATGGTTGGACATTAGTTAATGTAGCCAAAGTATGAATTTTATTGCTGGACCTTGGTGTTTTGAGAGCTCGTCGTTGCTGATCAGCCTCAAGAATGAGTTAGGCATAAGGAAGTGGCCAAATAAGGGAATGGACCCTGGTAGCTAGCATTAGGAACATAATCTAATGGTCCAGTAAGGGAGGAAGAGGAGAGGGCAAGACCTGCTAGTGTCATGTTTGCAGTACTTGGGCCTGTTGGAGAGCCCTTCAGTCTCAACTTTTTATTTTATTTTGGGTTTGTCAGGTGTTAGGGAAATGGATGTCATTCTTCTGGCTACTTCTTGATGATCATGAGCAAATATCAAGGAGAAGAGAGTTATTAGTCTAAAGGGATTAAAGGTGGGGCCAGTGAGGGAGGAGGTACAAAGAGTAAAAGTCACAAGAGTACAAAATTCAGTAAGTTTTAGGTCAAAGCTGGAATTGGGGGGATGGTTGGCACTCACTCCGGCTGCTTTTTGCTGACACTGGGCATCCTTGTTAAGGACCCAAGGAAACTGGAATGTTGGCAAAGTTTGGAAAGAATGGGCTGTATAACTCACTGTCTAGGCTTGGTGGGACCATCTGGGGTTAGGGAAGTGTAGGCAGCTTTGGAGCCACTTGTGAGGTTAGACCATCTGGGGCTAGCCCCTTTGGAGATGTTTAGGATGCAGATTCCAAGGGAACTTTTGGGGCTGTTTAGTTGCTGGAAGAGTTTGTACTTGATTTGAAACCTGCCAGGAAAGATAGACAGACAAAAAGGTAATGGCTCTCTTCCTTGTCAACTTGACTATAAACTACAATCCAGAAATGGAGGGCATACTTGTGAAAGATATTCTGCTTGGTTTGAAGTGAGTGAATCCACTTCTAGTCTAGACCTTAGAGGTAGGAGGATACACTCTGATCTGTATCTTGAAATGAGAAGACACATGCCTTTAATACAGATCTTGAAGTGGTAAGACACCTTCTGCTAGAAGCCTATATAAGGACATGAAACTAGGAAGGTTTGGTTCTTTGCCCACTTACCCTCACCTTGATAGCACATCCATTCTTTCACTGGCATTGCAGCCTGCTTCTTTGGAATTCCAGCATACACAGAAGACCAGCTAAGACACCCAGTCTATATTCTCCTTTATTTTTACAACTCGTCATTGTTGGATTGGTTGGACTGCAGCCTATAAGTCATTCCGGTAAATTTTTATATATATGGAATGTATGTATGTATATTGTATATGCAGGGAGAGAGAGGGGGGCTTATTCCATAATGTCTGTGACTCTAGAGAATTCTGACTAATACAAGCAGTTTATAGGAAAAACTTATCTTGGGTATACATTTGAAACATCTAGGCCCATAGCCTTGGTAGCTGGAGGAGGGGAGTCCCAAGACTAGGGAAGGGGGGAGAGATCTCACTCTCAGGAATCATCAACATATCAAGAAACTTAGGCTGTTGGTTGATAGGAATATTTGTCTGGAATCCATTTGACCTGTGACACATGGATCCAAGTATATTTCTTGAAGCTTATAAGGATATTTTAAGTTTATAAAATGAGATAAAAGTTTTACCACTGTTTGTAATCTGTGCTGAAATCTACATTGCAGAGAAATCAGTAGACATGTTTTTGAGTCATAGTAAAAATTTGGGAATCTCAAAATTATTTTGGCTTAAAAGAGTTAACACTTTTCTAGAGGGCTGGATATATAAATTGGACAGGGATGTTTGCAGCATGATAAGAATCATTTTTAAGTCTATTTTCAGAAGACAACCAAAGGAAATTTAAAATTTTGAGCTTTTGATTGTGATGGTAGTAGCAGTAGTTTATAAGGGCTAGACTGATAGCTTATCAAAACTTTAATTAATGTTAAACTTGCATTTGGTAGAGGGGTCACACAGTGTAGATGAGGTTAGCCCACTGTCATACACCCCAGGTTATGTAGAAAGGTCTTATCTGCCAAGGTGAGAGCCAAGTGAGATTAGAGAAAAAAATGGAAGTATTGTATTAGAGTGAACTATGTGATGTAGGTAGTGAATAATGTACTCTGTTGGAGTGGGTGTATTAGGGTGAAGAGGTGGAATATTGAAATTGCTTGGATAAAAGAGACTGATTGATGGGTTTGAAGCCTCTGAGGCTGGTTAAGGGTGGGAGAATTGGAGTTTGGATATGTAGGCAGAAGGAACTTTTAAGTGTAGTAGAGAGGGATTTTTGCTGTGCAGCAAAGGAAGGAGAGGTAGTACTCCATACAGTGGAATTAATAAAAGAAAAGAGCAAAGGGCAAGAGAGGGTGTGGGGTTCTGGAGAGTGAGAGAGTGTATAAATGGATGCAGAAAAAAGAAACAGAAGGGATGAATGGATTTCTTGGGAGCTGTTGTCAGAGTAGAAGGTGAAATTTATGCCAATTTTGGAGAGGGTGTATCTTTCTAGTAAAGGAATTCAGCATGGTGGTATGAGAAGGAAAGAGTGAGAGAAGAAGGCTTTGAAGGAGCAAGTTATTTACCAAATATATGCTGTTATTTATTTAAATTTCTTGAGAAACCTGGTGTTGAACAGTTAACAAAGAAATAAGCAGTTAGGTAGGTCCACTTTTGTTAACCTGAGTAAAATTTTATACCAATCCAAACTATTTTTGTAGACTTGTTTCTTTAGTCTAAGAAGCGATATGATGATAAATTGAGAAATTTTATGATTGATGTAATGTGCCATGGGGTCATCTTAAGATGTTACAGTCATATGGCTTGTATTCTTTAACTTTAGTAAAGAAGGCTGCCAATTATAAAGTTTTATATATATATATATATATATATATATATATATATATATATATTAAACAAGTTTAATTTAAGTTATACATACAGTAGATCAATTTTTGAATGAGAGTTTAGTCACTATTTTGATACAGATTTTATAGATTTTAAACCATATCTTATGAACTTACAAATTCTGAGATAGAGTTTATAGCAGTCTTAAGAGATTTTTTAAAGCAGAGTGTGGAGCAACTTTAGAGATAAAAGATTTTTAAGAGTGGGAAGTTGAGGAAGTGTAGAGAAGACTAACTTTATATGTAAGAGATGTTGTTATCATTTGTTTGTGCAGTGGCAATTGTTAACATATGAGAGAATTTGATAATACTGAGGCCACGCCATTTGTAGTAACGAAATCTGAATCTGTGAGAGAAGAGAATAAGGGTTAAAAACAAAATTCTGTTGAAGGAAATTTTTATAAGCTCTAAGAGGAAGCTGAGAGAGAGTGTAGGTGGCCAAATGGGCTCAGGCATAGCAAAGCTGCAGGGAGTGGGGAGGCCTGGGCTTCTTAAGTTCTTAAGGAAGAGGCAAAGCAGGCAGCTCAAGGAGGAAGAGGGAACTTTAATGGGAAGACCAGAAGAAGCTGTGGGACTGCAGGCAGGAGCAGAGAGGAGAGAACAGGGTCACATAGGTCTGGACAAGCTCGAGGAAGCTTTAGGATTGCAGACAGCTCCTAATGGGAGAAGAGGAAAAGGGTTGCAGTATATTGTGGGAGGGAGCTGAAAGATGACAGGAGCCAAAAAGGAAAGTATCATAAGTGACAGGCAGGATCACAGGCAGAGAGTCACATAGCAAAAGAGCAAACAGGACTGCAGTTCCTAGGGTGACAAGGCGCAGGAAGGCACAAAGAGAGATAGAGTAGTTAGCTTCAAGTGGGAAGAAGCAAGGAAAAGAATCCCAAGCTGCTGCAGGAAGGATTTCAGCTCCTGATGGGAGGTAAGAGAAAGCTAGAGAGAGCTGAGAGGGCAGGAAAAGGGGAGATGTCCATGTTGGCATAGCAGGCCAGAGGCATAGCAGGCTACAGGAGCCAGAGTAACATGTACGAGTGTAGAGGTGTCCACATGGAGGGCAAGGCAGGCTAGAGGAGACAGAGGGAAGGAGGAGCTGAAGAACCAGATTCTAGAATTGGGAATTAAACATTGTGAGTGGCAGAAACAAATGATCTCTATGTACCTCAGAAGAGTCAGATCAACAGCTTGGTTCAGAGAGGCCAAGTTCTTATAGATAAAAGGAAGAGCATAGTCAGAGGCAGAGATATCTGGGAGAGTCCAGAGTAAACATGAACCAGAGCTGAACCATGTGAGGAGACAGATGGGGATGGGCAACCAAGAAGGGTGGCCTAGACCAAGATTAGAGGCAGAGGAGAAGGATGAGGAACTAGAGGGAAAGTGACTGATGAAGAGGGGAGAGGATAAGAGTAGAGAGTAGGTTTATTCGCAGGATCAAAGGTGACAAGTTTGGCGTCAGTTTGAGGAGGGAGAGGATGGTAGCAGTGGCAGCAGGTTCCAGAGGTGGGCTGCAGCTGCAGACTCCTGAAGTGACTCAGTCTGGACAGCTGCTGCAGGCTTCTAGAGCTGCATGGCCTTGGCAGCAGGCAGTTGTGAAGTAACAAGGTTTTGATGGTCAATAGGGCATGAGACAAGTGTAAGGGGAAGGTCTGGAGTAGAGGTAAAGAAGGGATAGACATAGGGAGTCTCTGAAGAGGGGAGGTCAGAAGGGAGAGGAGTAAGAGAGGATCTCCTTCCATCATTCCATACACCCACCAACTGTAAAAGGTGCTAATATGTTTGATTATCTGGGCCCTGGGGGCAGGGTACAAGGGCCATTCTTGACTGCTAAAATGTACCAGCAGTGTCTAGTATGAGTTGGGTCTTTAGGAGACATCTGAGAGGTGAATCAGTCAGGATGAAGGGAGTTGATCTCATTGTTAATGGCAGCCAATGAGCCAAGGTCAAGAGCCAAGGGCCATCCCCAAAGGTCTCTAGTGGCTAATAAAGAGATCGCTGGGAGGGAGGGCTTGTTACCCAAGCTATATCATCAAGAGAGAATTGCAATGGTCTCGGGAAAAATCTGGGCACATGTCAACAGGATTTTCAGGTGGTTGGGAATGGAGAACAGCCACCAAAAGTGAAAGGAAAATGTCCAACTAAGCCAAACTGAATGGAATATATCTGCTAGCCATCTGACAGAGACTACCATTGCCTCTGAAGGCCAGGGTGGAATACATTCTCCCTGTCTTATGGGAGACTCGCTTCCACTTTTACCCCAGGGTACTCTTGAGGAGGGAAAACTGAGAAATATTTAGATAGAAGGACAGAGGGGAGAGAGACAGATAGAAACACAGGATAGCTCAGGAGAGCCTGGATCCTTATCCACCAGCCCCTTCTAAAGAGCTTTTTAAAGAAATGACAAGGGGCAGGACAAAAGACTTGCTAGATCAAAGTCAAAAGACTTCCCCTTGCTAGTCAGTTTTATTATAATGGATTTTAGTCATTATACATGGAATGTCAAGAAGGAATGTTGTATAAAATCCCAGGTTGAAACCTTTAAAAACAGGTTCAGAGAGGGAAAAGTGACTAAGTTTTTCAAGAGACCATAGAACTGCTCAGTTGGAAGATCTGGCTCAGCCCCACCACCTCCTTCTCCAAACCCCGCCCCTCAGAAAGCCTGCCAAGTGGTGCTTCCTCCCAAAAGCTGCTCAAGCCACACCTACAGGATATTTAAGCTCTGGTTCATAGACTTGTTGTGTGATTTTTTTCTTCATTCCTTCCCATGAAATCACCCAGGAATACTTTGCTCAGATTAAACCTGGTTTTAGTAAATCGAGTTCATTTGGCTTATTGCATCAATGGAGAAACCCATTACTGGGCATTCAAAATCATTCTTCTGAATCAGAGAAAGAATTACATTCAGTGAAGAATTTGTAGTTTTATTTCCTCAATTTCACCCATCAATTTTGTTAGCAAATATTCCCATATGATAGCTAAGGCTCAGAGATAGCTCAACAATGCTGTGTACATGTGTTTCTTTGTTGCAGAGATATTCCAGAACAAGGAAGCTGCCAAGACAGGGGTGAAGCAGAAAGAAATGCCTCACAGTAAACACGATGAATATACAGCAAACAAGCAAGACATTGCTTTCACAGAGATAAAGACGACTAAGCCTCCACAGAAGAAAAGAGTACCTAAAGCCGGGAAGAGCCCAGTATTGCTAAGTGAAGAGCAGGTAAACTATGCAGAACTGACATTCCACAGATCGCCTCAGCTCCTGCCCCAAAAACGGGTTGTCAGAGGAAAAAGACAAGGTACAGTGGTGTATCCAATATGTAACTGACAGATCTCAACACTGGGGTTTAGATTGCAGCTCTCAATACCTGTCATGACTACTTTTAATTGTCAGTGTGACAAAGCACAGAGTCAACTGGGAAGAGTCTTATGAATGGAATGTCTGCATTAGTTTGGCCTGTGAACATGTCTGTACTGGATTGTCTTGATACCCTAAGTGATGTGAGAAGACTGCCAGCAAGTAGGAGTCACCATTCCCAAGTTTGGAGCTCTGAACTGTGTAAGAGTAGAAAAAGCTAGGCAAGCCCTAAGCATGAGTGTGTTCATGTCTCTCTGCTCTTGACTGTTCATGTGACCAGCTGCTTCAAGTTCCTGCACTGATGGCACTTCTCTGATGAACTATAAATGGGGATCATAAACCGACCAGACCTCTTTCACATCTAATGTACCATTTTTTCAGAGTATTTTATCACAGCAACAGAATGAAAAGGAAACATAACCATGCTAAATTAATCACAATACATTAATTATATATCTTTTAAGACCCTTCCCAACTAGTCTAGGATACTAAAGTAGAATAAATTTTCTTTTGATCTGTTTCTCTCAAATATCACTGAAGTATTGGTGAAATTATTAAGGCCACTCCACGTAGTTAAAAGGGAGGTTTATTTTGTGGGGTACTTACAAATGAGGGGGTAGGTTACAGGGTCTGGCAAGGGTATAGCACAATCCGGCGTTGTTCTCTGGAGAACTCTGCTCGGTCTACCTCCAGCGTCCAGAGTCCAGGAACCAAGAGAGTGAGTACTTCCTGATCCTTCGTCTTCCGCTTCCTCCTCTGCCCCGCCTTGTGGGCGTGACCATTACCAAAGCCTCAGTGGGGGTTGGAACTTCCAGGCCAATGCTGGGATGGCTACCCACTACATCTCCCCCTTTTGTCTAAATAAGAAAGTTCTAACCTAATACAAGACTATATACAAAGAGATGGTTATCAAATATTGTCCAGGAGTAATGAGGGATAATGACCTAGATAAGTTGGAATTACGATAAGTACAAACAATATCAAGCAAAAAACACATAGTAAAATCCAGGGAAGTCTAGGGCATGGGTAGGTGGCGTGTTACAAAGATCATTCCAAAAGGTGTCCTATCCTAAAGAACCTGAGTCTAATACATAATATATCCTATCTAAGATATTATATATGTATATATACTAAGTTGTAACTATAACTGCTAATCTCCAACCTCATCAAAGACCTGAGAAGGAATATAATAATATCTGAGAAATGGGAGAAGGACGCAAGCAACTTTCGGGAGTCTTGCAAGAGTAGACAGAGACAGCTAGCAGCCTGGACAGTCACCTAACGTTTCTCAGTATCGTTGGTGCATTCAAATTGGCTACAGGCCTAGAGTATCTGACAGACCATTTTCAGAAGCAGGAATTCTGAAAGACCATCTTACCCTGTCTTGGCAAAGTATAGTGGTCGCTTTCCTTGTGTCCCGCTTGTCCAGAAAGGACAGCATTTGTACTGTCAGCAGTTGAGGCGAGGGCAGTTCTTTGCCCAGTAGGCCATTTTGTGCCAAGAAGACAAAGACAAATTTCCAAATGGAAATGTCTTAGAAGCCCAACATTCTCTCGGGATCAAATTGGTGCTGCCAGGAGCAATTATGTCTCATGTCAACAGAATTCTAAGTTATTTAAATGCCATGTTCTCTAGGTCCATGAAGTGTTTGAAGATTACCTGTCCATCTGACCTATGTATTTATAAATCTGGATAACCTAACTAACATAATTATAGAGATGACAAGCATAGGTGACAATAACTATGTAAGTCTTATCTACCTAAACAACCTAAGGACTAAGCTTCCTATAAATAAGGCAAACAGTCTGTAAGCAAATGTACAGTAAAAGGACAATGACTTTAAATTGTGACAATACACAAAATAACTTTAACAGAGGTAGGAATGTATAGTGCAATATGCAATATGATAATAATCCTAAATATATATCAGTATACAGAATATCTTAAACAGAAGTAGAACATACATACAGTATGACAGATATAAATTCACATTTGTATCAATATACAAATATTTCACATAAGAGTAAAAATATGTGTACAATATAACAAACATAGTTCTGTATTTGTATCAATATACAAATTATCTTAAATAGGAATGTAAAAATTTTATAATTTTATCAACATATAAGAATTCATAACAGTGCAAAGGCTGCTATATTACTAAATTTGTTTACTAATGTATATGACAGTCTACCATAATATCTTATACCTATCCATTCCATTTCTTCTTTTCCCATTTTTTTTTTTAAGACATATTTTCTTTCCTTAAGGAGAGTACTGAGTTTAACAGTTTCTTCCACCCCCAACCCTAGAACCATTATCCATAACCCTGAGAAATATGAACCTTAGGGAGAAGGGGCGTCGTTTTCTTAGAATTGCTTCCTGCTGTTTAGGGAGCGATGGTATCTCTGTTGGGTATTGTGAGAAAGCTCAGATAGTTAAATCTCAGTTAGACTAACTGTAGATTCTGCAGCAACTCTCAGAGTAATGGGTAAGACTGTCTGAAATTTTGGCAAGAAGTGTAGTATGATGATGATTACCATGGCATCATTCTGGATTGGGTAGAGTTGTTGTTGTTGGGGCCCCATCTTCCTTCTGGAGACTTCAGAGATTGCTATTGGAAGAAACTTATTTTTTATCAGAATGGAAGGTTTGGATTTAAAGATGTCATGACATGTAAGAAAGGATTCCAAGAAAGCAAGAGTAAGCATGGAGAGAATTAGAAGCTTGAAGATAATGGTCCCTTATAATTGGTTTCCTTCTGTCTCACACCAGAGGGCTCTTCTGATATGGGACTGAAGAATCTCTCAACCTTTTCTTTTATCAATATGCTTGGGTTTAGAGAAGGAGTGAGCCAGTTCCATCTCCAAAGCCAGCTTGGTTTATGATTAAATTGGAACCACAACTATTCTAGATTGATAGAGATATAGATGTTAGACAGTGATATCTTACCCTGTGTAGATTGGTACCAATAGATTCTTTCTTTCTGCTGTAAACATCCGGATATCCAAGGCCTTATGATTTCTGGAAGATGGGTATTTCCATTATCCTGGAAAGACAAAAACAGAACCCTACCCCAACCTTTGATTGTTAATTTTTTCTTACAACCTGAAGAGATGTCATATTGGTGGATGATCTTTTATTTCTCCTCATCAAGGGGTTTCTCCTGTTCGAATCGAATTTTTATTAATTTTGTTGGTATCCATAGCTTTTCTTCTCCTGTGGAAACAAAAGCAAAACCCCTTCCCCAACGTAGGACATATCCAGGTTTCCATTCTGAGGTCAACACATCTTTGAAATAAACCGGTTGGTTTAGCTCAGGAGTTTTGTCTGTCGTCCAATGTCTCTCCGCAGCTGTTGTTCCTTTCTCATCAGCATTGAGAAAATTCAAGGTTAATAAAGCACTATGCAATCTATTTCTAGGAGTCATTGTTACCTGTTGCTGTTTATTTAGCATATCCTTTAAAGTTCGATTGGATCTTTCTATGACTGCTTGGCCTGTGGGATTGTGTGGTATACCTGTAACATGCTTTATATTGTAATAAGCAAAGAACTGTCTCATTTTATTGGAGACATATGCTGGGGCATTGTCTGTCTTAATTTGTACAGGTATTCCCATGATGGCCATAACTTCTAATAGGTGTGTAATCACAGAATCAGCCTTTTCAGAACTCATAGGAGTTGCCCACTGAAATCCTGAATAGGTGTCAATGGTATGGTGTACATACTTTAATCTTCCAAATTCTGCAAAATGAAACACATCCATCTGCCAAATTTCATTTCTTTGTATACCCTTTGGATTGCTTCCTGCAGGTAATGGAGTTTGGTTATAGAAGGAACAAGTAGGACATTTTTTCACAATATCCTTAGCTTGTTGCCAAGTAATGGAGAAATCCTTCTTCAAACCTTTGCTATTTACATGGTGTTTCTTATGAAATTCTGAGGCTTCTAGCACATTACCTATTAGTAACTGATCAATCTCATCATTACCTTGTGCTAGAGGTCCTGGCAGACCTGTATGGGATCTGATATGTGTTATATATATAGGATGTTCCCTTTTTCTGATGATTTCCTGCAATTGTATGAATAATGAAGTTAATTCTGTATTATCAGGAATAAATTCAGCAGTTTCAATGTGTAAAACAACTCTCTCTGCATATTGAGAGTCAGTGACTATATTGAGGGGTTCTGTGAAGTCCATCAGTACCATAAGAACGGCATACAGTTCTGCCTTTTGTACAGAGCTGTATGGACTTTGTACCACTTTACTTAAGTCTCCTGATTTGTATCCTGCTTTCCCTGATTTATTTGCATCTGTATAGAATGTGAGGACTCCAGAAATTGGCTTGTGTCGTACAATGTGAGGAAGGACCCATTCAGTCTTCTTTATGAATTCTATTCTCTTGCTTTTGGGATAATGGTTGTTAATCTCTCCCAAAAAGTTACTGCAGGCTCTCTGCCAGTATTCATTATCTTTCCATAGTGACGAAATTTCCTCATTAGTTAAAGGTACTACAATTTCTGCTGGGTCCATTCCTGTCAACTGACGAAGTCTTAATTTACCTTTTTGAATCAAATCAGAGATCTTTTCTATATAAGTCTTTAATTTCTTATTTGGTTTACGTGGTAGGAATATCCATTCCAATATAATATCTTCCCTCTGCATCAAAATACCTGTGGGGGAATGTCTGGAGGGGAATATGACAAGAATACATTTAAGTTCTGGATCCACACGATCCACATGTGCTTCTCGAATTGTCTTTTCTACTAGAGCCAATTCCTTCTCAGCTTCAACTGATAATTCTCTTGGACTATTTAATTCTTTGTCCCCTTCTAGAGTATTAGCCAAATTTTGTAGTCCATCTTTGGGTATTCCCATGATACCCAATAAGTTGGAAATGCTTCCTAACAACTTTTGAAAATCATTAAGAGTCTTTAATCGATCTCTCCTCAGTTGTACCTTTTGGGGTCTAATTTTTTGTAACTCTATCTTATATCCTAAGTAATTAATAGAATCTCCTCTTTGTATTTTTTCAGGAGCAATTTGCAGTCCCCAGCGAGGCAAAACTTTTTTTACTTCTTCAAACATGCTTTCTAATGTGTCTAACTTTGGATCAGCTAATAGGATATCATCCATATAGTGATAAATTATGGATTGTGGAAACTTTACACGAATTAACTCCAATGGTTTTTGCACAAAGTATTGGCATAAGGTAGGGCTGTTTAACATTCCCTGTGGGAGGACCTTCCATTGATATCTCTTGACTGGCTGAGAATTGTTATAATTAGGAACTGTGAAGGCAAATTTTTCTCTATCATTTTCTTGTAAGGGTATGGTAAAGAAACAGTCTTTTAAGTCAATAACTATTATAGGCCATTCTTTGGGTAGCAGAGAGGGCAAGGGCATCCCAGTCTGTAGGGAGCCCATTGGCTGAATTACTTTATTAATAGCTCTCAGATCTGTCAGCATTCTCCAATTACCAGACTTTTTTTTAATAACAAATACAGGAGAATTCCAAGGGCTGGTAGATTCTTCAATGTGTTGAGCATTTAACTGCTCTTGAACCAGCTGTTCTAAAGCTTGTAGCTTCTCTTTTGTCAGAGGCCACTGTCCAACCCAGACAGGTTTATTAGTTAGCCATTTTAAAGGTAAGGCAGTTGGTACTTCTGAGAGTTCAACAGCAGTTGTGCTCTGTTTGTGTACAGCCTGAATGTTTGGTGACTGGTTTTTATAGCATGTTATGATATTATTCCTAGAAACATGCATTGGCCTGTATTCCTTTTCTGAGAGTGTAGGAATTTTAATCTGGGTATTCCACTGTTGTAACAGATCTCGGCCCCATAGATTTACTGCTACATTTGCTACATATGGCTTCAGCATTCCTCTCTGTCCTTCTGGCCCTATGCATTCAACCCATCTCGAACTCTGTTTTATCTGAGATAGGGTGCCAATTCCTAAAAGTTGGACATCTACCTCTTGAAGAGGCCAATTTGGATGCCATGATTTTGGTGTAATTACAGTCACATCCGCACCTGTGTCTACCAGGCCCTCCAGAACCAAGCCATTAATTCGAATTCTAAGCTTTGGCCTTTGTTCATTTATGGAAGTCTGCCAAAATATTTGTTTTATTGTGTTCTTTGTAAACTGTGATTCATCTATCAGAGCTGTTTTATCATCCATTGCAGTATCCGTTTTTAAATTAGACATTGGTTTATTCAGTTGTCCTGGAGAGGAATGTCTTCCACAGTAGCTGGGAATGTTCTTACCACATTTGATTTGGGGGCCTGCAAGAGGCCCCCTGAGGCGTTTCCCGCTACTAAAGGGTTGCCTCGTATATCTATTTTTGATCTGCACTCACTGGTCCAATGTCGGCCTTTGCCACATCTTCTACATAATCCAGGAGGTAGTTGGGGTCTTCTGTTTAGGCTATTCCTAGAAGGAGTATTACTTCTAGGATTACCCCATGTACAGTTTTTACTTATATGACCTGGTGTACCACATTTAAAACATTTGGTACCACGGGGCCTTCTTACACCTCTGGGATTTGTCTCTCCTATCCAAGCCTCATTACTGTAGTTAAGAGATTCAACACTATTAGTATATTGAATCCATTCTTCCAAAGGAGCTGATCTGATCTTTAATGGTGTAAGTATTCTTTTGCATTCTGCATTAGCATTGTCGAATGCCAAGGACTCAGTTAATACTTTTCTTAATTCTTTATCTGATACAGCTTTTGTTATAGCTGTGTTCAGCCTTTGTAAAAAATCAGTGAAGGGTTCATGTGGTCCCTGAAATATCTTTGTGTATACCTCAGTTGCTTTTCCAGGTTCTGGAATTTTTTCCCAAGCATTTAGAGCTGCTGTACGGCATAGGGATATTGTATGCTCATCATAAATGGCTTGTACATTCCTGTCAGCGAAACATCCCTCACCAAGTATTTGATCTTGGGAGATCTCAAAACCTCTGAGTTTACCTTGTTGTTCTAAATTTCTTGCCTCTTCTCTCAACCAGCTTTTCCACTGTAACTGCTGGCTATATTCTAGAACAGCTGAAATTAACTGATGCCAGTCATCTGGAATGATTCTATGTGAGGTAGACCACGAATTTAACATCTGTTTTACATATGTGGAGTGTATCCCATATGTAACTACTGCTTCCTTTATATTTTTAAAGTCCCTTGTTGAAATTGGTTGTAATGTATATGTCGTATATGGCTCGGGGTGTGTGTCATCTGCTGGTTTCTCATGGATGATAACAGGATAAGCCATTGTATGAGAGCCATTTGGAGATGTTACAACCTGTATGGTCTTGCCCTTCTGCTTATTAGGTCCCTTGTCATGTTTATTTAGAGTTTCCTCCAGGGCTTGTAAACGAGCACCTAGGGTCTGTTCCAGGGAGTAAACCTCCTCTCTTGTAAGGGATTCCAGATTTTTCATGGAATCATGGAAGTTTTTATGTTCTTCTGAAACACATGATTCCATGGACCTTATCCTATCAAGTAATGATAATTTTTCTTCCTTATATATTGTCTGAGTAGCTACAACTTCACTCTGGAGAGTTAGTGTTCTATCCATTAAATACTCATATTTATTATCAATAAAAGCAATTTTGGGTACAAGCTTGTTTTGTAAATTCTGGTTAGCAGATTCCAGAGAGAGAATCTTTTTATGTAAGTCCTGGCCAGCAGATTCCAGAGAAAGAATCTTTTTCTGTAAGCCTTCATTGCTATCTTTTAAAACCTGTAATTCCTGGTTAGCAGATTCCAGAAAGAGAATCTTTTTATGTAAGTCCTGGTCAGCAGATTCCATAGACAGAATCTTTTTCTGTAAGCCTTCATTGCTAACTTTTAAAGCCTGTAAATCCTGGTTAGCAGATTCCAGAAAGAGAATCTTTTTCTGTAAGCCTTCATTGCTATCTTTTAAAACCTGTAATTCCTGGTTAGCAGATTCCAGAAAGAGAATCTTTTTATGTAAGTCCTGGTCAGCAGATTCCATAGACAGAATCTTTTTCTGTAAGCTTTCATTGCTAACTTTTAAAGCCTGTAAATCCTGGTTAGCAGATTCCAGAAAGAGAATCTTTTTATGTAAGTCCTGGTCAGCAGATTCCATAGACAGAATCTTTTTCTGTAAGCCTTCATTGTTATCTTTTAAAGCCTGTATCAGTCCCAATAATGACTCATCTTTGTTCTTATTATTAAACCAGTGTTTGAACACTGTGTGAATTATTACAATGAATGTCAAAATGGTACAGGCCAGATATGTCTTAGGGAGGTCGTATATTTCCAGGAAAATGTCATTCAGCATACAGGCAAAAAGGTTATTAAATTCTTGTGAGGTAATGTTGTCAGCCATATTACAAGAATTACTCAAAATTTGTTAGTCAGTTTTAAGGTGTAAAATGATCAAGTACTTTTACTTGAAAGAAGCTTACCTTTCCGTGGTTTTCAGGGGTGCAATAGCACTTTTCAGCCAGCAGGAGGCGTTGGTATAGCTCCAAAGCAGGGCCTGCTGGTGACCTTGGCTGGCGGCAGCTGAAGGCAGGAGCCAAGATGGCGGGGAAACGGCACTCGGAGGAGTGGGAAGATCTCACTCACAGCGGTTTTCGCTGGTCTGGGGGTAAGCTAGGGAACTGAGACTGGACTAGCTGCTCCCTTTTTCGGGAATGGAACCATGTAGGTGTCCCCTGGTTAAATGGAACTTTGCAGGCGGTTTTAGGTACCCGCCAGCCGGGGAGGAGGCTGAGGGAGGGAGCCGCCTAGGCCTTTGGAATTTGCCCCACGTTGGGCGCCAGATATTGGTGGAATTATTAAGGCCACTCCACGTAGTTAAAAGGGAGGTTTATTTTGTGGGGTACTTACAAATGAGGGGGTAGGTTACAGGGTCTGGCAAGGGTATAGCACAATCCGGCGTTGTTCTCTGGAGAACTCTGCTCAGTCTACCTCCAGCGTCCAGAGTCCGGGAACCAAGAGAGTGAGTACTTCCTGATCCTTCGTCTTCCGCTTCCTCCTCTGCCCCGCCTTGTGGGCATGACCATTACCAAAGCCTCAGTGGGGGTTGGAACTTCCAGGCCAATGCTGGGATGGCTACCCACTACACTGAAGCATATTCCAAAAGAATTGCATTGTGTTTAAGAACACAGTTGAATGATATTTTAAAAAATCCCAATCATCCTGAGTGAGCTAATTCAGACCCAAGAAAGACAAACATGATATGCACTCATTTATAAGTATATATTAGCAATAAAGTAAAGGATAATTATGCTGCAATCCACAGACCCAGAGAGGCTAAGTAACAAGGAGAGCAAAAGGGGGTTGTTCGGATCTTTCTTGGAAGAAGGAGAACAAATGTCATGGGTGGACTGAGGGCAGGTGGGGATGGGAACATGAGGAACCAGGTTGGGGGGATGAAGGGAGTGAGCGCTGAAGAGATGACCAGAAGAGGGTGGAATTTCAGGGTCAGGTAGAAACCTGGTGCAAGAAAAATTCCCAAGAATCTACAAGGATGACCCCAGATACGACTCTTAGCCATAGCAGGTATGTAGCCTGAACTGGCCATCTCCTGTGACTGACTACCTCAATTACCATCAGAGAGGCTTCACCCAGCAAATGGTGACAGAGACGCATACCCAAACATTAAGCAGAGCTTGGTGAATCCTGCTGAAGAAAGGAAGGAAAGATTATAGGAGCCAGTGGGGTCAAGGACATCACAAGAGAACCCACACAATCAACTAACCTTCACTCATAGGAGCTCACAGAGTCTGAACTGACACCTAGGGAGCCTGCATGGGACCAACTAGGCACTCTGCATATATGGAACTGTTGTGTAGCTTGTTCGTCTTATGGGAATCCTAACAGTGGGAGCAGGGGCTGTCTCCAACTCTTTCTCTGAACTTTGGGACCCTACTCCTCATACTAGGTTACCTTGTCCTGCCTTAATACAAGGGGAAGTGCTTAGGCTTACTGCAACTTGATATGCCATGTTTTGTTTTTTTGTTTTTTTTTTTTATATATCCATCAGAGGTGGATGCCCATTTCTGAACAGTAAAGGAGGCATGAATGGGGGAGGCAGAAAGGGAGGTTAGAGGAGGGATTGGGAGAAGAGGGGGTAGGGGAAACTGTGGTCAGGATGTAAAATAAATAAATTTTAAATAAAAAAATATATTTTATTTACTCCCCCAATTTTTATGATACAGGCCCTATACTGTATTCTAGAGGGGCTTAAACACAAAGCAATCCTTTAGTTTTAGGCTCCTAAAGTTTTAGAAATACAGGTGTGAGCAAACATGACTGGCTTCATTCCCTGACATTTTGAAATTAGCTAATTAGTGACTGATGTCACCACCTTTATTCAGTTCAGTCTAAATCAGTCCCAAGGGGTCTGCTCTAAACATGCAGTAGACCAAAGAGATGAAGGAGAAATAGCCACCAGATTGAAAGAAATAACATATTAGTGTCATAGGAATGATAAATGAGAAATAATTTTCATAATATTTTAGAGGTAAAATTATAATGTTATATTTAACCAGATAACAGAAGTGAAATTAAGAAGTTTTTTAAAAAAACTTTCTCTTTTTTTCTTTCTTTATAGATGTGTGAGGGTGGAGAGAAAGAGAGAGAGAGAGAGAGACAGAGACAGAGACAGAGACAGAGACAGAGACAGAGACAGAGAAGGAATCTGTTCTTTGCTTCCACCTTGTTTTGAAGTCTTTTTAGTTTCTGCAGCCTACCCCAAGCTGGCTGGCCTTTGAGCTTTCACTTGTCAATTATCTGGTCTCCATCTGCTGGGATAACAGATACAGATGTAAAGGAAAACCATGGGCTTTTTCCATGGGTTCCAGGCATGGAACTCAAGTTACCAGGCCTACACTGAAAGTGCTTTTATCTGCTAAGCCACCCTTTGGATCCATTACAAAGTTTTTTAATGTTCCCTTAAGTGATTAGTCATTATTAACTGTTCCCACACTTAGAAAGACATTCATCACAGTTGATGTACCCAGTAAAAGCCAGATGACACATGCTATTTGAATGTCTCTTGGTAGCTAAGAAGCACATGTCCTCAAAGAAACTGGAGTTAAGGGACTAATGATCCTAAAGATGGGAAGAGAGTGACCACCAACCCAAATCACCACAACCAAATTAATTAAAGCAAGCATTTTTATTAATTTACATGGGCTGCCTCCTCATATGGTGTGGTTAGAGATGTCAACATTGGATGTGAAGAAAACAAGGTTTTTATAGCTCAGGAGTAGGAAGTTTTCAAATGGAAGATTTGGAAGGCAAATTAGGTGGGGTCACAGGCACAGAGCATAAACACATGTATTAGTCCTAATAACCTCCTGAAACAATGACTGGTTACAAAGTGGACATAACAATGTAGTCATAAGAACAGTAGTCATAACAATGTAGTTGGAGTTTTCTCCAGTCCTGCCCAGCCCCACAGACCCTGCAACCAATTATAAAATAATCACCCAGAAGCTTATATTAATTAAACTGCTCAGGCCTACCACTGATTAGCTCTTGCACTTAAACCCAGCCCATTTCTGTTAATCTGTATGTCTCCATGTGTTCCATGGCTTTACCTATTGCCTTTACATGCTGCTCCCTGGATGGCAGGCTGGTGTCTCCTCCCTCAGCCTTCTTCCACCCAGCATTCCCTTCTCTCCTTGTCCCACCTACACTATCCTTCCTGCCTGGCTACTGGCCAATCAGCATTTTATTTATCAATCAATCATAGCAACATATATTCACAGCATACAGGACATCCCACAGCATAACAAGGTAGTCATAGGTGGTCACATAACCTTTTAAAACACAGGTAGGGTTGCAAGATGGTTATAAACAACTTTTTGAAACCAAGACATGATTACCACTTCTAGAACAGGCAGTACAGGACCATTTGTAGTTAAGTTTACAAGTGGGGCATAGTCCAATCCTTGAGAAACAGAAATTTTATTCATAAACAGGAATAAATCTAGTTTGGCTTTACTATAAGATGACTTTTAATCCTAAAACAGAAGCAGGCTGGTTCTTCACTACCTTCCTGGAAGCTAGAAACTCAGTCATTGTCACTGTTTCCCTTTCTTTTCAGGCCCCAAAGCAACAGTATGGAGAATGGTAACAGGCATCCTTGGAGCCTTGTGTGTGGTGCTGATGACAGTCGTGGGGATCTTACTTCCAAAATGTAAGCAATTATGGAATTACTTCATTGTTGTAGCACTTACGCTTTCAGCAGTATCATGATAGCATGACTCCCTGTGGAGACTATATTTCACACACCCAAGCAATCATCCCTAAACACTACTGATTACTGTTTTGATTTTTTGCCCTAGTATTTTCTAGCCAAGAAGAACAAAGCAGAAAAAGCTTGCTTCATCTTCTTCTGTGTCCTAGGGAGAATGGTGAGTATTAACTCTAAGAATGTTAGTGAGTATCAACTCTGTAGATGTCACTTCCAGGATTTTTCATTACTAAGCCAGAAGATCTTCTTATTTCCACAAATGCTGATCAGTCATGATAGGCAGACACAGTGTTATTTACTCAGTCCCTTACCAGGGAAGAACTCACATGGCTTAAAACTAAGAAAGGAGAATCTGAAAAACAAAACCCTCAAAGACTACAAGTATATGTGTTTTTTTTTTAAATTCTTATTAGGAGAAAAGGGGGATTTAAATATGTTGAATACTAAATATGAATTACTCATTTTATTGTTTCTTAAAAATAAAAAAAATCAATGAAACAGAAAATAATCCTAGGAAATATATACCAGTGTGTGTTTATTCCTAGTACAAAGTACATTATCATGAATTCTACAATTATACATGTGAGCAAGGGGGAAAGAAAACCATGTCTTCCAATGACTGTATACAGATATTTCTAAACATTTCATTATAACATCTCTTAACTGTAAGCATTCAAGACAGCTGTCATCAGGTTGACATTTATATATGTCATATATATATATATATATATATATATATATATATATATATATATATATGTATGCTGGCTATTCTTGGTTATCAACTTGACTACATTTGGAATTAAATAAAACCCAAACAGCTGGGTATATGTCTGGTATGAGAAGTTTTTCTTAATCAAATCATTTGAAGTGAGAAGACACAATTTTAATCCAGATGTTTTGAGGTAGGGAGATCCACTTTTAATCTGGGGCACAATTTCTGGTGGCAGCCTATATCAAGGACATGAAAGAAGGAAGCTTTTTCTCTTTGCCTACTTGCCCTCACTGTTGATGGCAAGTCCATTTCTTCACTGGCACCTGAGCCTATTTCTTCAGTATTTCTGTGAATACTGAAGATCAGCTGAGACATCCAGCCTTCTGGACTGTTCTATTGAATTTTTGGAGTTTTTATTAGAAGACAATGAGTTTTGGAAAAACTGGACCACAGCCTGTAAGCCACTCTAATAAATTATACATATAAATATAACCATTTTATCTGTTCTGTTCCTCTAGAGAACCCTAAGACAGAAGTGATACAAGGGAGTGTGGTATATTACTGTGATAGGTCTGACCATGCTGCTTGTTAGGGTAATGTGGACTTTGGGAATTTAAATTAGGAAAGCAGCTGAATGTATTAAGCAGAGATTAATGGGTCATATTTGTAGGAACATGGACAGTGGTACTGAGAGTGATGTGAACAGTGGAGGTCAAGTACAGAAAGTCTCGGGAGGCGTAATATTAGTAAACATCCTAGGGACCATTCTTATGGTATTTGTGCAAAGAATGTGGCTATTTTCTGCCCTTGTCCTAAAATCTGCTGGGGTTTAAATTGAATAGTTTTAAATTAATGGCATTGGCAAAGGAGATTTTAAGACCGCTTAATATTGACTGTGTTTTGTGGTTATTAGGAATCTCTCTTGTGCAAATCTATGAAAAAATAGCCAGCTAGTAAGCAATATCCCTCCATTGTCTCTGCATCAGCTCCTATCTCCAGTTTCTTGCCCTGAGTTCCTTTCCTGACTTCCCTAAAAGAAGAAGAGTGATATGAAAGTGTAATCTAAATAAACCCTTTCCTTTCCAAGTTGTTGTGGTCAGAGTATTTCATCAGAGAAATAGGAATCCTGTGTAAGACAAGGTATTGCTTCATCATGCCATGGGGTATGAATCAATAATAAACAAATTAAGTGCTTCTACAATGTGGATATGTTGAAAAACATACTGAATGGAACAAATGATATGATAAAAGTTGTAGTGGTGCACACCTTTAATCCTAGCACTCGGGAGGCAGAGCCAGGCAGATCTCTGTGAGTTCGAGGCCAGCCTGGTCTACAGAGTGAGAGCCAGGACAGGTACCAAACGACACAGAAAAACTCTGACTTGAAAAAAAAAGTCAGCCCATGCTGAAAATTTTTATCTACTGTTTAGTAAGGCAACAGAAATAGGCAGTGTTATGTATTTGATCCATGTTTGATTAAAGTGTTGAGGAGGCACTGGTCAGCTTACACTGGGTATAATGTGAGAGCCTGGAACAAGAAACCTTCCAACTCCAACTAGGAAACAGCTACAAAAGTTTTTCTAAATGTTTTGAACCAACTGTTAAAAAGAGCTTACAATGAAATAATTATAAATAATGAGCTGTCTTTCCTTTTCTTATCACTTGGTCTTGCTCTCAAGAGGTTTCAAATGTTCCTACCTGTAAGTTTTCTTCAGCACCTTTATGTTTCAATATTCTGTGTTCTCACCACCATTTGTTAAGTTACTTGTTCTAGATAGTTTGAGGTCTTTTCTTGTCATGATCATCATGGACACAACAGATGTGGCTCACCATTCTCCTCTCCCACTTTGTCTCCATCGGTCATGGTGACATAACAACCATTTTCCTCAAACTGTTTGGTCTTCAGCTCTAATCTCAAAGTACCACATTTAGCCACAGGAGACTTCTGTTGCCCTTTGCTGCATGATTTACCCTGCATGAATCTTTTTCTTTTCTGTAGTCTCAGGGTTGGTCTTTACTAGAGGATCCAATAGTCTACATTTCCAACTACTATACCAGTAGTTATTGTGTTCTTGGTGTCTACTGTTGTGTGTGTATTGTTGCTACATAGTCACAAATTTTGCTGTGAGCAACATCATCCCATGACCACCACCATAGGTTACTTTCTAGAAAATGCAGCATTTGAAAAGTAGTAGGTTATTTTTGTTTCAGAGAATACAGACCTGTCTGTTGTTGTTCTAGAGCACAGTTCTTCACAGCATGACAATTACCAGAGGACACATATATAGCCATGCTGAAACCTGGCTGTAACCTTTGGGCTTGTGCTTCACTTCTTCAGCACCCTGAGTTCATACACTTGCTGATCTCAGCTACCTGAAAATTAAGCTCTGTTTTTCTTAAAGGATAAGGGAATGTCGGAGTAGAGGGGATAGCAATATGGGCAAAAAACATTTCTGAGCACACACTCCGTACCTTGGTTATGCCTCAGATGTGAAGCTTGTCCTCTACCGTATTTTATAACTGCCATTTCCTAATGTCTTCAAACACTGAATAATCTTGTTTGTCAGATTCTACCCATTTAAATGGGGTTTCATTTTAATGTCTTTTTATTTACACATTTTTGTTGACAATTTCATGTATAGGTATTCTATTTACATCATATCCACTCCTCTATTCCCCTCCTCCAACTTCTCAATGCCATTAAATCCTCAAATTCTCATCTCTTCTTTAATTATTGTTGCTACATGTATATATGTATATATATAAGCTACTGAGTCTATTCAGTCCTATTCCTATGTAATGTGTTTAGGGCTGTGTAGTTAGAGTTTTCCTGCCTGGCCCACAGTCAGAACAAATCTCTCTCACCTGCCCGGCCCATAGATGCTCAGACCCAACCAAGTAAACACACAGAAACTTACATTGTTTACAAACTGTATGGCTGTGGCAGGCTTCTTGTTATCTACTTCTTCTATCTTAAATTAACCCATTTCTATTAATCCATATTTTGCCACGTGGCTTGTCATTTACCATTACCTTAAATCTTCCTTGTCATGGTCGTGGCTGTCAGTATATCTCCACCCCAGCCTTTACCTCCCAGATTTCTCTTCTCTCTTGTCCCACCTATACTTCCTGCCTGGCCACTGGCCAAACAGCATTTTATTTATACAGAGCCATATCCACAGCATTTGGGCTGATCAGTTGAGTTTGAATAACCTATCAGGGGATTCATCCCTGGTGAAGACTGATTCTCTCTTTCAGCAAACCATTGATTTCCTGCAGTGTTTCATAAAGGAGTGGGGCCTTGTGAAGTTCCACTCATCCAAGTTGAAATGTTGATTGGTGTCAGTATGTGGGTCTTGTTTAGGTCATCATAATGTTGAGATTTCATGGGCACAGCTTATTTGGTATGGCTCATAGATAGCACCTTACACTGGATGTGCTGATCTTCTGGCTCTTATTATCTCTATGGCCCTCTTCTGCAAATTTCCTTGGGCTTTAGGTGTATGGTTACATTGTATTTATATCTGTTAGGATTGCACTCTGCACAACCACTTGTTCTCTGCATTTTGATTGGCTGTGGAACTTTGTAACAATCTCTATCCACTATAAAAAGAAACTTACTTGATGAGGAGGAGAGCTGTACTAATATCTGGGTGTCAGGATAAGCATTTAGAATACAGCTTGAAATTATATGGGCTTAAGAACATGGCAGTAGTAGGTTCTCGTCTAGGGTCCATGACCACTCCAGCCACAGGTAGTTGGTTAGCTTATGTGCACAAATTCCATCTCACTGAGTTGACTTCACATCCATCCAATGTGCAGAATCTTCACGCTTCTTTCCTCTCATTTTCAGCCTTCTTCTTCCTTTATTCTCTTCCTTTGGTTTTTCCTTTTACTTCTTACTCCTTTGCTATGATAGTTGCATAGGGAACCTTGACATTAGTAGACACAAGCCAACCTGACCTACCTAAGAGAGCAGAGGATTCTGGGAGGAACTAGGAGCCAGACCTGCTACTGACCTGACCCCAGCTTAGGCACCTCTGTATTTTCAAATGAAGCTCAGCCTCCCTTTGTCTCAGATGTTTTGAAAATGACAGAATAAAAAGCTAATCTTTGACTCACTCTTTTAAGTAATTGATGCTGAGGCAAGGAAAACCTTTAAAAATTTCAAGCTTCCAAGTCAGTGAGGGGAAGCAAGGACAGATAAAGGTACTGGTTCAGTTTTGTCAATTTGAAACAAACAGAAGAACCTGGGAAGAAGAAATCCGAAATGTGGAACTTCCTTCATTAGATTGGTCTCTGGGCATGTCTGTGAGGCATTTTCTTAATTGCTGAATGGTGTAGGTGGGCCTAGATCCTCTGAGGTGGTGTTTCCCCATGTAGATAAGCCAGGAAGAATAACTGCTTGTGAGACTGGAAGCAATCCAGCAAGCAACTTTCCTCCATAGTCTCTGTTTTGCTTCAGTTCCTGCCTCCAGGTTCTTGCCCTGGCTTCCCTGATGATGCCCTGTAACCTGTAAGCTATAAGAACTCTTTTCTTCCCAACTTGGTTTTGGTCATGGTGTTTATCACAGTAATGAAGAAGCAAAAATAAGACTGCAGGGGCACAGAAGTAAAATGTTGTTCATAAAAGACAGCAAATGATTAGAATAGTTAATATTTTGAGAAAGGCTGCATGGAAAATGAATGGATTTGGGTAATCCAGGGATGAAAGGAAGAAAATAGGAAGAAAAAAAAAAACAGCTGGTAGAATGAAAATAGAGGCTGGGCAGTGTGGCGCATGCCTTTAATCCCAGCACTCTGGAGGCAGAGCCAGGTGGATCTATGTGAGTTCAAGTCCAGCCTGGTCTACAAAGTGAGATCCAGGACAGGCTCCAAAGCTACAGAGAGAAACCCTGTCTCAAAACGCCCCCCCAAACAAGAAAATACAGGTAAAGGATAAGAATATATCAACCATGAAAGAGAAAGTCAAAATACAAAAGTCATGAAAATATTTGGTAAACTAAAGTTTCCAGGAAAAAAAAAATGACATATCTATGTGATACATTCTATGAAGTGGATTAATTGATTGAAACATTATGGTTGTTGAGAGTTATACTGTTACCATTTCAGAACCAAATTATTTGGGGCTACCTTGAGTCTCTTTTATAGCCTTCCACTGCTCATGTCTGTGTCTGACTTAAAACTCTTTTAGCTATCATGTAAACTTTTATAGGGTGTTAATGTTTCCTAAAGCTGCTTCGTCACTGAAATGTTGTATTCAGTAAAAGCAGCCATAATTACTCATATCTGCATAGAATAAGTTAATGATATGTCGTTTCATACCCAGAAAACTGATGTTTCTAAAGTAGGAAAATTAAATGTGAGAAAAATAAACGGGTAAACAATGATATACTCCTGGTAAAATAGTGATTTACACAATGTATGACTTTATTAAAAATTTTCTATTGGTGAAATTATTAAGGCAACTCCATGTAGTCAAAAGGAAGGTTTATTTTGTGGGGTAACTTACAAGTGAAGAGATCGGTAACAGGGTCTGGGAAAGGTGTGGCGCAGTCTGGAGGTGTTCTCTGGAGAACTCTGCTCAGTCTATACCCAGCGTCCAGGGTCCAGGAACCAAGAGTGGGGTGCATCTGGATCTCGGGTCTTCAGGGTCCTCTCTTGGCCCTGCCTTGTAGATGTGGCAGTTACTGAAGCCTCATTGAGGGTTGGAACTTCCAGATCTAAGCTGGAATGGCTACCCACTACATTTTCCCTTTTCATACTTCAAAATATACTTTCAGAAATTCTTCTAGAGATAAACTAGCAAAGCCTAATAGGATATTTACATAGTATTCATTTAAATGGTCAAAATATATTTTTATATTAGCCCTAAATTTAAAAATGAGGGATTTGTGCTATATATGTACTATCTTAGAAAGCATTAGCTTTATCAATTTTTATTAATTAATTAATTGTTTTCCAGCCCAATCCCAGTTTCCCCTCCTTCTCTTCTCTCTTCCAAGTCCCCCCCCACAACCTCCTCATCCACTCCTCCTCCTTTCTCTTCAGAAAAGGGCAGACTTTCCATGTATATTAGCCAGCCATGGTATATCAAGTTACAGTGAGACTAGGCATCTCATCTCCTATTAAGGCTGAACCAGGTGACTCAGTGTAAGAAAGGGTCCCAAAAGCAGGCAAAAGAGTCAGAGACAGCCCATTCTCACTGTTGGGAGGCTTACAAGAAGACCAAGCTACTCAGCCATCACAATGTGCAGAGGGCCTAGGTCAGTCCCATGCAAGTTCTCTGGTTCAGTATCTGTGAGCCCCTATGAGGTCAGGTTAGTTGATACTCTGGTATCGTTGTGTCCTTGGTTCCTCTGACTACCATAACCTCTCCTTCCCCTCTTCCATGGTATTTCCTAAGATCTGCCTAATGTTTGGCTGCAGGTCTCTGAATCTGTTTCCATCAGTTGCTGAGCCTCTCTGATGATATCTGGGATAGGCAATAATCTATGAGTAAAGCAGAATAACATTAGGAATCATTTCATTGACTTTTTTTGCTAGTCATGTTTGGTTCTATCTCTGGTCTTTGGGCTGTCCAGTCGCTGAGTTGTGGCTCCCCAGGCATTATCAGGGTTTAACTCCCTCTTATAGTATAGGTTTCAAGCTGGACCAATTATAGGTTGGCCATTCCCATAATTTCTGTGCCATGTTTGCCCCAGCATATCTTGTAGACAGGGAAAATTGTAGGTCAAAGATGATGTGACTGGGTTGGGATGCCAGTCCCTTCACTGGAAGTCTTGTCTGGTTACAGATGACTGGTTCAGGCTCCATATCTGCTATTGCTACAAGTCTTAGTTAGGGTCACCCTCATAGATTCCTTTCAGTTTCCATTGTACTAGGTTTCTAGCTCTTCCCAGAGATGCCCCCTAATTCCACTTGTCTTTCCCAGTACTCTTTTCCTCTATCCTCCCCACAACTGATCCCTCCTGTTCCTTTTCCTGTAGTGGGTATCTGTTCCAGCTTTGACCTAGAAATACTACCCCAGTGAGGCTTCTGGTAAGTGCCATGCCTATCCTGGGAGGGGGGACAAGATCGGAGCCCTTAAGACTAGAGATCCGGATGTGCTGGCATGAGGTAGGTACATGCTGAGCTAGTCAGTGTAGTGTGTGTGCAGCCCTGGACATCTAAGGGCATCATAGACCTTTTATTGCTCAATATCAGGTGGCTGAATGCCACTTGTCCCCCTAAGAAGTTGGGGGACACTAACCGCTTGGGTGTCACATAACTAGTTAGCATGCTAGAGTCTTATTTGTTATCAGAATTAACCAGACACATTCCCACCTCTCAATCAGTCACACACCCTATCTATCTCTGATCTCTATTCTATTTCCCATTCACATTGAGATTCATGTATCCTCCACTTGAGCCTTTCTTGTTACTTAGCATCTCTATATCTGTGAGTTATAGAATGATTATCCTTTACTTTACAGATAATATCCACTTATAAATGAGTACATAACATGTTTGTCTTTCTGGGTCTAGGCTACTTCACTCAGGATAATCTTTTCTAGTTCAATACATTTGACAGCAAATTTCACAGTATCATCTCTTTAACAGATGAGTAATATCCATTGTGTACATATACCATATTTTCTTTATCTAATCCTATATTAAGGGACATCTAGGCTGTTTCCAATTTCTGGATATTATAAATAAATCTGCTATGAACATAGTTGAGCAAGTGCCCTTGTGATATGGAAGAACATTCTTTGGGTATATGCCTAGAAATGGTATAGCTTGGTCTTAAGGTAGGTTGATTCCCAATTATTTGAGGAACCACTATATTGGTTTCCAAAGTGGCTGTACAAGTTCACACTCCCAACAGCAATGGTGGAGTGTTCCCCTTGCTCCACATTCTCTCCAGTTTTGATCTTAGTCACTCTGACAGGTGCAAGATGGAATCTCAGAATCATTTTGATTTGTATTTCCCTGATGGTTAAGCATGTTGAATATCTCCTTAAGTTTTTCTTGGACATTTAAGATTCTTCTGTTTAGACTTCTTCGTTTAGATCTGTACACCATTTCTAGTTGGATTATTTGGTTTGTTGATATCTAGTTTCTTGAATTCTTTATGTATTTTGTAAATCAGCTTTCTGTTGGATTTGGGGTTGGGGAAGATCTTTTCCAATTCTGTCATGTGCAATTTTGTCCTGCTGATGGTTTCGTTTGCCTTACAGAAACTTTCCAATTTTGTGAGGTCACATTTATTAATTTTCAACATTGTATTTGTGCTATTGGTGTTCTGTTTAGAAAGTTGTCTCCTGTACCAATGAATTTGAGATTTTTCCCACTTTCTCTTCAACTGGAATCACTGTAACTGGATTTATTTTGATGTCATTAATCCACTTGGACTTGAATTTTGTGCAGGTGATGTTAGCATTCTTCTACAGGCCAACATCCAGTTAGACCAGCATCATTTGTTGAAAGATCCTTTCTTTTATTTTCCACTGTATATTTCTAGCTTCTTTATCAAAGTTCAGGTGTCCACAGGTGTGTGGAATTATGTCTGGGTCTTTAATTTGTTTCCCATTGATCAACCTGTGTGTTTTTATGCCATATCATGCTCTATTAGACCTTGGAATCAGGGACAGTGATGCCTCTTGAAGTTATTTTGTTGTGCAGGATTGTTTTAGCTATTTTGGTGTGTGTGTGTGTGTGTGTGTGTGTGTGTGTGTGTGTGTGTGTGTGTGTGTATGTGTGTGTGTGTGTATGTGCGTGTGTGTGTGTGTGTGTGTGTTTTCCATATGAAGTGTAATATTGTTCTTTTAAGTTCTGAAAAGAATTGTGATAGAATTTTGATGGGAATTGCATTGAATATGTAGATTGCTTTTGGTAAGATGACCAATTGGTAAGATTACTATGCTAATCTACTGATCCATGAGCATGGAAGATCTTTCCATCTTCTGATATCTTCTTCAATTTCCTTCCTCAAAGACTTGAAGTTTTTATCCTACAGATATTTTACTTGCTTAGTTAGAGTTACACCAATATATTTTATATTATTTGTGGCTATTTTGAAGGGTGATGTTCCCTCATTTCCTTCACAGCCCATCTATCATTTGTATATAAGAGGGCTAATGTGATTTCTTTTTTAGATTATTTTTATCCAGCCACTTCACTGAAGGTGTTTATCAGCTGTAGGGGTTCCCTGGTAGAATTTTGGGGTCATTTATGTATACTATCATATCCCCTGAAAATAGCTATACTTTATCTTCTCCCTTTCCAATCTGTACCCCTTTGATCTTCTTTAGTTGTGTTATTGCTCTAGTTGGAACTTCAAGTTTCAGTATCATATTGAATAGATATGGAGAGAGTGGACAGCTTTGTCTTTTTGTCTTTTTCCTCATTTTAGTGGAATTTCTTTGAATTTCTCTCCATTTAATATGATGTTGGCTACTGGCTTGCTGTATATTGCCTTTACTATTTCTAGGTATGTTCCTTGTATTCCTGATCTCTCCAAGACTTTTATAATGGAGGAATGTTGGATTTTGTCAAAGGCTTTTTCAGCATCTAATGAGATGATCATGTGTTTTTGTTTTCTTTCAGTTTTTTTTTTTTTTAAAGCCAGATTACATTGACAGATTTCCATATGTTGAATCATTGCTGCATCCCTGGGATGAAGCAACTTGATCCTCGTAGGTGATCTTTTTGATGTATTCTTGGATTTGGTTTGCAAGTATGTTATTGAGTATTTTTGCATCAATGTTCATGTGGGAAATTGGTCTGTAATTCTTTTTCTTTGTTGAATCTTTGTGTGGTTTGGGTATCAGGGTAACTGTGGCCTCATAAAATGAATTTGGCAATGTTCCTTTTGAGGAGTACAGGAATTAACTCTTCTTTGAAAGTCTGGTAGAAATCTGCATTAAAATAATCTGGCCCTGGTCTTTTTTTTTTTTGGTTGGGAGACTTTTAATGACTGTTTATATCTCCGTGTGGGTTGTAGATCTATTTAGTTGCTTATCTGATCTTGATTTAACTTGGGTAAGTAGTATCCAGAAAATTTTCCATTTCATTTAGATTCTCCAGTTTTGTGGAGTACAGATTTTTGAAGTATGACCTTAAAATTCTTTGGATTTCCTAGGTGTCTGTTGTTATATATCCCCTTTCATTTCTAATTTTGTTAATTTTGATATTCACTCTCTGCATTTTAGTTAATATGGATAAGGGTTTGTTGATTTTGTTGATTTTTCTTGAAGAACCAACTCTTTGTTTCATTGATTTTTTGTATTGTTCTCTGTTTCTATTTTATTTCATCCCTCAGTTTATTTCCTGCCTTCTACTCCTCTTGAGTGTGTTTGCTTCTTTTTTGTTCTAGAGCTTTTGGATATGCTGTCAGTCACTGGTATGAGATCTCTCCAATTTCTTTATGAAGGCTCTTAGTGCTATCAAATTTCCTCTTAGCATCACTTTCATTGTGTCCAATAAGCTTGGGTATGTTGTGCAATCATTTTCATTGAATTAAAGAAAGTCTTTAATTTCTTTCTATATTCCTTCCTTGACCCAGGGATGATTCAGTAGAGAGTTGTTCAGTTTCCTTGAGTTGGCAGGCTTTCTGTTGTTTCTGAAATCCACCCTTAATTCATGGTGGTCTGATAAGGTACAGGAGGTATTTTAATTTCCTTGTATTTGTTGAGACTTGCTTTGTGACCCAGTATATGGCAAGTTTTGGAGAATGTTCCACGTGGTACTAAGAAGGTATATTCTTTTGTGCTTGGGTGAAATGCTCTGTAGATATCTGTTGTGTCCATTTGAATTATAAGTATGTTAGCTCCATTATTTCTCTGTTTAGTTTTTGTCTGGATGACCAGCCCATTGGTGAGAGTCTGGTATTGAAGTCTCCCCAAATTAAGGTATGCAGTTTAATGTATGATGTAAAGTTTAGTGATTTTTTTTTTTTTTTTTTTTTACAAATGTGGATGCCCTGGCCTTTGGGGCATAGATGTTAAGAATTACAATGTCCTCTTGGTAGGGTTTTCCATTAACAAGTATGAAATGCCCTTCTCCATCTCTTTTGCTTAATTTTGGTTGGAAGTCTATTTTGTAAATTTTAGAATAGCTTACACCAGCTTGCTTCTTAGGTTCATTTGACTGCAAAATCTTTTTCTGACCCTTTACTCTGAGGTAATGGCTCTCCTTGGTGTTGAGGTATGTTTCTTGTGTGCAGCAGAAGGATGGAATATGTTTTTGTATCCATTATGTTAGTCTGTATCTTTTCTTTGGGGGGGTAAAGAGAGTCCATTGATATTGAGAGATATTGATGACCAAGGATTGTTAATTCCTGTTATTTCGCTGCTCCTGGTGGTGGTGGTGGTGGTGGTGGTGGTGGTGGTGGTGGTGGTGTGTGTGTGTGTGTGTGTGTGTTTCCCTTCTTTGGGTTTTGCTGGTGTGAAGTTATTTATTGCTTGTGTATTCATGGTGTATTTTACCTCCTTGGGTTGGAGTTTTCCTTCTAGTATCTTCTGTGTGGCTGGACTTGTAGAAAGATATTGGCTAAATTTGACTTTGTCATGGAACATCTTTTTTCCATCTTTGATGATTGAAAGTTTTGTTGGGTATAGTAGTCTGGGCTGGCATTGTCTCTTATAGTCTGCAAGACACCTGTCCAGGCCCCATCTGACTTTTAGAGTCTCCATTGAAAAATCGGGTGTAATTATAATAGGTCTGTTTTTATATGTTATTTGGCCTTTCTCATTTGAGGCTTTTAATATTCTTACTTTATTCTGTATGTTTAGTGTTTGGCTATTATGTGGTGCAAGGACTTTTTTGTTTTCTAGTCCAAATTTTGTGGTGTTCTATAAGCTTCATATACCTTTATAGACATGTTCTTCCTTAGTTTAGGAAATTTTTGTTCTATGATTTTGTTGAATATATTTTCTGGCCCTTAATGCTAGGTTTTTTTCTCCTTTTCCTATTATTCTTATGATTCGGTCTTTTCATAGGTGTCCCACGTTTTCTGGATGTTTTACATTAGGAATTTTTTTTTTAGATTTAATATATTCTGTGACTGGTGAATCTATTTCTTTTATCATATTTTCAATGCCTGAGATAAATCTTCCATTTCTTGTATTCCATTGGTGAGGCTTGCACCTGTATTTTCTGTTCACTTACCCAGATTTTCCATTTAAAGAATTCCATCTGTTTTTTGTTTTATTTTGTTTTTATGTGGAGCTGAGGATCGAACCCAGGGCCTTGCACTTGCTAGGCGAGTGCTCTACCACTGAGCTAAATCCCCAACCCTGTTGTTTGTTTTTTAAATTGCTTCTATTTTCTTTTTCAGGTCTTGAACAATTTCCTTTACCTGTTTGTTTTTTATTAGCTTTCTTGTCATTCTTTAAGGGATGTATTGATTTTTTTTTTTGTTTCTCAAATTTTCAATTGATATAAGGGATTTTTTAAAATTTTCTCTTTAAGGACCTCTGCCATCTTTATAAATTTGGTTTAAGATCATTTTCTAGTGTTTCAGCTGCATCAGAATTTTCAGGTCTCACTGTTATAGGATAGCTGGGCTCTGGTAGTGCCATATTGACTTTTGTATTATTGATTGTGTTCTTATACTAGCATTAATTATAGGTCTAGGTGTGATTCCTGAGTTTGTCTTTGTTCAATGGATGTTTTGTTCCTTAGTTTCTGTTATCTCTTTGGTCTTCTGGCCTAGCTGGCTAGGGCTTCTGGTGACCAGCAAGTCTTCAGGTGCAGTACAGTGTCTCTAGGGGCTTTTACATCCTGTAACACTTTGGCAGTTTTGGTTGCCAGTGTTGCCTCTGTGATTCTATATACCTGTGTGGCCTCTGGGATCAGTCTGTGACATGTTTGCTCTCTGAAATTCCTAGTATGGTTTGTCTCCCATACAGCAGAAGTTGTCTGCTGAGGTTGTAGCCTGGGATGGAGCTCAAGGAAGGTGCAGTTGGGGGCTCTTGGGTCAGCTTTAGGGAGTGTTCACTGGCTGTAGGCAGTGGCTTACCTGGGGTCCCTAAAATCGCCCTGGCCTTGGATAAAGCAGTAGTCTTCTGCTGAAGTTGTAGCCAGAATATGGAGCCAGGTGAAGGAGTGCAGTCTGTGGCTGTTGGGCAGGCTTTAAGGAGTGTTAGTAGGTAGTGGTTAATGTCTGATGTCTTACCTGGGAGCTTTATCAACTTTCATGTATTTTCCTAGACATATATTACCCACAAAATATTTGAGTGGGACAATGCTATTTCAATAAACTAACAAAATAAAGAAATGTAATTTATGTTTCATAAATACATGCTGCTATGGAAATAAACATATGACATGAGAGACAGAGAAGTAAAATGCCCTCATTTTTCTTAGGACAAATGTAACAAACTGGACCTTGAATGATTATAAATGTTACATAAATGAAAAATGACAAGTACATTTCTTAAATACTTAGAATACTAGTTTAAAGCTTCCATGTATTTTAATTTTGTGTATTCAGAGCCATTCTTCATAAAACCAACTACAGATTGAGAATCATTTCAGTAACTGCTTTTTCTATTCATATAGTTATATGTCACTAACCATTTACATATGTATACATATTATGACAAAAATAATACTGAAACTTGTTTTCCTTATAAGAATCAATTTATATCGATTTTATGTATAAATTTTTAAAACAAAATTTGTCATTATTAATTTTTATGATATAAGGATTGTGTAAATATTACTCAGCATTTGTAGACAGTGATTAGACCAGAGTGAAGCTCATGGGCAAGAGGCTGGCTGAGCATCCTAGTGGCCTTTATCAACCTCTAGCACCAGCAAGGACATTGATGAAACTTGTCTCTCTATGTAGTGTTCATGAGACTTACAAAAGCCTAATAGTTATGTTAATCCCACCAATCAAGAACAAGACCACTACAACAGTTTAAAGTTAAATTTGAAGCAAGCTTTAATTAAATGCTGGCCAGGCAGATGGACTCTGGCCATGTCTATAACTGGTTCCCTGGAAATGGCCCAAATCCCAGTTTGCAGCAGCATAAGAAGGAAAAGTCATAATTCATTGCATTTTCCATTAGGTCTGATCAGGGGCAAGCACACATCCTGATATACCTCTAGCCTACATACTTTCGGGGACAAGCTTACATCCTGACGTATTTTCTGCCTGTGAACCTCCTGCCCACATGTGATCAAGCACATCTGTGCAGGTGGGTCAAACAAAGCTGTTTAAGAAAATGAAAAATATGTGGCTGTTATCATCCATACACCATAGCCTCCAGCACTTCAGGAACTGCCCATGAACAAGTGACTTGCAGATCAGAGACATTTTTCTTTCATGGATCTCTTAGGCATAGTAATTGAAACTCAAAAAGTAACTTTGGCTCTCACAGTTGAATTATTAATGGTTATTCCAGTGCTGAGTATGCATTTCACACATGTGTGTTTCCTAGACAGTTCCTGTGATCTTTGCTCACATGATTGGATTGCTTTTGGAAACAATTTCTATCGAGGTTTTCATGGACTCAAAAGCTGGGTAGATAGTCAGTCTGCATGTGAGGAACTGAATTCTCATCTTCTGGAGATTGACTCCAAAGCAGAGCTGGTAGGTGACGTGTTCTGCTTTTCTGTATCTTTGTAACTTTTTGCACAGAAGCATGGGTCATGAAGAAAACCGAATGTTATAGAAGGAAGGACATAGCTGCTTATGGCAATTTATTATTATCTTTAGTGAAAAATAGGAAAATTCTATTACAATGCTTAATGTGTTAGAAAACAAAAGTAACAAATGAGCTCCAGGTGGCAAGTTCTGCACAGCAGTCCTGTACAGGCCCTTAGAAGACCCAAATTTAGTAAAGGGAGCAGATCACGCAGCTTAATAACTCATTCCTAGAACCCCAGCACTTGAGAGGCTGAGACAGGAGGACCACCATGAGTTTGAGGCCAGTTTGATTTTTACAGTGAGTTTCCAGGCCAGCTTGAACTATGGGGTGAAATAATTCTGTCTCAAATTTTAAATATATGCATACATTTAAACAAATATTTTTAAAAAAACAAATTAAAAGAAAAAGGGATTAGGACTATATACTCAGTTATGGGTTGTGATTTTCTACAGGAAAACATACTATTGTTTGAAATTGATGGGTGGATTCTCCTCAAAACAGATGAAACAGAGGTTTCCTGGCTGTGGGAAAACACCACTAAAATAGAGAAAACTCGGTAAGTACAATGTTTGGATAATGTGGGCTTTGCTGAGGGTAGTGAGATTGTTGTGCATGTGTGTCCTGCCTATGTGTGGCACAGAAGGAGCATTCAGAAGGAAGGAAAGAGCTCTGCTTTGGAAGGAGCAGTCTGAGACCATAGAAGAGAAATCACGTTAGCCCTAAGTAATTTCACCTTTGGAATATTTGTGTTTTATTCTACAAGACTCCCTGGAGACATTAGGAAAATTGTAACTCTAAAGCCTGTACCATTTCCTTTTCATTTGAATCACAATCCCACTTTTTCAGACAGGGTAGGATTAGTTGTGTCTGATGTTTAGAGTTTTGCATCTAAACGCCGTCTCCTGACTCCCCTCATGTCTTTGTTTTCTTCCTGTAACAATATTTTGATTCTTCTTTTTGACTTGTGTTTGTTATAGCTAATTCTAACTTTGAAACAAAAAAATGGTATCTGCAGTGATCAATTCTTGATTTCTGATTTTCTTTTTATTCTTTTTACACAGAATTAATGACTCAGAAAAGAATCATAGTTGTCATTATCTAAAAGGAACACAAATTTATTCTGTTGACTGTTCAACTAAGAAACCATATACCTGTAAGTTTAAAATGTTCTGACACCTATTTCATTAGCACAATTTTTATTAAACTATATAAATAACAAAAATATGTCTGTTATTTTTTGGTTCTATACTTGTTACACTTGAGTTTTAGAATGCTGATAAGGGATAATTTTTTAAGTTTTGAACTTTTTTTTACTGAATTGAGAAGGTATAGATTAACTTTTTTTTAACTTTCTGTATTGTATTGAGAATGAGTATTATTTATCTTGATGGTGATCACCTCTCTAATAAAATATATGTTCTCATAAATTAGCGAAATAACAAATACCATTTATGTTCAGTTACTTGGTAAAATCCAATAGATTTAAAATGATTAAAGGATCCCATATTCCTTGTTCTCCCTTTTTGTTCTTGATCCAGCTGGGATCTCCTGCTCCCCTATGCTTTCTTTTCCTCAAACCTTGCCCTTCATTACTCCCACTGTAGTCCAGGTTGTTCATGTAGATTTTATCCATTTCTCTGTCATTGGGCGATCCCTATGTCTTTCCTAGGGTCCCATTTTCTAGGTAGCCTCTCTGAAGTTTTGTAGCAATCTAGTCATCTTTGTTTTACATCTAGTATCTTCCTATGAGTGAGTACATACCATAATTGTCCTTCTGAGTTTGGGTTACCTCACTCAGGATAATTTTTTTTAGATCCATCCATTTGCCCGCAAACCTCATGATGTCATTGTTTTTCATTGTTGGGCAGTATTCCATTGTGTATATGTACCATATTTTCTTTATCCATTCTTCAGTTGAAGGGCATCTAAGTTGTTTCCAGGTTCTGCCTATTACAAACAATGCTGATATGAACATACCTGAGCAAATGCCCTTGTGGTATGATTGACCATTCTTTGGGTATGTGCCCAAGAGTGCTACAGCTGGGTCTTGGGGAAGGTGGATTCCCAATTTTCTAAGGAAGCACCATATTGATTTCCAAAGTGGCTGTACAAGCTTGCATTTCCACCAGCAGTGGAGGAGAGTTCCCCTTGCTCCACATCCTCTCCAGCATAAGCTGTCTTCAGTGTTTTTCATCTTAGCTATTCTGACAGGTGTAAGGCGGTATCTCAAAGTCGTTTTGATTTGCATTTCCCGGATAATTAGGGATGTTGAGCAATTCTTTAAATGTCTTTCAGCCATTTGAACTTCCTCTGTTGAGAATTCTCTGTTTAATAGACCATGATAAATGAAGATCACATGAGAACAGGATTAGGCAGAGTGCTCAAGAGGTCCCCAGAAATCCACAATGATACATCCTCTGTAGACTGTTGGCAATGGTCAAGAGAAAGCCTGATCTGACCTAGTCTGGTGATCAGATGGCCAAACCCTCTAAGGGCCGTGCTGGAACTCTCATCCAATAACTGATGGAAGTAGATGCAGAGATCCTTGGCCAGGCCCCAGGTGGAGCTCCAGGAGTCCAATTATCGATAAAAAGGAAGGACTGTAAGAATGTGAATTGTTGAGACCAAGATTGGAAAAAGCACAGGGACAAATAGCCAAATGAATGGAAGCACACGAATTATGAACCAAAGACTGTGGAGCCCCCAGCTGGATCAAGCCCTCTGGATAAGTGAGACAATTGAATAGCTTGAACTGCTTGGGAGGCATCCAGGCTGTGGGACCGGGACCTGTCCTTGGTGCATGAGCTGGCTGTTTGGAACCTTGGATTTGCACAGGGACACTTTGCTCAGCCTGGAAGGAGGGGACTGGACCTGCCTGTACTGAATCCACCAGGTTTAAATGAATCCCCAGGGGTGTCTTGGCCCTGGGGGAGATGGGAATGGGGGGAGGGTGGGGATGGGGGTAGGAGGGGGGAGGACAGGGGAACCCATGGCTGATGTGTAGAATTGGAACACAAATATAATGATAAAAAGAAGACCTAAGACGATCTAAGACATTTAAAAAAAATCTAATTTAATAGAAATTTGTCAGCAATTTAAAGACAATTTAGTTTTGTTATTTTTAAAGATGTATAATAATTGAAACTAGCTATTGGGAAGCCAATGTCTTTTGGGATCAGTTTTTAAAACTACAGAGGTATTTAGGAGGCTGCCCTAACCATCTGTAAGTATATGGTTGTAAAAATCATGCTGTTCTTAACTGGATGTCATTTTGCTTTAAAAATTACATTGTGAGGAAATTCTACCACCTCAGGTTGCCAGAAGAACTGAGGGGATGGTGGTTTGAGATGAAATGGCCTTTCATTCAATTAATAGCTATATAAACATTTGAAAATTAAAAAAAAATGATCTCATATTAGTTGAGTGTATTTTGAAAAGTTATTTGTCTATATAAGGAGCAGGAGGTACACATGCAAAGGTCATGTGAAGGTCAGAGGACAACCTGCTGGAGCTGGTTTTCTCTTTCCACATTTATGTGGATTCCAGGATCTAACTCAGTCAGGTTACATTGCATGACAAGTGCTGTTGCCCAGTGAGCCATGTTGCTTGGTTGGATTTTTGGTTTTTGTTTTTATTTTGGAATATGCTCATACTATGTTGTACAGCCTGGTCTGTATTCCCAAGGCTCAAACATTTTTGAGTTTCAGTGTATCTAGTGGATAGATCAGAAATGCAGCCCACCTCACCCAGTGTAAGATTCCAAACTAGGAGATATTGTTTGAGATTATTCAAAAAGTATGTTGATGATTCTGCTTGAGACAGCAAGAATGGAAAAATAATAAATAACAAATGCAACTTATATTGGAAAAGTTAAGAAATTTGTAGTCTGGGACTAGAGTGATGGGTCAGAGGTTAAGAATGCTTACTGCTCCTTCAGAGGCCAGAGGTTCAATTCTCTGCAACCACATGTCATCTCACAGTAGTCTGTAACTACTTCTATTGGATCAGACACCAACTTCTCATCTCTCTGAGCTCCTGCATGAGCATGATACACATAGAAACTCATATATGCACTCACAGATGTATTGCAGGAGCTAATGCAATACCATCTTGTCCTGACTACATTTTGTGTTTGCTTAGACGGTTCTTATCTCTTTATGTATCTGCACCATCTATCTTTAAAAAATTTGAGATTTCCATGGTCTGGAAATATTAACCAAAATAATTAATGTTTATTCAAACTAACATAAGTTAAAATAACTGAACACGGTATGGTGCAAAAATAACTGTCATGCTGAGTCTAATGTAATTACTATGCTCTGCCAGAAATGAAGGTTTCAAGCTTACTCTGACCCTCATCTAACATTAATGTAATTCATGATCTTTGATTTTTTTGCCTTTAAAAATGCTATACCCCTGATCTTTAGTATCAAGAGATGTTCAAGCATGAGCCTGTTCTTAGTCCTCAGCTAATAAAGGACTCATATATTTTTACTTGACTTACTCAGCATGGTTTTCTGTATCTTTCTTGTATGAGTTATTATAATATACAGTAATTAATTAATTTTTAAGAAAGAAACTCAGAGTCTGGCCACAGTTGTAGGTCATTACCTTCTCTAGAGAGGAGCTAAGACTGCACTTTCAGTCATTTAGAAGGTGACGAGGTGATAAGAGATGATGAGAGAAGAGACGAGAGAGCCCAGCAGAGGAATGAAAACCACAAAGAAAAAAACAAGAGCAAGTTCTTGTGCTAAAAGGTCTATAACTGAAAATTTAAAATTCTAGATTTTAAATATTTGAAGAAACAATGGCTAACAGTTCTCCAAAGGGAGTTCTAAAATTTACTGTTTGAATTATTAAAGTAAGTTGTGAAAACATGAACAAGAATTTTAGAAGGGAAAACCACAGCTATGAGCACCATTGTCCTACTACTGATGATGGATGTGGGGCTGGAGAAATAAATGGCTCAATACCTGTGTGCAGTGGCTGCTCTACCAGATGTCTAGGTTTCAGTTCTCAGCACCCACATGACAGCTCACAACTGTCTGTAAGTACAGGGACAGAGGATCCAACACTCACTGTGCTTTCAGATGCTCTCAGGAACATGTGTGGTACAGACAAAACCAAAAAGCCCATACATATAAAATGATGATGATGATGATGATGATGATGATGATGACGATGATGATGATGGTGATGATGATGATGATAAAGATCATGTCTCTATATGGCATATGGACAAAGAAAATTGTCATAGTCAATAGAACAACAATATAGATATTTTCTATCAGAAACTAGTAAATTTAAAAACCTATTCAGCCTTCTGGAATGGCATAAATCCTAATTGGTTTTAATAAAAACCAAGCCCCAGATATCAGGGTGAAAGCTGAAAGACTCGAGAAGCAGAGCAAGCCACAGCCATCACCTCTTACCTCACCAGCTCCTCAGCCTGAAAGAGTTCAAATTCCTGTCTCCTCCTACTTTATATTACTCTCTCTGTCCAGCCATATCACTTCCTGTCACAACCTTCCTAGTGCTGGGAATAAAGTGTGTGATCTCAAGTGCTGGAATTAAAGGTGTGTGCCACCACTGCCTGGCTCTGATTCTCTTTTAAACTAGATGAATCTTATGTAGCACAGTACAGCCTTGAACTCACAGAAATCCAGACAGATCTTTAGTTTGCCACTGGAGTACTAATATTAAAGATGTATGCCACCACTGTCTGGTCTCTGTAGTTAATCTAGTGGCTGGCTCTGTCCTCTGATCTTTAGAGAAATTTTACTTCTTAAGAGTACAAACAAAGTATCACCACATTCTGATTTGTGATACAAGACACTAAATGCTTTGAAGCAAAGGAATATTACAGAAGTACACAGAGCCCATGGTTTTAAGGGAGGACTGTTGTGAAACTGTCTTCTGGATATTGCATGTGAAGGGACACTAGTCCAATCAAGCATATGTCTCAGGCAGGTCTTACCCTTCTCCCTTATTCCCTCTGCCTTACTAAAAAAAACATTAGATTACACTCCTAAAGCTAGTCACAATGGAAAATTGCCTTATTTGGCTACTTCCTCTTTTTGAGGCTGACTACCAATCAAAAGCCTCCTTTTTTTCCACCTAATTAAGATGCCCAATTAAAATGAAACTCCTAATCCTAAAATGAAGTTTCCCCTCCACCTTTATAAACTGCCATTTGCCTATGTGCCATCTTTGTCTCCTATCTGTCCAAAGGTAGACTTTGTCCTCCAGGACTAATACCCCATCACCATTTCTCCTATCCCATCCCCTTCTTCTCCATCTATCTCCTTTACCACTGTATCACAGCCCATTCTAACACAGACCTCCCCTTCTTCTCCTCCTAAAAAGTATACCTGCAAGTTCATTTGCTGCTGTTTTCTGCCTGAGTCAGAACTTCCCCACCTTAATAAAGGATCTCTCTGTGTAAACAGATGTTTGGGTGCAGTTTGTTCATAATTCAGGATCTAAGAGGAAGTCCTCACTGTGTGGGTGGAGAGGTGGTCTTCATTGGTGCCATGACCTACATAGGCCAGCAATATCTCCTCAAACCTTTTTCACATGATCCAATCCCCCTGGCACCTGATTCCCTCATCCAACAGGGGCTAATTGGTAAGTCAACCACCCTGGCAGTCCTAAACCATCCTCAGGTTATGAGATGACACAAATTGAGTGTCCAATGTCTCTGTTCTGTCCTATGGGATTGGGTAGATTATCCCCCACCACAAACTCCACTGATTATGGTGGACTCCCAAGGACTGGTTGCCAGCCATACACATACTGTCCAGTCATGCACATTCCATCCACTGTGGTTTGGTAGGGAACTTTTCTCTTTCACTCTTGGTGGTCCTACTTCCAGAATCCAGTGCCCTTCTCCTTTCTGAAAAATCCTGTCCACAGGTCCCAAATTTCTTTTCTGATCTTTGGGGCTCCCTCTTTTGGTGACCAGAAGCTGGGTGATGGCATCTGTCTCCAAGAGACCATTCCTCAGCCTCTCAAGATACTTTGGAACACCTGGTATTTCACCCTTTGACCCTCTAACACCAAGGGTGATGGGTTCTACCTCCTCCATTCTGACTAACTCGACTTTTGGATATCTCCTCCAGAATCTCAAATGGCTACAACACTCAGACATCAAATCTCTTAAGCTCATTCCCTATAGTACACAGGCTTGACCTCTGTATCTACTAGATAACCAATGTAAGTGACCCCCTGCCACAAGAGGTCTCTGGATCTTAACAGTATCTATGATCTTTACAACTTTTGTAATCACAAAATATAAAGGAAAATGTAAAGAGATCTTTTCTGGCTCTGCTTTCTCTTCTGTCTGTTCCAAGCCATCTATATGACTCCCATGCTCTCTGAACTTCTCTAAATTCTGTTGTAGGCCGTTCTGCTATTCATGCCCTATTTAATCTCCTATGCTCTGCAGGAATACTGACTGTCAGGCACTCTAGGCCCATCACTTGTTGCTCTGTCCATGCTACCAGCTTCCTCCCTTCTCCTCTGTCAGTTCCCTCATCTGCCACCCTCCCCACTCCCCCATGCATCTGGGATTCTCCAAGACCCAGCAGAACAGCCTCTATGTCCTTGGCTCCCACTTCCTCCTCTGCTGCTTCCTCCAGTCCAGGCCACAGTGCTGCAGACTGGCCTAACCCCACAACTTCGCAGGTCATGCCTCTTAGCCCAAACTTCAGTGATTGTCACCATGCCTTCTTCCCACAGGTGCCAAAGTCCCAGCTTCTTTGCCTGTGTTCATCAGTGCAAATGCACAGAGCATATCAGCCTTTCCAGCACTTTATTATTATTATTATTATTATTATTATTATTATTATTATTTTATAATTTATTTAATTTTACATATCAGCCACAGATTCCCCTGTCCTCCCTCCTCCCACCCCCGCAGCCTTTCCCCCAAATCCACCCCCTATTCCCACCTCTTCCAAGGCCAGGTCTCTGCTTGGGCTTCAGCTCAGCCTGGTAAATTCAGTTTAGACAGGCCCAGTCCCCTCCTCTCCATGCCAAGGCTGAGCAAAATGTCTCAGCATAGGCCCTAGATTCCAAAAAGCCAGCTCATGCACTAAGTACAGGTCCCAGTCCCACTGCCTGGGGGCCTCCTCAATAGTTCAGGCAAATCAACTGTTTCACTTATCCAGAGGGCCTGATCCAGTTAGGGCCTCCTCAGCTATTGGTTCACAGTTCATGTGTTTCCACTAGTTTGGCTATTTGTCCCTGTGCTTTTTCCAATCATTAGCTCAACATCTCTTGCTCATATAATCCTTCCTCTCTCTCTTGCCGGTTGGACTCCTGGAGCTCCACCTGGGGCTCAGCCGTGGATCTTTGCATCTGCTTCCATCAGTCACTGTATGAGAGTTCTATCATAACAGTTAGGGTGTTTGGCCATCTGATCACCAGAGTAGGTCAGCTTAGGCTTTCTCTCGACCATTGCCAGTAATCTATTGTGGAGGTATCTTTGAGGATTTTTGAGGACCTCTTTAGCACTCTGCTTCTTTCTATGCAACACTCCTTAACAACTAGTCACACCATTTTCTCCTTGAAGCTCTACAACATTGCTAGCCCTTACAGGGGTACTGTAACACAAACTCCCCATACCTCCTCCCCTGCTTCCTCTACCACTTGTTCCAGTTATTCTGCTCCAGCAAACCCTCCCTCACTCCTCCCTCCACAAAGCCCCCTCTTTTTAGCCTGTTCCCACTCCCCACTTCCGAAAGCCAAATTCTTTAGTGTTAATAACTGTAGTGGGTAGCCATTCCAGCCTTGGCCTGGAAGTTCCAACCCTCATTGAGGCTTCTATAATGGTCACGCATACAAGGCGGGGCTGAGAGAGGATGCTGAAGACCCAGGATCAAAAGGAGAGGCTTCTCTTGGTTCCAGAACCCTGGTAGACTGAGCAAAGTTCTCCAGAGAACACCACCGGACTGCACCATACCTTTCCCAGACCCTTCAACCTACCTATCCCTTCATTTGTAAGTTACCCCACAAAATAAACCTCCCTTTTAACTACGTGTAGTGGCCTTAATAATTTCACCAATATCTGGTGCCCAATGTGGGGCTCAAACCCACGACCCTGAGATTAAGAGTCTTATGCTCTACTGACTGAGTTCAGGACACTGAGAAAAGTGACTGAGAGACTCTAGCCCTGTGGGCTGAAGACAGATGCCCCAACTTTACAAAGGAACATTAGGTGGCTCTTCAGGCTGCCAGCTGTCTCTGTCAACCCTGCAAGACTCCCGAAATTTGCTTGCATCTTTCTTCTGTTTTTCAGGTAATATTATATCCTTCTGAGGTCTTTGATGTAGTTGAAGACTAGATAGGTATAATTTTCCTTAGTTATGATAAAAGATAAGTTAGATACGAAACCTTAGACTCATGAATATAGGATAGATAAAATATTTTGTTTAATTTTGCCAAAACAAATAGACTAGATATTGTAACTGTAATTCTTGCTTGATAATTGTTTTAAAAAAAAGAAAATGGGAAGTGCTGTGGATATCACTCTGTATAAATAAAACACTGATTGGTCAGTAGCCAGGCAGAACGTATAGGCAGGACTAAGAGAGAGGAGAATTGGGAGAAGAGGGAGGCAGGGGGGGAGACACTGCCAGCCACCGCCATGACAAGGGAGATGTGAGGTACCGGTAAGCCACAAGCCACATGGCAAAGTATATATTAATAGAAATGGGCTGAAGAGTAAGAGCTAGACAACTGTAGGCCTGAGCTAATGGCCAAGCAGTTTAAATAATATAAGCGTCTGTGTGTTTATTTTATAAGTGGGTTGTCAGACTAACAGGGCTTGGCAGGGGCTGGAGAGAAGGTTTCCAGCTACAAATAACCTAGTAAACAACTGTACAATTTACAGCCTAATGATAACACCTCCATGTCACTTTCCTGCTTTAATACTTTTCTGTCCTGACACTACCTACAGTATAAATAGTTAAAGATAATTAAAACATACCAGTTAATTGTCAGTCACTTCATAAATAATCCTAGTCTTTAAAATGTTCACAACTATATTTACAGTCATGATTAGTTACAGAAATAAACTTCATTTAGACTTATATACATATCCTTTCAAAGTTAAGCTTAAAAACAAGCCAGTACAAACAAAGTTTGTGTACTCCAGGTACATTTAGTAGACAATGGTCCTCAAACCCTTCAGAGATTTGATAATTATGGCTTTTTAAATGTTTCATTTAAAAAAAGCTTTTTATATTAGAAACATATGCCAGCTCCTAGCAGCACCCCTAACTCCTCCAAAGAAGATGATGGGCACAAAAGAACTCCACCTGGAGCCTGCTTTAAATGTGGCAAAGCCACCACTGGTTGTAAAATGGCCTTTTATCTCAAATGCTGCCATGACTCTGTCCAAATTGTGGACATGCAAGACACTGGGGAGTATTGGTGAAATTATTAAGGCCATTTCACATAGTTAAAAGGGAGGTTTATTTTGTGGGGTAATTTACAAATGAAGGGATAGGTTGTAGGGTCTGGCAAAGGTATGACGCAGTCCGGCGGTGTTCTCTGGAGAACTCTGCTTGGTCTACCTCTAGCACCCAGGGTCCCAGAACCAAGCAAGACCTCTCCTCTTGATCCTGGGTCTTCAGCTTCTTCCCTCAGCCCTGCCTTGTGTGTGTGACCATTACCAAAGCCTCAATGGGGGTTGGAACTTCCAGACCAAGGCTGGGATGGCTACCCACAACATCTCCCCCTTTTGTCTAAATAAGAAGGTTCTAACCTAATACAAGACTACATACAAAGAAATGGTTATCAAATATTGTCCAGGAGTAATGAGGGATAATGACCTAGATAAGTTGGAATGATAATAAATGCAAACAATATCAAGCAAAAAACACATACTAAGATCCAGGGAAGTCTAAAGCATCGGCAGGTGGCATGTTACAGAGATCATTTCAAAAGATGTCCTATCCTAAAGAACCTGAGTCTAATATTTAATATATTCTATCTAAGATATTATATATGTATATATACTAAGTTGTAACTATAACTGCTAGTCTTTAACCTCATCAAAGACCTGAGAAGGAATATAATAATACCTGAGAAATGGGAGAAGGATGCAAGCAACTTTTGGGAGACTTGTAAGAGTAGACAGAGACAGTTGGCAGCCTGGACAGTCACCTAATGTTTTTCAGCATCGTTGGTGTATTCAAATTGGCTGCATGTCTAGAGTATCTGACAGACCATTTTCAGAAGCAGAAATTTTGAAAGACCATCTTACCCTGTCTTGGCAAAGTACAGTGGTCACTTTCCTTGTGCCTGCTTGTCCAGAAAGGACAGCATTTGTACTGTCAGCAGTTGAGGCAAGGGCAGTTCTTTGCCCAGTAGGCCATTTTGTGCCAAGAAGACAAATGTCCAAATGGAAATGTCAAATTGGTGTTGCCAGGAGCAATTGTGTCTCACATCAACAGAATTCTAAGTTATTCAAATGCCATATTCTCTAGGTCCATGAAGAGTTTGAAGATTAACTGTCCATCTGACCTATGCATTTATAAATCTGGATAACCTAACTAACATAATTATAGAGATAACAAGCATAGGTGACAATAAATCTGTAAGTCTTATCTATCTAAACAACCTAAGGACTAAGGCTTTATATAAATAAGGCAAACAGTCTGTAAGCAAATGTACAGTAAAAGGACAATGACTTTAAATTGTGACAATGCATAAAATATCTTTAACAGAGGAAGGAATGTATAGTGCAATATGCACTATGATAATAATCCTAAATATATATCAGTATATAGAATATCTTAAACAGAAGTAGAACATACATACAGTATAACAGATATAAATTTATATTTGTATCAATATACAAATATTTCAAATAAGAGTAAAAATATGTGTACATTATAATAAACATAGTTCTGTATTTGTATCAATATACAAATTATCTTAAATAGGAATATAAAAAGTTTATATTTGTATCAACATATAAGAATTCATAACACTGCAAATTACAGTGCAAATTAAGGCTGCTATTTTACTAAATTTTTTATTAATGTATATGATAGTCTACCATAATATCTTATACCTATCCATTCCATTTCTTCTTTTCCTTTTTTTTTGAGACATATTTTTTTTTTCTTAAGGAGAGTATTGAGTTTAACAGTTTTTTCCACCCCCAACCCTAGAACCGTTATCCATGATCCTGAGATATATGAAACCTTAGGGAGAAGGAGTGTCATTTTTTTAGAATTGCTTCTTGTTTTTTAGGGGGAGATGGTATCTCTGTTGGGTATTGTGAGAAAGCTCAGATAGTTAAATCTCAGTTAGACTAACTGTAGATTCTGTAGCAACTCTCAGAGTAATGGGTAAGATTGTCTGAAATTCTGGCAAGAAGTATAGTATGATGATGATTACCATTGCATCATTCTGGATTGGGTAGAGTTGTTGTTGTTGGGGCCCCATCTTCCTTTTTGAGACTTCAGAGATTGCTATTGGAAAAACTTATTTTTTTTTATCAGAATGGAAGGTTTGGATTTAAAGATGACATGACATGTAAGAAAGGATTCTAAGAAATCAAGAATAAGCATGGTGAGAATTAGAATCTTGAAGACAATGGTCCCTTAATATTTTTTTTTGTCTCATCTCAGAGGGCTCTTCTGATATGGGACTGAAAAATCTCTCTACCTTTTTTTTAAATCAATATGTTTGGGTTTAGAGAAGGAGTGAGCCAATTCCATCTCCAAAGCCAGCTTGGTTTATAATTGAATTGGAACCATAACTATTTTAGATTGATAGAGATATAGATGTTAGACAGTGATATTTTACCCTGTGTAGATTGGTACCAATAGATTCTTTCTTTTTGTTGTAAACATCCAGATATCCCAGGCCTTATGATTTTTGGAAGATGGGTATTTCCATTATCCTGGAAAGTCAAAAACAGAACCCTACCCCAACCTTTGATTGTTATTTTCTTTTACAACTTGAAGAGATGTCACATTGGTAGATGATCTTTTATTTCTCCTCATCAAGGGGTTTCTCCCATTCAAATCCAATTTTTATTAGATTTGTTGGTATCCATAGATTTTCTTCTCCTGTGGAAACAAAACCAAAACCCCTTTCCCAACGTAGGACATATCTAGGTTTCCATTCTGAGGTCAATATATCTTTGAAATAAACTGGTTGGTTTAGTTCAGGAGTCTTGTCTGTCGTCCAAAGTCTCTCCGCAGCTCTTGTTCCTTTCTAATCAGCATTGAGAAAATTTAAGGTTAATAAAGCATTATATAATCTATTTTTTATTTTTATTTTTTTACGATTATTATGTGTTTTAATTTTATACATCAGCCATGGGTTCCCCTGTCCTCCCCCGTCCTGCCCTCACTCCCACCTTCCCCCCAGCCCCTCCCCTCCATTCCCATGTCCTACAGGAACAAGACACCCCTGGGGATTCATTTAAACCTGGTGGATTCAGTACAGGCAGGTCCTGTCCCCTCCTTCCAGACTGAGCAAAGTGTCCCTGTGTAAGCCCAAGGTTCCAAACAGCCAGCTCATGCACTAAGGACAGGTCCTGGTCCCACAGACTGGGTGCCTCCCAAACAGATCAAGCTATTCAATTGTCTCACTTATCCAGAGGGCCTGATCCAGCTGGGGGCTCCACAGCCTTTGGATCATAATTCATGTGCTTCCATTCATTTGGCTATTTGTCCCTGTGCTTTTTGCAATCTTGGATTCAACAATTCACACTCTTTCAGTCCCTCCTCTTTCTCGACAGTTGGACACCTTGAGCTCCACCTGGGGCCTGGCTTAGGATCTCTGCATCCACTTCCATCAGTTATTGGATGAGAGTTCCAAGACAACTGTTAGGGTGTTTAGTCATCTGATCACCAGACTAGGTCAGATCAGGCTTTCTCTCTACCATTACCAGCAGACTACAGAGGATATATCATTGTGGATTTCTGGAGACCTCTCGAGCACTCTGCCTACTCCTGTTCTCATGTGGTCTTCACTTATCATGGTCTGTTATTCCTCATTCTCCCTTTCTGTTCTTGATCCAGCTGGGATCTCCTGCTCCCCTAAGCTTTCTTTCCCTCAAATCATGCCCTTCATTACTCCCACTGTCATCCAGGTTGTTCATGTAGATCTCATCCATTTCTCTGTCATTGGGTGATCCCTGTGTCTTTCCTAGGGTCCTGTTTTCTAGGTAGCCTCCCTTATGCTGGACAGGATGTGGAGCAAAGGGAACTCTCCTCCACTGCTGGTGGGAATGCAAGCTTGTACAGCCACTTTGGAAATCAATATGGTGCTTCCTTAGAAAATTGGGAATCCATCTCCCCCAAGACCCAGCTGTAGCACTCTTGGGCATATACCCAAGGTATGCTCAATCATACCACAAGGACATTTGCTCAGCTATGTTCATATCAGCATTGTTTGTAATAGCCAGAACCTGGAGACAACCTAGATGCCCTTCAACTGAAGAATGGATAAAGAAAATATGGTACATATACACAATGGAGTACTACTCAGCAGAGAAAAACAATGACATCATGAGGTTTGCAGGCAAATGGATGGATCTGGAAAAAATCATCCTGAGTGAGGTAACCCAGACTCAGAAGGACAAAAATGGTATGTACTCACTTATAGGAGGAGATGTAAAACAAAGATGACTAGACTGCTATGTAATCTATTTTTAGGAGTCATTGTTACCTGTTGTTGTTTATTTAGCATATCCTTTAAAGTTCGATTGGATCTTTCTATGACTGCTTGGCCTGTGGGATTGTGTGGTATACCTGTAACATGCTTTATATTGTAATAAACAAAGAGCTATCTCATTTTATTGGAGATATATGCTGGGGCATTATCTGTCTTAATTTGTACAGGTAATCTCATGATGGCCATAACTTCCAATAGGTGTGTAATCACAGAATCAGCCTTTTTAGAACTCATAGGAGTTGCCCATTGAAATCCTGAATAGGTGTCAATGGTATGGTGTACATATTTTAATGTTCCAAATGAAACATATCCATCTGCCAAATTTCATTTTTTTTTGTATACCTTTTGGATTGTTCCCTGTAGGTAATGGAGTTTGGTTATAGAAGGAACAAGTAGGACATTGTTTCATAATATCCTTAGCTTGTTGCCAAGTAATGGAGAAATCCTTCTTTAAAACTTTGTTATTTACATGGTGTTTCTCATGAAATTCTGAGGCTTCTAGCACATTACCTATTAGTAACTGATCAATCCCATCATTACCTTGTGCTAGAGGTTCTGGCAGACCTGTATGGGATCTGATATGTGTTATATATATATGATGTTCCCTTTTTCTGATGATTTTTTGCAATTGTATGAATAATGAAGTTCATTTTGTATTATCAGGAATAAATTCAGCAGTTTCAATATGTAAAACAACTCTGTTGACTGCCCCACCTTGCCTAGATAAGGTAGGCTGATTCCCCACAAGTCCCTACTACAAAGGAAAGCCTGTCAGATCTTCTGAGCCTGTAGCCAAATACAGATGCTGCCCCCAGGACCTCTGCTCCCAACAACCACAGAGGAGCCTAGGGTAACTGTCCAGGTATCCAGTAGGTCTCTACCATTTTATATTGATTTAACAACCATTTAAATTATATTTCATACTCAGACTTATTGTTCATAAGTCTCTGAGGACATCAATGACTAACTGTAGCTTTAACAACAGTAAACACCCAGACCCCTGGTCAGTCCATTTCACATGTACAGAATGCCTTGCTGGCAACTTCACACTAATAAAGATCTAAAGTTTCTGAAGGTTATAAGAAACAGACAAATAAGTTATATACATCAGGGAAAATAAGTGATACAGGGTCTAAGATGAGTCTAAAATTATTGAAATTCCAAAAATGTGTTAATGTTTAAAGATATAAAAGCTTGAGCAAAAGTCATTTACATGTCTGAAAAAGGGATTTAAGGTACATAAAAAGTTGTTTTATGTTTCTTTCCTTCTGTCTATGCTAACACCTCTCTTACACCCACACTCAGAATACACAACCAGCCCTTCAGAATTCCATCTTTACTCTTCCCTTAATTTGTTCCTTTCAACGTTTTTTCTCCTCATTCCCTCATGTCCTATTCCCCTACTACAAAAGGATGTCCTCTCCAGAACTGACATAAACTGTATCTTGTACCCTGACCACAGCTCCTAGCACACCCTTACATCCCTCCTCCTTCTTTCCTCAGCTTCAGTTTGTAGAATCTCTCACCCTCCAGAATCTTCAAACCCCTTATTCTCATCTCTAAATCTAACAAATTAATTCTGGGATCCCTTCTCACAGTCTATTGGTTTCCTCACACATTCCTACAAATATCTTCCTCAGCTCCAATATCTTCCACCATCTCAGATTACATCCCTCCAAACTTCTGCTATCAAACATTTATCACTAACATTTTTTACCTGTCCTCCCCTCAATCCCACCATACTTATCTATTTCTCTCAACATTCCCCAGATCCTCTACAGTCCTGTCCCAACCTCCCAAAGACCTCCTACTCCTTCTCTCACATACACAAGAGAGTCCTTTAGCTATTTCTGACTATACTTTTTACATGGATGACAGCTCCTTCCTGTCAGGTAGCCACATCATGCTGTGGATATCGCTCTGTATAAATAAAATGCTGATTGGCCAGTAGCCAGGCAAGAATTATAGGCAGGACAAGCAGAGAAGAGAATTCTGGGAACAGGAAGGCTGAGTCAGGAGATGCTGCCAGCTGCCATCTAGAGTAGTGTAAGATTTTGGTAAGCCATGAGCTATGTGGCAAGGTATAGATTTATAGAAATTGGTTAATTTAAGATGTAAAAACTAGATAGATAGAAGTCTGAGCCATTAGGCAAAACAATATAAGCATATGTTTAAATAATATAAGCATCTGTGTGTTTATTTTATAAGTGGGATGTGGGACTGCTGGGGTTTGGCAGGAACTGGAGAGAAGCTCTACAGCTACATCAGACTGTTGCCTCCATTATCAAGATTCATCTTCATACTCCAGTTCCTGCTCCCTCAAGATCACTTGTGCCCCATTAATCCCATCTCTCTTCTCACACTCTACTCTTCTTCTGCCCAAATGATTGCCAAAACCCACCACCAACTTACTCCCTTAAATTCATTAACTGTCTAGACATCCTTAGGCATCACATACTTTAAACAAATCCTATGCTCCAATTACAAAACATAGTTTAACCCAAGATATCTCTTCTCTCACACACACATACACACTCCTGACTAAACCCTCACTCAGATCAAGGTATCAAACAAACTTTCTCCTCTACTTCACTGATGCTACCTTCAATCTCTCCCACTGCTTTCTTGGTGCCTCCCTTTTGTGCCCCACCACCACACAAGTTCCTCTCACAGGTAATGCTCCAGTCACCACGGCCTAAGTACCCACGCATGATCACTTGTCCCCAGACATATGAGCTTCCCTTTGGCAGCCAAAGACAGATCCTCTCAACTTCTCTACCCAACCCCCAAATCTGCAATAGACCATCCCTCTATTTGACAATAGCCACTCAAATTGTATTCTCCCCTACACAACTCAACCCTCCTTCTGATAATAGTTCTTCCCCAACTAACCTTATATAGCCAATCTGAATTGTCCTGGTTCTTCTCAAAACTCTCAAACAGATTCCAGGTAACAACCTACATTTTCTGGCCTATTGCCATTCCTAAAGGTGGATTTCTCTGATCCTCTCCTCTTTTTCCTTTCTTGGAACTCCTCTTCAATTCCCAGGACCATGAGCTTAACAGTTTCAAATGTACATCGAAGGGAATTTTTTTTCCTAAACCCTACTTCACCTCTGTCCCTAGTCTATCTATCCCAACAGATTTCAAATCAACTACAGAGTATTACAGCAACTCAAGTACCAGCTGTTTCCTCAGAATCTACACTCTGGTCCAGCCACACAGACTACACTTCCCTAGCCTCAGAAGTTCCTGCAGAACCTGGGCATTAACTGATACAGCCTGCTCTTCGATGCATTGACCAACAACCCAGCTTCCTTGGGCCCCATAACAATGATGTCCCAATGTCAGCAGGAAGCAGCCAGAGAGAACAAAGCCCACTTACCCAATATCCAGCCACTCAATAATAAAACAAAAAGGGAGAAATGAAGGGACACTAGTCAACACAACATATGATACTGGCAAGCCTTGTTCTTCAAACCCATTTTCTATGCCTTGCCAAAATATCATTATATTACATTCCTAAAGCAATCCACCAGGGTCTATTCCCTTATTTGGCCACTTCCTCCTCCCAAGGCTGACTACCAGCATCCAGCAATCAAAAGTCCCCTTTGGCTCACCAGTTATCATGCCCAATTAAAATGAAATGCCTCATGCTAACATCCCCCTTCACCATTATAAACTGCCATTTGCCTATGTGCCATATGTGTCTCCCCTCTGTCTAAGGCAGTCATTTGTCCCCCTGCTATAAAACCCCTTTCCCCTTTCCAATCCCCCCTTACCCTCTCCCTCTTCACCTATCTCCTTTAGCTCTATACCCTAGCCCATTTTAACACAGACTTCCCCTCTTCTCCTCTTAAAAATTACTCCTGCAAGTCATTTTCTGCCTGAGTCAGAAATCAGCTACTTTAACTTTTCTTCTCTACTTTAATAAAGAATATCTCTGTAAAAACAAGGATTTAGATGCAGTTTGTGCCTAAGTGAGGGTCAAGGAAGAAACCTCCGCTGTGCAGGGTGTTTCCATCAGCATAGTGGTTGAACTCATGAACTCACTTCTGTTGTGGTTAACAAATCTGCCCCCTGCTTTGATGTGTTTGTATGTATGTACAACACACTGCATCAGATTTGACTGCTGACATGAGTGTGAATGGATGATCTATTGGAGTATGGGCAACATATTAGTGGCAACACCACTAAAGAAAATGATACCTCTTACTCCAGCACTCATTAGATGCCAACAGTCATAAGAGGTGGGGCCTCATGAACACCTCAACAACTCATGATAGTAACACTGAGGAAGGCACTTATCAGAGCCAACCAGAGCTGCCATCTGCTTTCAAGGTTATATAGCATTTTGTGCTGTGAGAATTAAATATTTTTGTATTTATTTTTACAAATAATCCTGACTGTGATGCTCACTTACATCAAGCAAGCTAAAATGCTGGACTAGTAAAACAAACAATAACTGAAGCTGTCACAAGCTGCTGTGGGTCAAGATGCTAATACAGCAGATATCAATTGGTAATTCAGACATCAAACCACCAGATGAATAATTCTCTGAAGGAGGAGAACCCCATTCAAGAAAGGCATATGGGATGACTGACTTTGAAAACTGTTGCTTTCATCTGTGATTTCACATGTGCAGAAACAGCTATAGTATTTCCCCAATACCTACACTGTAATGTGTAATCTCATGTGATGTGTATGTAATCTCATAATTACATCTTGATCTTATGGGCACATATATCTGTGGATGGTCAGGACGATAACTTCTCATTAAGATGTATAATTTTGATATATGGAAAATATAGTAGGATATGCTTCACAACTAGATCTATTATTCCATGAGAACTGTAACACACTTAGACCTTGTTTTCTATCACTAGCTCAGATTGGCATAAAGAAAACAATTTGTCTCCAGTTTAAGACAAGTTACACACATTTAGCTGATTTTAAAACATCAGAACAGTTTCAAACTAGACTAAATGTCTCTGTAAATGGATCATAAGTTAAAAACTTTATAGATGTGCAAAAGGACAGAGTTGCAGATGTCTAACCAAAGTTATGAACACAAAGCAACATAAATACCATGTGGTGGACATTGTGTTCCCTGAAATATTGTGTGTTCCCCGAAATAAACATATCTGGGGTCAGAGAACAGATAGCCACAGAGTCTGGGAAAGGTGAAGTGCAGTACAGCGGTGTTCTCTGGAGAACTCTGTTCGGTCTACCTCCAGCATCCAGGATCCAGTAACCAAGAGAGCCAGCACATCTGGATCTCAGGTCTCCAGGGCTCCTCTCTAAGCCCCATTTTGTAGGCGTGACAGTTACTGAAGCCTCAGTGGGGGTAGTACTTCCAGGTCAAAGCTGGAACAGCTGCCCACTACAATGTCAAGAATGTGGAACATTTGCTGAGGAAATGTTTCTGTTTGTTGGGGTTTTTGTTGTTGTTGTTGTTGTTTTGCTTTTTTTCTGAGCAAGAATTTTGAAGGACTGTTCTGCCTTATCTTGGGAAAGTTCAACAGCCTTTTTCTTTTGTTTGAGAGGTTTTTTTAAATAGTATTTTTATTTTATGATTAACTTAATTTCACATATCAGCCACGGATTCCCCCGTCCTTCCTCCTCCCACGACCCCAGCTCTTCCCCTCAATCCACCCTCCACTCCCACCTCCTCCAAAGCAAGGTCTCCCCTGGGAAGTCAGCCCAGCCTGGAAGACTCAGCCAAGGCAGGTCTAGTCTTCTTCTTCCTACACCAAGGCTGAGCAAAGTGTCTCAGCACAGGCCCCAGGCTCCAAAAAGTCAGCCCATGCACCAAGGACGGGTCCTGCCTGGGGGCTTCCCAAACAGTTCAAGCTAATCAACTGTCTCACTTATCCAGAGGGCCTGGTCCAATTCCATGGGGCTCTTCCACCATTGGTTTACAGTTGATGCGCTTCCACTAGTTTGGCTATTTGTCCCTGTGCTTCCTCCAACCATGGTCTCAACATCTCTCACTCATACAATCTCTCCTCTCTCTTGATGATTGGACTCTGGAGCTCCACCTGGGGCTCAGCCTTGGATCTATGCATCCACTTCCATCAGACACTGGATGAGAGTTCTATCATGACATCCAGGGTGTTCAGCCATCCGATCACCAGAGCAGGTCATCTCAGGCATCACCAGAGCAAGTCAGCTCAGGCACTCTCTCGACCATTGCCACTAGTCTACAGTGGAGATATCTTTGTGGATTTCTGGAGACTGTTTTTTTTCTTAAGCACTGTTTTTCTCTGTAACTCATGAAACTTAGTGAAGATACTCTAGCCAGCTTAAGCTTGGCAAGCATGGCTCTGGCAGGTCTTGCTTTCATCCATTTCCTCTGCCTTGCTAAAAAAATGCTAGATTAAATTCCTAAAGCTAGCCACCAATGTCCATTCCCTTATTAAACCACTTCCTCCTCCTGAGGCTGATTACCAAGGTCCAGCTATCAGGTATTGAAGTCCAGCAAACAAAAGACCCCTTCAGCTCACCTAACTAACATGCCCAATTAAAATTAAATGCCTCATCCTAACAAAAGGTTTCCCAATTTTCCTTTATAAACTGCCATTTGCCTAAGGGCCACATCTGTCTCCTAGCTATCCAGAGGCAGTCCTTGTCCCTTTTTCCCTCTGGGGAAATGAATCTCCTTTGTGCTGAGACCTTGGTCTTAGGTGTCCTCAGCTAATACTGTTCCTTTCATTTAGTAAATTATAATTTTGTTTGTTGAAAATATATTTTAATTCCTGCTGCTTTTCTTTTGTGGCAAATTACTCCATAGTCCTAGGGTTACAAGTTACCAGGAAACTTGTGAAACACAGAACAGAGAACATGGGATGAGAGCAGAGCAGGAATGTGGCCATCCATGTAAGCATGGTGTAGGGGTATTTAAAGTGACCTCACCCAAATGGGTGATAAGTCAGGATGTTTCAAAGAAGCATTCTTGACTATTTAATACTGAAGCAAGGGGTAGTGTGAAACAAATATATCAAACAAGATATTGAATTCAAAGACACAATATTTTCCATTTCAATGTTTCACATATTCTCTGGAAAAGTAATGTCATTGACTACATATTATTTTCCACTGTTAGAGTCTGTGAAGAATTGAAAAAGGAAACATGGGTCTACACTTGCTTGGGAAACAGGACTGAAATACAAAGAACTCATTGCAATGTGTAAAAACCAAAAACATTATGTATAGAACCAAAATGTCAATAGAAAAATAACGTGTTCTTGACATTTCTTCTCACATTTGGCTACACACAACAAGAGCCCATTGTTGCCAGGTCTGTGGCTTCCAGAGGATGTGAAATACCACTTGTGATGTCAGCATGGTCAGAGGTGCCATTTGCTGTTTGGCTAAAATGCAGCCTGAGTTATGTGTGAACTACTTCACCTATGATTTTTGAGTCAATTACTCAAATTACTTTAAAGATTTATTGCAAATATTTTAAAATATTATTTTTAATTGTGTGTGTCCTTGTGTATGTATATGTACACATTGGTTCAGGTAACCTCCTCAGAGGCCAGTAGAGGACATTGGATCCCCTGGTGCTTGAGTTACAGGTAGTTGTAAGCAGGCTGACATACTGGAAATTTAAGTCAGGTCCTCTGGAAGAGCAAAAATCACTCTTAACTACTGAGTCATCTCTAATCCCTTAATCCAAATATTAAATACTGTATTGCACTGGCGATTGATGATTTCTTAACTATTTGTTTAAATACGTAAGATCTACTATATTCACATTGTTGATCTTCCATCCTGTATAAAGTTTGTATTGTCATATACATGAATTTTGAAAATATTAAAATATTTCAAAATTGAAAAAAAATGTGCCTCTATTTTCATGGTGGAAATAATTTTTAAAGTAATTTCTGAATTATCATTTCAACTAGTTACAGAATGAAGTAATTATTCTTTATAAACTTGAAATATCTATGTACACAAATAAGATTTAAGGAGGATTAATGAAAGATATCATTTGCTGCCTGGTGTTTTTTTTTTTTTTCTCTGTGCTTTTGCTTCTAGATTTTGGTGAAAATATTAGAAAAAGTTCTTCTATCCTGATTTATGGGAGGGTCTTTTATATGTCAGCCACAAAATTAACTAGAGATGGAGAAAGAAAGGAATGGGAGAACACAACATTGAAGTTCTGAAATGCATGGCTGCCAAGATTTTCTCAGTTACTGGGATTCTCATATAAAATACAACAACCAGAGGCTGGTGGATATTTGAAGCCAACTTGGTTTACATAGAAAGTTCCAGGCCCCCCAGAACTATGAAGTGACCCTGTCTCAAACAAACTAAGCCTAACAGTATTGTTAAAAATCAAAGAATTTTAAATATAATAGGAGAAAAGTGATTAATCTCATATAAAGGATACCTCATAACACTATCAGTACATTGCTCTGTAGAAATTTTTGGGGCCAGAAAAAACTAAATGATATTTTCCTTTTTTGTTTTGTTTTGTTGTTTGTTTCATTTTGAAAAAGTATCTTCATAGCACTAGCTGTTCTGGAACTCACTATATAGACCAGGCTGGTCTTGAATTCACCAAGTTCTTCCTGACTCTGCCTCCAGAGTGCTGGGATTAAAGGTATGCACCACATTGTTGTTACTATTAAGTATCTATTTTTTATGTTATAGTTCTAAAGGATTGAACTCAGGAATTTATTGAGCAAATGCTCTTTGACTACACTGCACCCTGAGGTCCCTGGTTATCTTTAGAGGTTTTGAGTTAGTGTAGGGAATAGTTGGGGTCTTAAGAAAAGTTGATAGCTGTGTGTGAAACAGTGTGTAAGTTGAAGACAAAGGGAAAATGCCTTTGGCATGCATACATTTATGAATACCCATTATTTATCCAGGGGAGGTGCTGGACTGCAGTGGGTTGAGTGTGAGAGAGAAGCCAGATTTTTTTTTCTGTTTAGGATGATGAGAGAAAAAGAATAGTAAGAATATAGGGATTTTATATCAGATGAGGTTGGGAGTCACAATACAACTGTGAAGGTTTGAGAAAGAATGGCCGCCACAGGCTTATGTTATTTGCATGCTTAGTCACCAGGGAGTAATGGCATTTGAGAAGGATTACAAGAATTAGGAGGTATGGCCTTATTGAAGTAGGTGTGACCTTATTGGAGGAAATTTATCAGGGAGGAGGGCTTTGAGGTTTAAAAAGTCCACAACAGGCCCAGGCTTTTTCTCTACTTGCTACTGATGGATCAGGATGTAGCTCTCAGCTACTTCTCCAGTACCATAAATGCTGTCATACTCCCCACCATGATGATAATGGACTAAGCATCTGAGCTGTAAGCAAGCCCCCAATTAAAGACTTTCCAAGAGTTGCCTTTGTCATGGTGTCAGGACAGCAATAGATCAGTGACTAAGACATTAAGGATAGGATTGTAAAGGAAGGTTAGTGGAGGAATTGCTTGTGAATCCTTCCAGACAGAGTGATGAATTTAAATGACACAAAAATGTCATTTTCAGAGTATCAGTTTACAGCTTACTGAGAGGAAAGAACTAAGGCTGGACATAGAAACAAGCAGGGGGCAGATAAGCTTGCATGTAGAAACATGCAGGGCAAAGCTAAGTCTGGACATAGAAATGTGCAGCCAGCAGCCAAGAGTATGTTCATCTGATACCCTGCTCACCGTTATTTTTTTCTGTGAGTCATCCTTTGAGAATGAAAGAAAATTTGAAAGAAACAAAGATTTGCCAACAGTGTAGAAAAGACTGCAAATTGAACTCCAGATCTCTGACAGTTTGATGACCAGAAATATTGTAACAGAATTCTTGTCAGAGACAAATTCTCATGTTGGTGATCTTGAATTCATTTCACAATAAACCCTTCCTCCTCTACAAACAGTAGGCTTCTCAGACAGTGACAGAAAAATTGTAATTTCATAAAGAATTCCAATATTATCAAATGAGTAAGGACCTAATAGTTCAGAGCAGTGTAGAGTACAAATAATCACACAATCATCGCAGATGTAGTGGAAAGAAGGTTAAGACAGTTGCAGACTGCCAGCAGAGTCTTGAGACCAGTCCAGTGAGGCAGGGCTAGAGACTGGAGTCATCTGTAGCTTTGTAGATCCTAAAATCTTGCTTCATTTTGCTGGTTGTGAACGTAGCTTTTAAGGGCTGATCCATCTCTCTGGACATTGCCTGAATGTTTTTTGGATTAGAGATTATTATACTTTCTTAGTCTAGCACAAGTATTGATCATACCCAAGATCCCATAAACTATCCAGCGTGACTCTTCCAGTGGGTGAATACAGCTGCTCTTACTCAGCTGCTTCTTTTGTGTTCCAGATATCTGTCATTTAGGCATGATAATTCACCTCTCAACACAGTTTATGTTAACTGATAGCTTGGGAAGAAATAGTTTTTGTGAAACCATGGAATGGGATTACTCTTTAAACAGTAGAGTTATGAATCCTACTGTCTTGTGGTTGGATTACTTTTTTGCCTTTAACCTTTTTTTAAAAAAATAATTTTTCTAACTGGCAATCTTCTCACTTACTAACAGACAGTTGTTTTATCAACTTTTATGTTAGTTTTATCAGTAGGGACCATATATTTAGCTTTCTATATTTACTGACAAATCCCTTTCTAGAAAAGTAGATAATTCAATTAGTACATGATATAGTTGTAGGCACAAAGATTGTCTGTTTTCCTTTCCTGCAAGCTGTCCAACATGTACAATTAAAGCTGATTTTCTGGGTAAGAATATCATATCATAGTTCTTTTCATTTGTATTTCTTTCTCTGATCAGTGATAAAATGTCTTCATATTTTCATTTATTTGAAATTTTACTATTAACAAAATGTATTTAAAGTTTAAATGAACTCTTTCCCTCATCTGTGTATAACTGAAGCTTAAACTATGTATCTATTCTTTTCAGACTTTTATTATTCTTTGTTTATATTTAATGTTTTGTTTATTTAAAGTTTATGGGTGCATACTATATAAAATTAGTGATGCAAGTCTATGAGAGATTGAATTTTAACCACCTTCCATCCAAATCTATCACTATGCTTATTTTGTTTTTTATTCTTAAGATGGTGGATATTTTCATTCTTCTCCATACAAAACTTAAGTAACTATTACTTACAAATATTTAATGAGCAATATTTTTATAATCCTACCACTCCTTGAAATGCACTACTATATTGCTGGTTGGGATGTCATATATATTTCATATATATATATATATATACACACATATGTGTGTGTATAAAATGTAATGTACATTTTTACAATAAAATCCGTATCATTTTCTTATTTTATTTTAGCTATCTTAAATAATCTATTGTGAATATACAGGGTCTTACATGCATAACACTGTCTATTATCCAATATTTCAAACTTCAAAATTTTCTCTGTAGGATGCATGGTGGCTCAGCAAGTAAAGGCACTTGATATCAGGCTTTTCAACCTTAGCTCAATCCCTGGAATCCTTGTAATAGAAGGAGAGAAACAACTCTGCAAAGTCATCCTCTGACTTCTGTCACATGTTGAGGTGCATGACACAAACACTATAAAAAATTTTAAATCTAGTCTTTCCCCTGAAATGTAGCCTGTAATTTTCAATCAATGGAAAGTAATATGAGCCTTTCAAAACCCATCTACATATATTCATAAAAACATAGCTTAGTTATTTTAATACATGAGAATGTTTATTGTCCTAACAGTCAATGGTGTCTGGCACACAAATGGATGTAATGTGCTCAGTAGTTCATTCTTCTTCACAATTTCTCTTCTCATCCAAGATTTTGTTTTGCAATGTATTTGCTAGGCAAGGTAATAGCATTTTATAATATAAAATTTGATAATTATATAAGATATTTCATGCATTGCATTATCTTAATCTGAATTTATGTGTTTTTAAGTGAAGACTCTAGGTATGCATTGGAACTTGCCAAAACCTGCTCATATATTTCCTTTGATTTGGGTAATCATTGCTATTCTATAGTGATATTTTATTTGTGCTGAAATGTAGTGATATTAATAATAAAGCTTGCCTGGAGATCAGAGGGAATAGCAAGCCATTATAAGTAAACACAGAAATCAGGCAGTGGTAACACATGCCCTTAATCCTATCACTTAGCTGGCAGGATCTCTGTGTCTTCAAGGACACACTAGGGAACAAAGCCAAGTGTGGTGACACATGCCTTAATTCCAACACTAGTTAACCATAGAGGTCTGGAGGTCTATACAGATAGAAAGTGACAGGATTGTATAGGAAGAGGAAGTGATGTGCCTGGGCTAAGAGAGCCAATGAGAGAACAGAAAGGAAAAGGCATATAAATGTGAGTATACCGGAAAAAGCTGTCTTTGGAAGCTGCAGAGTTGGTGAGGTAAGGTTGGCTGGTGACTTTCCCTATTCCCCTAATCTCTCTAAGGCTTTCACCCCCATATTTGGCTCTGTGTTTTTTATTTAATAAGACCATTTAGAAATTCATCTATACTATTCTATGTGTAGATGGTCATATGTGTGTATCTGTGTTTGTATATGCATGTGTTAAATAAATATGATCATACTAGGTATAAAAAGAAGTGGTATACACACTGACTAATAATTGTACTAAAACCAGACATTTTTCCAGTTAGTGTGAGCTAGGCAATTCTTACCATAGAGTAACACATTGACAGAATAGCACATTATGCTCAGGGTAAGTGTTTCATTGTTTTGTGTCTTTGTGAAGTTTTCAAAGTTTTAGTGATGCAAGTCTATGAGAGATTGAATTTTAACCACCTTCCATCCAAATCTATCACTATGCTCATTTGTTTTTTATTCTTAAAATAGTGGTTTAGTTCATTATCATTATGATGGAACATGGAGGCATGCAGAGAGACATGGTACTGGAGAAGAAGCTGAGAGTTAAACATCTTGATCCATAGGCAATAGGAATTGAACAGAACTAGGCACAGCTTGATCATAAGAGACCTCAAAACTCACAGTTACATACTTCCTCCAACAAGGTCATACCTACTTCAACAAGGCCACACTTCCTAATAGTACACTCCTTATGAGCTTGTGGAGGCCATTGCTTTGAAACCACCACAGTTTGTATTTATTTTTGATGTTGTGGATGCACTGTCATTATTTCCTCTGTATAGACTACATTAGAACTACAGCGTTGCTTATTGGTGCAGAATGGAGTGAGCACTGGACTCTTCTCTACATTTTGTTGCACAGAAGAGGTTGTGAATCAGTAGAAGCAAGTTTCCAAGACTGAGAGAAAGGTGTTCTGATCTTTTCAGGAGAAAAAATGACCAAGAAAAATCAAAGTGAACATGGAACAAACAAGCAAGAGACTACTTACATAGGAACAGACTCTTCCACATTACAAGAGAAGCAGAGACTTACCAAGACACTGCAAATATCTGCCATGTGGAGAGAAGAACAGACAAAACAGGAACTGAACGTTCACAGAGCACCACACTCACAGCACAGAACAGGTATGGTAATATAAGTATTTTGTCAAGGATAGATCTTAACTCCTTCATGTCAGTGCTTATCTTCTCAAAATTGTTAATTTGTCCCACTATCCTAATTGTCTATATTTTTAGCATTTTAACTATTTCAGGATATTACCTTGAAATAGATTAGTGCTTTAATAGTTTCTGTTTATAACCACTAAAATATAACTAACTCAAGTCTCAACCAAGATTTGGAGGGATGGGATCTTAAATGAGGGAAGAGCTCTAAGGGTTGAGGGAGAGATTGGTAGAAATAGATTGAGAAGGAATTAATAGATTATGAGAGGGGATCACAGAGTCATTTTGTTAAATTTACACAGGCAGGTCAGCTGTGAATGGTGTTATAAAGTTGGGGATGTAGGCAACAGAGGCAAAGGTCAATTTTAAGAAGTGTTTATGTGTTTTGGAAGTGTAAGGATGAAAAGTTTCCATAGATCTGGGAGGTGGAGGACTGGGGTAGAAAGGCTGAGGCTTAAGGAATTGTTTGTAGATAGGAAGAAGGAGGAAGTCTATAAGTGGCTTGATATAAAGGAAGTTCTAGGATTCAATATCCAGAGTCCCATGAGAATAGGAAATTGGCCATGAGTGCAGAGATAAGGAGTGGAGGTAGGCAAAGTGGTTTAAAGTGAAGTGTCTATGGGTTGGCATAAGGGACAAAAGACTGCCTCTAAATAGAGAGGAGACAGATGTGGCCCATAGGAAATGGCAGTTTATAAAGAAAGAGGGAAAAATCCTGTGTTAATATGAGGTGTTTAATTTTAATTGGGCATCTTATTTAGGTGAGCTAAGGGGGCCTTTTGATTGTTGGATTTCAACACTTTGATAGCTGGATGTTAGTAGTCAGTTTCAGGAGGAGGGATTGGCCAAACAAAGAAATAGACCTTGGAGGTTAGCTGCAGGAATTAAATATAATGGTTTTTAGCAAGGCAGAAGGAATTGGGGAGAAAGGCAAGGCCTTCCACAGCCACATGTTCAAATGGGCTAGTGTCCCTTCAAATAGAATTGTATTATCTGTTGGAAATATACACATAATTGTGTGGAAGTTGTGAACTTTCTATTTATCCCACATAGTTTTAAGAGTAATTACTGATGTTGTGTTTTTTAAAAAATTCTGTTCAGTCTAATTCAGCCCCATAAACACAATGCACGTTATAGGAAAAACTGTAAGAACATTTCAGAAGTAAAATTTATGAGATTTCATACTTAAAGAGATAATAGAATTAACACTGAGAGGTTAAATACAGTTATAAAATAGTTCAGTGAGAGAGTTAGTTTAAATTTTGGGTAGTTTAGTAAATTCATCAGCCATGAGAACAAGGGTTATTACTAATGGTTTACTCAGTGAAAGTCAGAAGATGTACAAACTAAGAGTAAGATATTCATAAAGACATTGGGTTTAAGCTGCTGATCACCATGTGGAGGCTGAGTCAAGTGGAAAGGACTAATGTGAGGAGAGGGGACTAGAAGTAGAAACTACTGGAATAAAACATTTACCTCAGAGAAGCAACTTAAAAGATTTGGTCAGGGAACGATTCAGGACAAAGAGACATGAATGCATGATGAGGGAGAAGAAGAAAATAAAATATATTATAATAGGAAGAGAGGTCAAGCAAATGAGGTGAATGATCCTGCACTTCAACATGGAGAAGAAAAACAACAGAGAATTAAACACAAATAACTGCACTGTCAAGCACACCAAGCAACTGTGAACTTCAGGACTGACCCCTGAAAGATTAAACTATGTAAGGCAGACCTGGGAGATGAGGAAACAATGATCTTCAACTATGAGAAGTGAGAAACTCACTCTTGTTTTCTTTCTTTTGTGTCTAGACCCTTTGTTGACAACATGGAGAATGCTAACTTTCATCCTAGGAACTTCATGCATTATTTTGGTAACAAAAGTGGGCTTCTTGATTCCAAACTGTAAGTAATTATAAAAAGAATTTGTTCTTATTATCATCAGCATATTATTCCTATAATAACTCACCATTAATACTGAATTTAAAAATGCCCCAGCAAATGTATGTTAAATACTACTTATTACTGATGTAACTTTTGTTACAGTATTTTCTAGAGGAGAAAAGCAATACAGAGAGTCCTACCTTCTTGCTCTTCTATGTCCTAAGAATGATGCTGAGTGTTAACTTTGTACAATTTATTTCCAGCACTTTTCATTACTGGGGCAAAGTCTCTTCCTCAGATCCACATATCGCACTGAAAACAATGAACTAATGCAGTGTTCTAAATTCATTTCCTTCTCAGAAAGAAAAGAAAATGACAATGTAGAATGTGAAAAAAATGTAAACATAAGTGAATACTGTCATTTTTAAAATTTTTGCTACATGTACATATAGTGAATACAACTATGCGCCATTCACATTATTTTTCCCTTTTTATATAGCTTGAAAATTAATTGGCATTAACCATAGACAAATGTAAATTAAAATACCAAGAGTTAAGATTTCATACTATGAATGTGTTTTAATGTGGAAAGATTGATAGGTCAGTATATGGCCAGGATGCTACAAAAGGAAGTAGAGTTTACCCACATCATAACAATTCTACTATCAGACATCAAATAAGGGAAATGGAAAAAAATGTCCTTGGAGACAGCTGGGTCAATAAAGTGCTTGCTGTGCAAGCATGAGGACCTGAGTCTGATTCCCAGAACTCCTGTAAAGATGCTGGGCAAAGTAGCTTTTGTAATCCTAACCCTGGAAAGTAGAAAAGGATGTTATCTCTGGAATACATTGCTTGCTTGGTGAGTTCTAGGTCAGTGAGAAACCTTGTGTCAATGGCAACAAGCAAATCTCTGCTTCACCACGCCCCCACACACTATCTATTCCTCCTCAGTATATATTCAGAAAAGGATAGGCCTTTTATGGATATCAATATAACTGGGCATATCTGTAGATGAATTTCTAAACAGTCTTATTAAATAAGAAACACAGAACCAAATACAGAGTAATAGCTGAAGAGATCAGAGAAGAGCCATGACTAGGCTTATCTTACTACCTCGCTGCCATCACTTCCCCAGAGAGAGCTTCTTCCCATCTAAACTATGTTTTATGTCTTCCTGTTCTGCTTTCTCATTGGCTCAAAGCCCAGCTACATGACTTCCTTGTCACTGCCTGTCTATACAGACCTCCAGGTCTCTATGGATTAAAGGCTCACATCACCACTCTTGGCTGTGTCCTTGATCACACAGAGACTCTGCCTGCATGGACTACCACTGCCTGACTTCTGTTTATGGCTCACTGACCTTTGATCTCTAGGCAAACTTTATTTATTAACACACAAATAAAACATCACATTTCAGCACAAATAAAATATCACCACACATACCAAGTTGTAGCAAAACTAAGCACCAGTATGAGGAATAGGGTTCCAAATGCCAGCAGAAGATTAAGAAACAGCCCCTGTTCCCACTGTTAGGAGTCCACAAGAAGACCAAGCTACACAACTGTTCCATATTTGCAGAGGGCCTAGGTTAGTCCCATGCAAGCTCCCTGGTTGGCTGGTAGTTCAGTCTCTAGGAGCTCCTATGCAACCAGGTTAGTTGATTCTGTGCATTTTCTTGTGATGTCCTTGACCTCTCTGGCTCCCACAATCCTTCCCCTATCTCTTCAGAAGGATTCACAAATTTCAGCCAAATGTTTTATTTGGATCTCTGCATCTGGTTCTATCATTGGTTGGATGGAATCTCTCTGATGACTACTGGACTAGGCACCAATCCCAGCATATCCCATGGGTTGGATAGACTGCAGGTCAAAGGTTATGTGGCTGGGTTGGTGTCTGAAACCCTCCACTTGTAGTCTTGCAAGGTCATGGGAAGTAGCTAGTTCAGGCTACATATCCTTTTTTGCTAGGATTCTTAGCTGAGGTTATCCTTGTACATTCTTTGGAGTTTCCCTTATACCAGGTTTCTACCTGACCCTGAAGTGCCCCCTGCCTTCCAGTTGTTTTTTTCAGTACTCTCCCTACCAACACACCACCACCTACTACCTCATATCCTCATCCCCACCTGACCCCAGTCACCAATGAAATCTCTTCTATCTCCTCCCAGGGAGATCTGACTGTCCCAATTCAGCCCTCCTTGTTACTTACCCTCTTTGAGTCTGTGGATTGTAATATCCTTTACTTTATAGCTAAGATCAACTTATAAATGACTACATACCATGTTTGTCTTTCTGGGTATTGGTTACCTCATCCAGGATGATTTTCTTCTAGTTCTATCAATTTGCCTTTGAAATTCATGATGTCATTGTTTTCAACAGCTGAATAATACTCCATTGTATAAATGTGCCATATTTTCTTTATCCATTCTTCAGTTGGGGAAAACATCCAGGTTATTTTCCAGGTTCTGGCTTTATGAATAATGCTGCTATGAATGTAACTAATCAAGCGACTTTGTGGAATGATTAAGCATCCTTTGGTCATGTGCCCAAGGTGGGTCAAGGTAGATTGGTTACCAATATTCTGAGAAATAGCCATATTGATTTTCAAAGTGGCAGTACATTTTTACTCCCATCAGCAATAGAGGAGTGCTTCCTTTGCTCCACATCCTCCTTAGCATGAGCTGTTATCAGTGTTTTTTTGTCTTAGCCATTTGGACAGGTATGATGTTTTGGAATATTCCTTTACACTGTGTGAATATATTTCACTGCAATGGGTTTAGTAAAGAAACTGATTGGCCTACAGCTGGTCATTAAGAGATTGGGCAGGAGAACCCAACAAAGAGAATGTTGACAAAAATGGTGAACTCTGAGAGTGGTTAGCAGATGCAGAGAGAAGCAAAATTGGCGTGCCATATGGAGAAAAGGTACCCAGCCATGTGAAAAAATGTAAATAAGAAATATTGGTTAATTTCAAATTTAAGAGTTAGCTAGTAACAAGCCTGAGCTATTGACAAAGGATTGACTACTGATACTTAGCTTCAGTGTGGTTACTTGGTAGTGGCTAACAAGATAGAAAGTTCCACCTATAAAAGGTGGAATCTCAGAGTCCTTTTGATTTTCATTTCCTTAATGGATGAGGATATTGAACAGTTCTTTAAGTGTTTCTCATCTGAGATTCTTCTGTTGAGAATTCTCTGTTTAGATCTGTACTCCTTTTTTAAATTAAATTATTTGGTTTGTTGATGTTTAGTTTCTTGAGTTCTTTATATATTTTTAAAATCATCTGTAGATGAATTTCTAAGCGGTCTTATTAAGTAGAGAACATGGAGCCAAATATAGGGGTGAAAGCCTTAGAGATCAAGGAAATAGTTAGAGTCACCAACCATCTTACCTCACCAGCTCTGTAGCTTCCAAAATGCTATGACTTCCTGTCTACCCAGGCTTTTATTGCCTTGTTGTTCAGCCTTCTCATTGGCTCTTAGCCCAGCTACCTCACTTCTTTGTTACTGCCTGTCTGTACTGACCTCCAGGTCTCAATGGCTGGTACTGGGATTAAAGGCATGTGTCACCATGCTTGCCTCTGTTCCCTAGTGTGACCTTGAACAAACAGAGACCCTGCCTGCCAAGTGATCAGATTAAGAGCATGGGCTACCACTGCACTTTTGTGTTTACTTAAAATGGCTTGTTATTCCCTCTGATATCTAGGCAAACTTTATTTATTAACATACAAATAAAATATCACCATATTTCAGCACAAATAAAATATCATCATAATCATCCCTCTGTCCTATGCAGGGTTGATGAAGATCTTTTCCCATTCTTCAGGCTCTGTTTTCTTATTGACAGTATCCTTTGCCTTAAAGAAGTTTTTCAGTTTCATGAGGTCCCATTCATTATTTATCATTTTTAGTGTCTGAAGCATTAATGTTCTATTCAAGAAGTTGTCTCCTCTTTCAATGCACTCAAGGCTATCCCTCACACTCTCTTCTATCAGGTTTGGTGTATCTAGATTTATGCTAAGGTCTTTGATCCACTTGGAGTTCTGTAATGAATCTTTTTCTGTTCCACTAGCCAGCTCCCAAATAATGACATGGAGACTTCTTAATTATTATGAAAGCACAGACTACAGCGTAGTTTTTATAACAAATTAACACATTTTTATTAATCTGTGTCCTACCATGTGGCTTTTATCTCTATCCTATTCTGTGTGGCTGACTAGTTCTGTATCTGTCTGGCCTGTCTGCCTCTCTTCTTCCCTGAGTCCATCCTATGCCTGGGAGTCCTGCCTATATACCTCCTGAATAGGTATTGGCTATTTAGTTCTTCACTAAACCAATCAGATTGTACCTTGGCAAAGACACATCTTCACAGAGTACCAAAAGATCATTCCACAATATTTCCCGCTTTTTGTCTAAATAAAAAAAGAAAGGTTTTAACTCTAATACAGTAAAATTATATTCCGTAAGAACAATTATCAAGTAAGAAATATATTCACAATGTTCAGTCCATTAGTATTAGGCAAATTTAAAGAAAATACTTCATTATATATCCTATCATGGTGAATCTCAAGTTTTATACTTAGCCCATTTTTATCATAACTTGTATTGTCATCCTAAAACTATCTTTTCAGAACTCAAAATATTTTTTAGGTTTAAGTTTTTATGTTTCTCAACCTTATACATTTTATATCTCCTTTGTGGGTTTATTTTCTGCATTTGGTAACTAGGAAAACTACAATTATCTCATCTTCAACTCCATCAGAGACACAAGAAGGATATAATATTACTGGATTAAACAGGAAATGTAGAGCAAACAAATTAAAAAACTATAGAAATGACAGAGACAGCTGTCTGTCTGGACAGTCACCACAAAATTTCTCTGTAATTTTGGGCATCCATCTTTGACCTTCAGGCTTAGATGTCTGACAGACTTTTCTGTGAAGCAGTAATCTTGAAGACTGTCTTACCTTGCTTGGCAAAGTTCAGCAGTCACTTTCCTTTGTGTCCTGCTTGTCCAGTTTGGACAGCATACTGTCAGTAGTCAAGGCAAGGGCAATTTCTTACACAATGACTAGCTTTGGGACATTGAAATCAAATTCCATATGGATATTCTTTGATGCCTAAATCCCCTTTTGAAGTAAATTGGTACTGTAAGGAGCAGATATGTCTCACTGTCATGAAAATCCTTGTGTTATTAAAATATTGTAAATGTCATATTCTGTAGGTTTTTGAAGTGTTTGAATACCATCTATCTGTACAAAATATGCGTCCTTGACTTTGAAAACATACCCAACATGACTATGTTTGATTGTTACAGATGAGTAACTATTAACTGTCTCTTTTGATTATCCTAAATGGCTTTTAAGAACTAAAACTTTACATTACATTTTTAAATGAGCTGCATAGGTATAATACCTTAAATAAGAGTAGAAACATATCTACAGTATAACAAAAATAGTGTTATATTTGTATCAATATATGAAAATCCATATCAATATAAAATATTTGAGACTAGTGGTTATTCAAAAGTATTCTCAACAATCCATGTTTTCATCTCAACATTTCTATACTGTATCCCCATTTTCCCTTCAGAAAGAGATCTTTGAGTCTAATCTTTATTCAACTTTTTTCCCTGACCATGACCAATAACAACTTATAATCAACACCCTTAAATAATGACAAACATCTATACCCCACCAAATCACCAAAAGCCACTCACTCTATCTCTGGGGAATGTGGGCATTTTGTTATCCAGAGTGCTTCCTGTTGTTTGGTGGTGATGGCATCTTTCAGGGACCTTGAGAAAACTGAGAAAATCTCAAGTCTTGGGAGAGCTAAATGTGTTATTTTTTTTGTTTAGTCTCTGTGTGATGGGAAAGTATAGAGATCATCTGGAGTCTTAGCTGGATAATCTGTGAGGCGGAACTATCTCAACTAGCTGCTTTGAAGTTGTTTTGAGTGCAGAATTTTGAGGAAACTGTAACAGAGGCATTCTGAGAGTCTGGATATACGGGTTAGTGCTTTTTATTGGTGTCTGGTCCTTATGTTCTGAAAACACACAAACTTTTAAAGACAACATACATATCTATATTATTACATCTGTAGAGTGTGTAGTGTGTGCAAATCAGCTAAAAGATGATTTTTTGTTTTATGTTTGAGCAGGTAAAAGGCATCTGTCATCTTTATAACTTAGTTTTACTATATAACCAAACTGTAATATAAATCTTCATCCATGTTATATGAAATGATGGCATGTAATAATAAGTCAAAATTCTGTAGCCACCAAGATCTATCATGTCTCATCCAGTCTCAGCGATGTTCCCATAGTAGAGGGATCATTATATACATCAGCTGTCCTAGAGTCTTTCTTGGCTTGTCCCTCATGTATCAGCCAAGATCCTGAGGAAGTGTCAGCCTATCAAATCTAATCTTTGTTAATTTTGAACAGAACTGTAACTTTTTTTGTATCCTGTGGAAACAAAAACATAACCTCTCCCCCAACATATTTTCTGACTTCCATTTTGAATTTAAGGCATTCTTAAAATATATAGGTTGGTTTAATTTATCAGTTTCCGTACTCTAATATATCTCAGCAGCATTTTTCATTATTTTTTATTTAAAATTTTTATTATTTCATTATTTAAAAATTTTGAACTCAACAAAGCACCATATGGGACCCAGACACCCTGTGTAGTTCACATTTTTATGTGGCCTATCATTTTTACATAACTTTATCTTTTATTTAAAGACTTTATTATTCTTAAACTATTTATTTTTTGTGTCTGCCTATACCCATTTTCTTTTTTTTTTCCTTCAGCACCTTAGCCTATTCAAACATATTGAGTTGTTTTTTTTTTTTTTTTCAATTTGGACCTTACTTTACTAAATGCCTGCAGCATTCTCTGACTGTGTGAGACAAATCTTAAACTGTTTAGAGGGCCCCACAATGTGGCTTTGGGTTATGGCACTAGTGACTATCTTTACCCACTTTGGGTCCCAGCTGCACCTGTTTCATCTCTTGGAAGCTGCTGTGTCCACACTGTGGCAGGTATTTCTATCTAGTCTCTCCCTGTAGAGTTTCACATCAGCTGCTCATAGCAGGGTCTCTTAAATGAACTGTAGGGGTTCTTAAATAAGCCATGCCTCTTAAAGGAGCCAAGACTCAATATGCTACAAGCAGTGGGCTCTGTGTATGTGCCCCACAATGGATACTATTTATAATGAGTCTTTTTCTATCTCACCAGTCAACTCCCAAAGAATGACATAGAGACATCTTATTCATTATGAAAGCTCAGCCTATAGCTTAGAGTTGTTCCTAACTAGCTTTTATAACAAATTATTCCATGTATTTTTTATGATTTCATGTTTTGCCATGTGGATTTTAATATCCTATTCTGTGTGTCTAAACCATTCCAAGTATGGCTAGCTTCTCCTCTTCTGTTCTTCCTTAAGTCCTCCCAGTACCTGGAAGTCCTATTTGACATTTAGCTCTTTATTAAACCAAGCAGAAGGCATCTTGGCAAAGACACATCTTCATAGTGTATAAAAAGGTTACTCCACGACAAACTTGAGTTTTGTACAGGGTTATAGATACAGATCTACTTGCATTCTTCTACATGTAGACATCCAGTTAGACCAGCACCATTTGTTACAGATGGTTTCTTTCTTCTGTTGTATAATTTTGCCCTCTTTGTCAAAACTCAGGTGTCTGTAGATGTCTGTGGAGTTACATATGGGTCTTTGGTTTGATTCCAGTCATCCTCTTGTCTGTTTTGGGGGCAATGCCATGTGGTTTTGATTACTATAGCCGTGTGGGAGAGATTGAAATTGGCGATAGTGATAACTATGGAAGTTCTTTTATTGTACAGGACTGTTTTAGCTATCCTGGGATTTTTTTCCATACAAAGGTGAGAATTGTTCTTTCAATATTTGTATTTTGTTGGGATTTTAATTGGGATGTCCTTGAATCTGTAGCTTGCTTTGGTAAGATTGTCATTATTACTATGTTAATCTTACTAATCCATGCAGATAGGAAATCTTTCCATCTTGTGATTACTTTCTTCAGAGATTTGAAGTTCTTGTCAGACATTCCTTTGACTTACTTGGTTAGAGTTACACCAAGATATTTAATAGTATTTGTAGCTATTGTGAAATGTGTTGTGTAGTGGTATTTTCTCTGCCCATGACCATGGACTATACAGCCCAAAGGAGGTGGTGTTTCCTGCCATTGGATGTGACCTCTTATAAGAAGTTGGAGAAGGGTCACATGCCCCTTCTCCATGCCCCTGCCTGCAAAGTGGATTCTCTCCTGGTCAAATCAGAGGACAACTTCAGTTATCTACTCTGTTCTGTATTCATGAGTATATTTCCTCAATATATATCTTAATAAATTCTGTTACCATTTTAATAGACTCACATGCATTGTCATAATAGTATTGTTTTCTGGATTTCTTTCTCAGCCCATTTATCATTTCTGTATAGGAGCGCAACTGATTTTTTTTTTTTTTTTTTTTTTTTTTTACTTAATCTTGTATCTGGCCACTTCAAAAGTGATGATCAGCTCTGTAGGAGTTCCCTGGTTGAATTTTTGGGGTCACTTATGTATAGTCTCATATCACCTACAAATAGCTACATTTGGACTTCTTCCTTTCCAACTTGTATTCCCTTGATCTTCTATAGCTGTCTTCTTGGTCTAGCTAGAACTATATTGAATAGATACAGACAAGGTGGACAGTCTAGGTTTTAACCTAATTTTAGCGAAATTTCTTTAAGTTTCTCCCTATTTATTTTGATGTTGGACATCAACTTGATGTATATTGCTTTTTATGTTTATATTTGTCCCTTTCCTCCCTGATCTCTCCAAGACTCTTATCATGAAGGAGTGTAGGGTTTTGTCAAAGGCTTTTTCAGCATCTAATGAAATGATCATTTTTTTCTCTCAGTTTGCTTATATGGTGGATTACATTGACAGATTTTTATATGTTTAACTTTCCCTGCATGTCTAGAATGAAGTCTACTTGATCATCATGTATGATTTTTTATGTATTCTTGAATTTGCTTTGCTAGTATTTTACTGAATAATTTTTTTATCTGTGTTACAGAGACAGATTGGTCTGCAGTTCTCTCTCTCTCTCTCTCTCTCTCTCTCTCTCTCTCTCTCTCTCTCTCTTGTATTGAGTCTTTCTGTTGTTTAGGTATCAGGGTTATTGTGAACTCATAAAATGAATTTGGCAATGTTCCTCCTGTTTCTACTTTGTGGAATAATTTGAGGAGTATTAGTATTAGCTCTTCTTTGAAGGTCTGACACAATTTTTCACTGAAATCTCTGGCCCTAGGCTTTTTTTGTTTTGTTTAGAAGAGTTTTAATGAATGTTTCTGTTTACTTAGGGGATAAGGGTCTATTTAAATTGTTTATCTGATCTTGATTTAACTTTGGTAAATGGTATGTATTGAAAAAATTGTCAATTTCTTGTAGATTTTTCCAATTTTGTGGAGTACACGTTTTTTGAAGTATAACCTAACGATTTTTTGGATTTCCTAATTATGTGCTATTATGTTACCCTTTTGGTTTCAGATTTTGTAATTTGGATATTCTCTCTTGCCTTTTGGTTAGTTTGGATAAGGGCTTGTCTATCTTGTTGATCTTCTCAAAGAACCAACTCTTTGTTTCATTGACTCTTTGCATTGTTCTCATTGTTTCTATTTTACTAACTTCAGTCCTGAGTTTGACTATTTCCTGCTCTTGGTTGTGTCTTCGTTTTGTTCTAGATCTTTCAGGTGGGCTATTGAGTCACCAATATGAGAAATTTCTAACTTATTTTTGCAGGCACTCAGGGCTATGAAGTTTCCTCTTAGCACTACTTTCATTAGGTCCCATAAGTTTGGGTATGTTGTGCATTCATTTTCATTGTGTTCTAGAAAGTTATTTTCTGTCTTTCTTCTTTGACCAAGTGGTAATTCAGTAGAGAGATGTTCACTTTCCATGAATTTGTAGGCTATTGAGAGCTGCTGGTATCAAAAAGCCATGGGAGTATACAGCAGATGACAAATAATGTCCAAAAAATCAATCTATTAGAGCCAAGTGTTCTGATCAAGGACTAAGCCATCATGCAAGGCATGTTGGAGTTATTGCCCTTGGGATGAATTGGCTGTTCTTTGTGGTAAACTTCTTATGCAATTAGAAGCTATGATATCTCCATACATTTTCATAAAATGTGTATATGTATTCCCATGATTACCTCTCAATCTTATGGACATATATATCTATGGGTGATCAGGAAGATGACTTCTCATTTAGCTATATAATTTTGATATATAGAAAATACATTAGGATATGCTTCATAGCCAGATCCATAGTCCCATGAGACTGTAAACTTTTAAAGCCTGCTTTGTTCATTTTGCTCAAACTCACACAGAAAATAATAATCTCTCCTCAGTCTAACACAAATTGCATACATTTAGCTCATTTGTTTTTATCTCAGAACAGGTTCAAACTACATTAAAAGTCTCTATAAATAGGTCATAAGTTTAAAACTTTACAGTTATGCACAAGGTCAGAGATGCAGGTGTCTTTCAAGGTTATTAACATAAAACATCCTAAGAAGAGCCTGTCAATTCTTCATTTGCCAACTCTGATGGTAAAAAACAAAAACAAAAACAAAACCAACAAAACACAACCCCTGAAATTTGCTAGGAAAAAGTCTAATATTCCCATTTTTAAAATGCACTCATCTAGTAGTTGTTAATAATGGTTATTCTTTACTGATCACCCATTTCACACATGCATGTTTCCTAGATGGCTCTTGTGATCTTTGTTCACATGACTGGGTTGCTTTTGGAAACAGTTTCTATCATGGTTTTTCTGGAATCAACAGCCACTCAGAAAGCCAATTTGCCTATGAGGAACTGAATTCTCATCTTATAGAGCTAAACTCCAAAGCAGAGCTGGTAAATCAAATGTTCCTGCCTTTCTGTTTCTTTGTAACTGTTTGCATTGGGAGCACTTGTCATGAACACAACAATTTAGCAAATGGAATGCTCTGGAGGGCCTGTGACAGCTGCTTATGATGACTTACTATTGTCTTTATTGAGAAAAAAGGGGAGGACTCTCATAGCATCACAATGTTTAATGCTACAAGCAAACCAGAGTAGTAAATGAGCTCCAGGTGGCATGTTCTTTTCAGCAGGCTGTGCAAGCCACTGGGAGACCCAAAGCTGCTATTAAGTAAAGAAGGAGCAGCAGATCACCCATCTTAGTAACTCATTCCCAGAACTCCAGCACTTGAGAGGCTCAGACAGGAGGACCATCAAGAGTTTGAGGCAAGTTTGGTTTATACAGTGAGTTTCTAGGCCAGCTTGGACTATGGGCTAAAATTCTGTTTCAAATTTTAAAAAGATGTATACATTTAAACAAGTAAATAATTTTAAAAGGCAAAAAGAAAAGAAAAAGGGATTAGGATTATACACTCAGTTATGGAAAATATGCTATTGTTTGAAATTGATGGGTGGGCTCTCCTCAAAACAGATGAAACAGAGGTTTCCTGGCTGTGGGAAAATGCCACTAAAATAGAGAAAACTTGGTAAGTACAATGTGTGGATAATGTGAGCTTTGCTGAGGGTAGTGAGATTGTGCATGTGTGTCCTGCCTATGTGTGACACAGAAGGAGAATTCAGAAGAAAGGAAAGAGCTCTTCTTTAGAAGGAGCAGTCTGTGGGCCATAGAAGAGAAATCATGTTAACCCTAAGTAATCTCACCTTTGGAATATTTGTGTTTTATTCTACAAGACTCCCTGGAGACATTAGGAAGATTGTAACTCTAAAGCCTTGTACCATTTCCTTTTCATTTGAATCACAATCCCACTTTTTCAGACAGGGTAGGATTAGTTGTGTCTGATGTTTAGAGTTTTGCATCTAAACGCCGGCTCCTGACTCCCCTCATGTCTTTGTTTTCTTCCTGTAACAATATTTTGATTCTTCTTTTTGACTTGTGTTTGTTATAGCTAATTCTAACTTTGAAACAAAAAAAATAGTATCTGCAGTGATCAATTCTTGATTTCTGATTTTCTTTTTATTCTTTTTACACAGAATTAATGACTCAGAAAAGAATCATAGTTGTTATTATCTGAAAGGACCGCAAATTTATTCTGTTGACTGTTCATCTAAGAAACCATATACCTGTAAGTTTAAAATATTCTGATACCTATTTCATTAGCACAATTTTTATTAAACTATAAATAACAAAATATATCTATTATTTGTTGGTTTTATAATTGTTACACTTGAGTTTAGCTACCAGGCTGATAAGGGATAATTTTTTAAGTTTTGAACATTTTTTTTTACTGAATAGAGAAGATATAGATTAATGTTTTTTACTTTCTGTATTATATTGAAAATGAGTATAATTTGTCTTGATGGTGATCACCTCTCTAATACAATTTATTTTCTCATAAATTAGTTAAATAACAAATACCATTTATGTTCAGTTACTTGGCAAAATCCAATAGACTTAAAATGATAAAAGGATCCCATATTAGTTGAATGGATTTTGAAAAGTTATTTGTGTCTTATTCCTATATAAAGAGCAGGAGGTACACATGCAAAGGTCATGTGAAGGTCAGAGGACAACTTGCTGGAGCTGGTTTTCTCTTTCCACGTTTATGTGGATTCCAGGATCTAACTCAGTCAGGTTACATTGCATGACAAGTGCTGTTGCCCAGTGAGCCATGTTGCTTGGTTGGATTTTTTTTTTTTTTGTGGGGGGGGATATGCTTATACTATGTTGTACAGTCTGGTCTGTATTCCCAAGGCTCAAACATTTTTGAGTTTCAGTGTATCTAGTAGATAGACCAGAGATGCAGCCCACCTCACCCAGTGTAAGATTCCAAACTAGGAGATATTGTTTGAGATTATTCAAAAAGTATGTTGATGATTCTGCTTAAGACAACAAGAACGGAAAATAGTAAATAACACATGCAACTTGTTTTGGAAAAGTTAAGAAATTTGTACTCTGGGTCAGAGGTTAAGATTGCTTACTGCTCCTTCAGAGGCCAGAGGTTCAGTTCTCTGCAACCACATGTCATCTCACAGTAGTCTGTAACTACTTCCATTGGATCAGACATCCACTTCTCATCTCTCTGAGCTCCTGCATGAGCATGATACACATAGAAACTCATATATACACTCACAGATGTATTGCAGGGGCTAATGCAACACCATCTTGTCCTGACTACATTTTGTGTTTGCTTAGACAGTTCTTATGTCTCTATGCACCTGCAACATCTACCTTAAAAAACAGTTGAGATTTCCATGGTCTAGATGTATTAACCAAAATAATTAATGTTTATTCAAACTTAACATAAGTTAAAATAACTGAAGAAGATATGGTGCAAAAATAACTGTCATGCTGAGTCTAACGTAATTACTATGCTCTGCCAGAAATGAAGGTTTCAAGCTTACTCTGACCCTCATCTAACATTAATGTAATTCATGGTCTTTGATTTTTTGCCTTCTTTAGCATGAAGAGATGTTCAAGCATGAGCCTTGTTCTTAGTCGTCAGCTAATAAAGGACTCATATACTTTTACTTGGCTTAACCAGCATGGTTGTATGTATCTTACTTGTATGAGTTATTATAATATACAGTAATGAATAAATTTTTAAAAAAGAAACTCAGAGTCCAGCCAGAGTTGTAGGACTTTATTTCTCTTGAGAGGAGCTAAGACTGCACTTTCAGTCATTTAGAGGATGACAAGGAGATGACGACAGAAGTCATGAGAGAGCCCAGCAGAAGAACAAAATCCACGAAGGGGAAACAAAAGGAAGTTCTCGTGCTAAAAGGCCTATAACTGAAAATTTAAAATTCTAACTTTTAAATCTTTAAAAAAATAATGGCTAACATTTCTTCAAATGGAGTTCTAAAAGTTATTGTTTGTCTTAATATGCAGGAAGAAGAATTTTAGAAGGGAAAACCACAGTTATGAGCACCATTGTCCTACATTTAGAGATGATGAATGTGGAGCTGGAGAAATAAATGGCTCAATACCTGGGTGCGGTGGCTGCTCTACCAGAGGACTAGGTTTCATTTTCAGCACCAACATGACAGTTCACAACGGTCTGTAAGTAGGCCTGTAGGTGCAGAGGATCCAACACTCTTTCTGCTTTTAGAGGATCTCAGGAACAGGGGTGGTACAGACAAAACCAAAAAGCCCATGTATATAAAATGATGATGATGATGATGATGATGATGATGATGATGATGATGATAAAGATCAGGGCTGTATATGGGATACAGACAAAGAAAAGTGCCATAGTCAATAGAGCAATGATGTAGTTTTTTTTTTTTTTTCTACCAGAAGCTAGTAAATTTAAAAACCTACTCAGAGTTCTGGTGTTGCACAAATCCTAATTGGTTTTAATAAAAACCAAGTCCTAGATATCAGGGTGAAAGCTGAAAGACTCAAGAAGCAGAGCAAGCCACAACCATCACCTCTTACCTCACCAAATCCTCAGCCTGAAAGAGCCAGAGTTCCTGTCTCCTCATGCCTTATATTCCTTTCTCCATCCAGCTATATCACTCCCTTTCACATCCTTCCTAGTGCTGGGATTAAAAGTGTGTGATCCCAAGTACTGGAATTAAAGGTGTGTGCCACCACTGTCTGGCTCTGTTTCTCTTTCAGAATGGATTAATCTGCTGTGGCCCAGTGTGGCCTTGAATTTACAGAAATCCAGACAGATCTCTGCCTCTGCCTCTGGAGTGCTAAGTTTAAAGATGTATGCCACCACTATCTGGTCTCTATAGTTAATCCAATGGCTGGCTCTGTCCTCTGACCTTCAGGCAAATTTTATTTCTTAAGAGTACAAACAAAATACCACCACATTCTGTTTTGTGATACAAGACACTAAATGCTTTGAAGCAAAGGAATATTACAGAAGTACACAGAGCCCATGGCTTTAAGGGAGAACTGTTGGAAAACTGTCTTTTGGATATTGCATGTGAAGGGACACTAGTCCACTCAAGCATATGTCTCAGGCAGGTCTTACCCTTCTCCTTCATTCCCTCTGCCTTGCTAAAAAACCATTAGATTATATTCCTAAGTAGCCACCATGATCTATTGCTTTATTTGGCTACTTCTTCTTCCTGAGGCTGACTACCAAAGTCCAAGAATCAACAAACTCTCTTTTTTTCCACCTAATTAAGATTCCCAATTAAAATTAAACTCCTAATCCTAACACGAGGTTCCCCCCTCCACCTTTATAAACTGCCATTTGCCTATGTGCCCTCTGTCTCCTATCTATCCAAAGGCAGCCTTTGTCTTCCAGGATTAATACCCCATCACCATTTCTCCTATCCCATTCCCCTTCTCCTTCTCCATCTATCTCCTTTACCACTGTATCACAGCCCATTCTAACACAGACCTCCCCTTTTTCTCCTCTTAAAAAGTATACCTGTGAGGTCATTTGCTGCTGTTTTCTGCCTGAGTCAGAACTTCCCCACTTAATAAAGGATCCCTCTGTGAACATAGGGTTTTGGGTGTGGTTTGTGCATAATTCAGGGTCTAGGAGGAATTCCCCCACTGTGAAGAGGGGATGATGGGACTCCACAATGATGATGCCACATGGACTATGGTAAAGCCATTAACACCATGGAAAGATCAACTCTGGACTACCAACTGCTCAGGACAATTTCAAGATGACTGGCTGAGATGATCCAGCCTGACAGACTACTTGAACAAGGACTTGAAACAAGTCCTGCACTTTCTCAATATGCAGCGGCTGGACAAATGATACAGGACTTGACAATTAACCCAAAAATAGAGTTGAGGTCTAAAAAAAAAAAAAGAAAGAAAGAAAAAGGAGAATATAGATATGAGGTAGATCACTGAATCTACTCTGAGAAAAAAGATAAAGAAATAATAGGATAAATGGGTAGATCATTGAATCTACTCTAAAAAGAGAAAGATGACAAAAGGTAGATTATTGAAACTTTCATGAAGAGAAAAAAAGAGAGAATATGGACATGATCAGATAAAAAGGTAAATTATTGGACCTACATTTAAAAAGGAACTACTTGTTTTAAATATCATAAGTAATGAAAATTTTTTGTCTGAGTTTATCAAATGTTACTGGACTAGACATTGTTAATATATATAATGGAGTTTTTTATCTGAATTTGTCAAATGTTAATGTAATTCTTGACTATGTATATTGTATATACTTATTGGATAGTTTTTCTTGTATTAGTTATAAGCTTTTTTTAATTTTAGACAAAAACAGGGGAAATGTGGAGGGTATTGTGTTCCCTGAAATATTGTGTGTTCCCTGAAATAAACAAATCTGGGGTCAGAGAACAGACAGCCACTAGAACAAAGCCAAAAATGGTGGCTAGAAAATGGGAAGAACAAGCTATAGCAGAAGTTGAGTGGTGGTGGTACATGCCTTTAATCCCAGCACTTGAGAGGCAGAGCTAGCCAGATCTCTGAGTTCAAAGCCACTTTAGAAACAGCTAAGCATGGTGACCCACACCTTTAATCCCAGAAACCCAACCTTTAATCCCAGGGAGTGGGGGCAGAAAGAGAAAGGTATTTAAGGCGTGAGGACCAGGAACTAGGAGAAAAAAGCATGTAGTTAGTTAAGCATTTGGTTGGTTAAGCGTTCAGGCTTTGGAGCAACACAGTTCAGCTGAGAGCCATTGGGATGAGGACTCAGAAGCTTCCAGCCTGAGGAAAAAGGATCACCTGAGGACCTAGCAAGGTGAGATAGCCGTGGCTTGTTCTGCTTCTCTGATCTTCCAGCATTCACCCCAATAACTGGCCTCGGGTTTGGTTTATTAATAAGACCTTTGAAGATTCCTACTACAAGTACCTTTAAGATTCATGCTACAATAAGCAGTTAAATGTAATTAAAACATACAACTTATCAGTTAACCTGAATTCTTTAAAATGTTTCATAACTGTCTTTACAGTCATGATTCATTATAGAAATAAATTTTGTTTAGCCTCATATAGATATCTTCTCAAAGTTAAGCCTTTGAAACAAGTAAGTACAAAGTTTGTATAGTCCAGGTACACTTAATAGATAATGGTCCTCAAATTCTTCAGAGGTTTGATAAATATGGCTTTTAAAATGTATAATTTTTTTAAAAAGCTTTTTATAATAGAAACATATGCCAGATCTTGGCAGCACCCTTAACTCCTCCAAAGAAGATGATGGGCACAAAAGAACTCCACCTGGAGCTTGCTTTAAATGTGGCAAAGCCAGCCACTGGGTGAAAAATGGCCCTCACTTCAACTACTGTCATTACCTGTCCAAATTGTAGACAAGCAAGACACTGGTGAGTTGATTGCTCCACCATGGCTAGACAAGGTAGACTACACACACACACACACCGCCATGTCCCTACTCCAAAGGAAAGTCTGTCAGATCTTCTGAGCCTGGTAGCCTGTAGCCAAAGACAGATGCTGCCTTGGGACCTCTGCCCCCAACAACCACAGAGGAGCCTAGGGTGACTGTCTAGATAGTCAGTATGTCTGTCATTTTAATTGATAAAACAACCATTTAAATTATACTTCATACTCAAATTTATTGTTCACAGGTCTCTGAGGAGATTGATGACTACTTCTAGCTTTAACATCAGTAAACACTCAGATGCCTGGTCAAGTCCATTTGATATGTAGAGTTTGCCTTGCTGACAGTCTTCACATTAATAAAGATTTAAAGTTTTTGAAGGTTATAAGAAACAGACAAGTAAGTTATATAGGTCAGGGAAAATGAATGATCCAAAGATCTAAGATAGGTCTAAAGTTATGACAGTCCAAGTATGTGTTGATGTCTAAAGATATAAAAGCTTGAACAAAAGTCACTTATGGGTCTGAAAAATTAATTAAAAGTATATGAAAAGATTTTTCCTATTTCCTTCCTTCCCTGTGCTAACACCTCTATCTCACTCATAGTCAGAATACACAACCAGTCCTCCAGACTTCTCCCTTAACTTGTTCCTTTCAAAGTTTTTTCTCCTCATTCCCTCATGTCCTATTCCCCTACTACAAAAGGATGTCCTCTCCAGAACTGACATAAATTTTATCTTGTACCCTGACCACAGCTCCCAGCACACTCCTGCATCCCTCCTCCTTCTTTCTTCAGTTTCAGTTTGTAGAATCTCTCACCCTCCAAAATCCCCAGGTCCCTTATTCTCATCTCTAAATCTACCAAATTAATTCTGGGATTCCTTCTCATAGTCTATTGATTCCCTCGCACAATATATTCCTACCAGTATCTCCCTCGAGTCCAATATCTTCCACCATCTCAGATTCTATCCCTCAAAACTTCTGTTATTAAAAATTCATCACTTACATTTTTATGTGTCCTCCCCTCATTCCCACCACACTTAACCCTTTGACTCAACATTCCCCAGATTCTCTACACTCCTGTCCCAAATTCTCAATGACCCCCTACCCATCTCTCTCATATACAAGAGAGTTCTTTAGCTATTTTTGACTATAATTTTATATGAATGATAGCTCCTTCCTGTCAGATAGCCACATCATACTGACCCCTCCATTATCAATATTCAATCATCCTCCAGTTCCTGCTCCATCAACATCACCTGTTCTCCACAAATCCTATCTCTCTTCTCACACTCCCCTTTCCTCTGCCCAAATGATTGTGAAAATACACCCTCAACTGACTCCCTTAAATACATCAACTGTCCAGATACCACACACATGCCTTAGACAAATCCTACACTCCCAATTACAAAACATAATTTAACCCAAGACATCTCTTCTCTCTCTCTCTCTCTCTCTCTCTCTCTCTCTCTCTCTCTCTCTCTCCACACACACACACACACACACACACACACACACACACTCATGACCTAGCCCTCATTTGGGTCAAGGTCATCCAATAAACTCTCTCCTCAACTTCACTGATATGTCCTTCAATGTTTCCCACTGCTTTACCTCCAATGCCTCCCCACCACACAATTTCCTCACACAGGTAATGCTCTAGTCACCAATGCCCAACCACCCACAAGTGATCACCTGTCTCTAGATATCTGAGTTCCCCTTTGGAAGTCAAAAGTAGATTCTCTCAACCTCTCTACCCAATCCCCAAAATCTGCTACAGACCATCCCTCTGTTTGACAAAAGTCAGTCAAATTGTATTCTCCCCTGCGCAACCCAACCCTCCTTTCAGATAACAGTTGTTCCCCAACTAACCTTATATAGCCAATCTGAATTGTCCTGGGTCCTCTCAAAACTTTTAAATGAACTCCAGATAAGTACTCCTGCCAATGAACAGACTAAATTTTCTGCCCTGTTGCCTATTCCTAAAAATGGGATCTCTCCCCATTTCCCTCATTCTCTCCTCCTTTCCCTGGTCTTGGGACTCCTCTTCTTAACTATCAGGACCATGAGCTTAACAGTTTCAAGTGTACATCCAAGGAATTATTTTTTCTAAATTCAACTTCATTTCTATCCCTAATCTATCTATCCAACAGATTTCAAATCAACTACAGAGTACTCCAGTTGTTTCCTCAGAATCTACATCCTGGTCCAGCCACACAGACTACACTTACTTAGCCTCAGAAGTTCCTGCAGAACCTGGGCATTAACTGACACAGCCTGTTCTTCTCTGCACTGACCAACAACCCAGCTTCCTTGGGTCCCATAACAATGATGTCCCAATGTCAGCAGGAAGCAGAAGCCAGAGAGAACATAGCCCACTTACCCAATACCCAGCCACTCAATAGAAAAAAAAGATGAGCATTAAGGGACACTAACCTATTCAAGCATGTGTCTCTGGCAGCTCTAGTCCTTCTCACCCATTCTCTCTCTTGAAAATAAAAAAAAAAAAAAACCACTAGATTACACTCCTATTCCCTTATTTTGCCAATCCCTCCTCCCCAAAGCCGACTACCAAAATCCAGCAATCAAAAGTCCCCTTGGTCTCACCAAATTATCATACCCAATTAAAATTAAATACCTCACCCTAACATCTCCCTTTATAAACTACTATTTGCCTAGGTGCCATGTCTGTCTCCCCTCTATCCAGAGGTGGTCTTTTGTCCCCCTGGTACAAAACTACCTTGTCCCTTTCCCTTGTTCCATTCCCCTTTTCCCCTCCAGGAATCTCCTTTAGCACTATACCCTAGCCCATTCCAACATAGACCTTCCCTTCTTTTCCTCTTTAAAAAAAATTATATCTGCAATGTCATTTGCAATGTCATTTCTGCCTGAGTGAGAAAGCAGCCTCTTTAACATTTTTCCCCACTTAAAAATGAATATCTCTGTAAAAACATGTGTTTGGGTGTGATTTGTGCCTAATCCAGTGCCCAGGAAGAAGCCCCTACTGTGCAGGGTTCTCCTTCAGCACAGAGGTTGAATTCATGAACTTACTTCTGCTGTGGTTAGCAAGGCTCCCCTCAACCCCAACTTTGATGTATTTGTGTGTATGCACAACACACTGAGTCAGATTTGGCTGCTCACATGAGTGTGAATGGATGATCTGTTGGAGTATGGGCAACTTATTAGTGGTCACTGAAAGACCCCAGACCCCTGAGATACTTCATCTGTGGGAGGGCACCCCAGAAACCAAGATTTCAAACCAGCAGATGCAACAAGCAAGAGGAATTTATTCAGCGCTGGCACGAGCGAGCTCTCTGCCCCAGTTAGTCAGAGAGCCCGAGCAGCGGTTACAAGCATTTTTAAAGGCAGAAACTACAAAATTAGCGTAAGATACCAGGTGCCCCGGGTTTGGCCCAATTTAAAACTCATCATATATTTCAGCAATCATTTTGCTACACGGGAAATTTTGTAACACTTGTCATAAACTGGTTAGCTTAGGGGAAATCTAGGGGGAGCGATTACTCTGGAGGGGAGTTCACATAGTTACAGGCTTGTGATTGGTTGACATTTGACCTAGTTTTCTCAGCTCACCAGATGGTCCTTATCTTGGGTCCCATTTGGGGAGTTTTTAAACAGAGACTTATGTTCATTTATTAATTTTTTTATCTATAATTACAGACCTTGTCCCAAGGCTGGCGTCTGGACTCTGAAACTTTTTACTTATTTCCAGGGAGGGGATCTGTCAGTGTCTAACACAAGCAAGTTTACAGAAGCAAAGTCAGCAATTTGCAATTGCAAATTATATCTCTAATAATTTTTTTCTCAGTCACACCACTAAAGAAAATGATACATCTTACTCTAGCACCCATTAAATGCTCACAGTCAGGCAGTAAGAGGTGGGGCCTCAACCACTCATGATGACAGCATTGAGGAAGGCTCTCCCCAGAGCCAACCAGAGCTGCCATCTGTCTCAAGGTTATATAGCATTTTGTGCATTGAGAATTGAATATTTTTCATTTGTCTTTACAAATAATCCCAACTGTGGGCTATATTACATCAAACAAGCTAAAATGCTGGACTAGTAAAACAAACAATAACTGAAGCTTGATATACTGTCACAAGCTGCTGTGGGTCAAGATGCTGATACAGCAGATAGCAATTTATAATTCAGATGTCAACCCAGCAGATGAATAATTCTCTGAAGGAGGAGAACCCCATTCAAGAAAGGCATATGGGACCACTGACTTTGAAAACTGTTGCTTCCATCTGTGATTTCACATGTGCAGAAACAGCTATAGTATTTCCCCATTACCTACACTGTAATGTGTAATCTCATGTGATGTGTATATGTAATCTCATAATTACATCTTGATCTTACAGGCACATATATCTGTGGATGGTCATGAAGATGAATTCTCACTAAACTGTACAATTTTGAAATATAGATAATATACTAAGATATGCTTCATAATTAGATCTATATTCCATGAGTACTATAACACACTTAGCCTCTGTTTTTGTTTTTTTTTTTACTTTATCAGACTAGCATAAAGAAAACAACAATTTCTCTCCAGTCTAAGACAAGTTACATACATTTAGCTGATTTAAAACACAAGAACAGTTTCAAACTAGACTAAATGTTTCTGTAAATGGATCATAAGTTAAAAACTTTACAGATATGCAAAAGAACAGAATTACAGAAGTCTAACCAAGGTTATTAACACAAAGCAACTTACTATGTCAGTCTCTCTTGCCAAGACTGTCAGATAGATATCTACTCCCTGTGAAAATACCTCAGCAGATTGTCACACCAGGCACTGTATGCCTGGCCTCAGGTCACTGTCTGCACACAAGGGACCTGGAAGATGGACATTGTATGGTTACTCACCCCCCCCCCATATGTAGCCTTTGTAACTCTCTTGTTGCAAAAAGTTTGCTGTTGAGTGTGTGCATAAGCTGTGGAAAATAAAGAGCAAAAAAATAAAGAGAATGAAGAGGATTAGAAATGAAGAAGAATAAAGAACATAACCTTACATGTACATATGAGAATTTATTCAACTCCTAGAAAAACCCCTTACATATAAAAGTCCTAAGGTAAGTTTCACTATGCTATGGCCTTTTTCTTTGAACCCTGCCTGCAGCCTTTGGAGCTGGTCTCCAATGGGCTGCACTAACATACCTCTGACACAAACAAGGATGAGAGTGAATGCTCAAGGGAGCTCAGTCTTAATAGCTGCCTTACTTCCATAGGTTCTACAGAGAAATCTGGAAAATAAATTCCATGATTCTTCTAGAACAGAAGGTTTGACACCTTGAGATTCATCCTCTCATTTTCTCCTGCTCTTCCCTTTCTTTTCGCACTTCTCTCTCTTCTCTTCATTTTTCCTTCTTCATTTCTCTCTTTTCTCCTCTACCTACTCTCTCTTTTTTCCTTTCCTAATGCCTTGCCCTCTGTTGTGTAACAATTTCCTCTAAGATTGAAACATTCCATCTTGCAGGGAATCTCATCAAGACAGGAAGGAAACAATTCAAAATAGCTTCAGGAAGTCCCCCAAACTGACCAGATTTACTAATGGTTACATGCTGCTCCTGCTAGAGTATATAAGCAGTAAAGATTGCTAAGAATCATTCTCAGATCAACTGAGCCACTTGGAAACAACACTCTGCAACCTGTTGAAGAGTGTGCTTCAGGTTTCTAGCTTTTGTGAGCTGTCACCTATGCTGAGGTAAGCTTTGGTGGTACAGCTTTGAGTTATTTCTGCTCCTAAAAGTAACCCCAGTAAAACCCATTGATTCATCAAGTTGAACTTTGGTGGTATCCATACCTTAGTGGGCCATCAGTTCCCTATTTGGGCTGAGTAGATGTGTGTTCACACCATTCCAGCAATAGTGTCACACAACACTTACATGTGCCAGGGTTCCTGCACATCTCCAGGTATATTTTAGAACTCTTTATGAGAAATCAAAACCCAAAGTAGACAAAATAAACACAAAAAAAGGAAAACCAATATCCATCATATTCATCTCCAGAAACATTAAACATATCATAACTTCTCGACATACATACATACACACACACACACACACACACACACACACACACACACAGAGAGAGAGAGAGAGAGAGACAGACAGACAGACAGACAGACAGACATTATACTAAAGACAACATCTCTGACATCACTATGGGCTGAATTATGCCTCAGGTATTGTTCTTGAATAGGCTATCTATAGGGATCTTGTCTTAACCCATAGTGACTGGCATGTGGAAATCCCATTATTTCACAGCATTTTTCAATGTACGTGCCTGAAAAACTAGCGTCAAATTCATGAAGCCAGAGGCTTCTGGCAGCCCAAGCAGTGCCAGGAACTGTTCTGAGTATCCATGTGTCCAGGTACAAAGAAATGGAGCCTAGGTTAATGACTTTCTAGATACTGTGTGAGTTGGGCATCCATCCTGAAGGTGGTTTTTCGAGCATCTTGGAGTACCATGTTAAAGCTCTAAAGTCTTAAAGACAGAGGAAATCTTAATAAAGACACACACCTTAATTATACAGGAGCAATAGTCTTGTATCTTTTTAAAAGTATATTCATTTTTATTTTATGTATGTGTGTGTGTGTGTGTGTGTGTGTGTGTGTGTGTGTGTATCAATGGGTGCATGCATGTGCATACTACATGAGTGTCTGGTATTCACAAAAGCCAGAAGATGGTGTCTGATCCCTTGGAACTAGAATTGCTAATGGTTGTGAATTCCTAAGTGGATTCTGGGAACTGAACCCAGGCCCTCTGTAAGAGCAGCAAGTGCTCTTAGCCACTGAGCCATCTTACCAGCAAAATAGTTCTCTTTAAAAGTCTTAAGCACCTGACCATTAATTAAAGGACCCCTGATTCTGTTTTTTTTTTTTTTAAAGAAAAGAAAAGAAAGTGGGTGTGGTAAATATTTAAAGTGCTGAAAGGAAAAAAAAATCACATAGACCAAACATTATATATTCAACTAAATTATCATACAAATGTTAAAGAGAAAGAAAGCCTTTCTCAGAAAACCATAAAAGGAAAAATATTTCCATCTTATAAGATATATGAAATAGCATTCTTCAGAATGAAAACATTAGAGATCTGATGCTGACATTTATTTATAGAGGCCTGTTAGATTCCTTATTTAACCTAATAGATGATACATGGTCAAATTAGCGGAGGGTGCAATAGTGTGCTTGATTGCTGATTATTGTAGCTTATGAAAAAATAAAGTGATTTTGTAGACTCTAAGCAACCCCTAAGAATTAAGGAAGATCAGAAACAAAAATAGTATCCATAGAGAAGAGGAAAAATAAAGGGTATTCAGAACGGAATAAACAACTTTTTAAAAATTTACAAAAGTCTATGCAAACCAGGGAGTAAGTGAGCTCTTATCTGGCTCAGAGGTGAGTGACTCAGTTCATACCCAGGGAGGCCTGCCCCTAGGTCCCATCCCTGGGACCCAGCCATTCCCGGGAAGACACACCCAAGTCAGTCCCTGTTGCCAGCCATTAGGCAGGGCTTCTACAGGAAGATTACCCTTCTCCAAGACCCCCCCAGAGGACCCTGCAATCTACATGCTCTGCCCCTACACCCATCTGCCTGAGACCCCCACCATTTCCTGAGGCTTGGAGACCAACCCCCAGCTCCCATCTGCCCAAGAGAAAGAGAGAGCTCTCATTGGACAAAGAGCTGTCATTGGACCAAGAGAAAAACTCAGGAGGCAGGAAATCTGCCAGCCCTGATTAGACCAAGAGTGGCTTTCTGAGAAGTAGAATCTGCCACCTCTCATTGGACCAAGAGAGGCTTCCTGAAACACAGAAGCTGTCAGCTCTGACAGAACCAAGAGCCCTGATAAGACCAGGAATGTATCTGTGAGTCACAGAAATAACTAGCTTGGGTTGACCCAAGAGCATCTCACTGAGACATAGAAGCTGCCTGCTCCAATCAGACCAAGAGCTAAGATTAGACCCAGAAGGGCCCCCTGAGACACAGATACAACAAACACAGAGTGGACCAACACCAACTCGCTCAGACATAGGCACCTCTTATAACTATTAGACAAGGAGATGGGCAGACATCAAGGCAGAAGTACATACAGCAACATAAAGAGCAATGCAGTATCACCAGAACCTAGCCCTCCTCCAATAGCAAGACCTGAAAAACAAAAGGTGAAAGAAGCAGAAGAAAGCAACCTTAAGAATAGCATCATGAAGATGCTAGAGGCCTTTCAAGAAAAAAATGAAATGAGGAAAAGATAACCAAAAAAGTGGGGGAAATCAATAAAGAAAATGAGAAAAAGTCAAACAAGAAATCTATTAAAGAACTAGAGGAAGAGACAAAAAGGTGGAAAAAAGCAATAAACCCCTTAAAGAAAACCATGAAAATACATTGAAATAGGTGAGGGAAACAGTCCAAGACCTGAAAAGGGAAATAGAAACAATGAAGAAGACACAAACAGGGGGAATGCTGGAAATAGAAAATCTGAGTAAACAAACAGGAAACACAGATGCACACATAACCAACAGAATACAAGAGATGGGAGACAGAATCTCTGGTGTAGAGGATACAATAAAGGAAATAGATTTGTCAGTCAAGGAAAACATCAATGCCAAAAGAGTCATAACACAAAATGTCCAAGAAATCTGGGATACCATGAAAAGATGAAAGCTAAGATTAATAGGGATAGAAGGATAAGAATATCAACTCAAAGGCACAGAAAATATATTCAACAAGATCATAGAAGAAAACATTCCCAACTTAAAGAAGGAAATGCCTATGAAGATACAAGAAGCCTACAGAACACAAAACAGACTAGATCCCCAAAAATGTCCCCTTGCCACATAATAAACAAATAACTAACCTACAGAATAAAGAAAAAAATATTAAGAGCAGCAAAGGAAAAGGACCAAGTGACTTATAAAGGCAAACCCATCAGAATAACACCCGATTTCTCAATGGAGAATTTGAAAGCCAGAAGGACCTGGACAGACACAAAGAGACCATGGATGCCAGACTAGACTAATATACCCAGCAAAACTTTCAATCATCATAGATGGAGTGAACAAGACCTTCCAAGACAAAACCAGATTTAAACAATACTTATCCACAAACCCAGCCCTATAGAAAGCACTAGAAGGAAAATTTCAACCTAAGGAAGTCAGATACAACCATGAAAACACAGGCAATAGATAACGACACAGCAGTAAACCCCACAGAAGAGAAGTAAACACACACTACCACCAAAAGATAACAAGAATGAAAAATCACTGGTCATTAATATCCCTTAATATCAATGGAATTAATTCACCTATAAAAAGAAACAGGCCAACAGAATGGATATGAAAGCAGGACCCATCTTTCTGCTGCATACAAGAAACACACCTCAGTTTCAAAGATAGACACTACCTAAGAATAAAAGGGTGGGAAAAGATTTTTCAATCAAATGGTCTTAAGAAGCAAGTTGGTGTAGCCATCCTAATATCCAGCAAAATACACTTCAAACTAAAATCAATCAAAAGAAATCAAGAAGGACATTACATACTAATCACAGGAAATATCCACCAAGATGAAGTTTCAATTCTGAACATTTATGCCCCAAACACAAGGGCACCCACATATGTAAAAGAAACATTATTAAAGTTTAAATCACATATAAAAACCCCACACATTAATAGTGGGAGACTTCAGCACCCAACTCTCACCAATGGATGGATCTGCCAAATAGAAAATTAACAGAGAAATAAAGGACTTAACTGATGTTATGACTCAAATAGACTTAATTGATATCTACATAACATTCCATCCTAACAAAAAAGAATATACCTTCTTCTCGGCACCCCATGGAACCTTCTCTAAAATCGAACACATACTTGGCCACAAAGCAAATCTCAACAGATACAAAAAAAAAAAAAACTGGAATAACCTCCTCCTGTATTCTATCAGACCACAATGGTTTAAAGTTAGATTTCAACAACAAAAACTACAGAAAGCCTACAATCTCTTGGAAAATGAATAATGCTCAACTGAATAACCAATGGATCAAGGAAGAAATAAAGAACTAAAGACTTCCTAGAGATCAATGAAAATGAATACATCACATACCCAAACTTATGGGACACTATGAAAGCAGTACTAAGAGGAAAATTAAAAGCACTAAATGCCTACATCAAGATGTTAGAGAAATCTCACACTAGTGACTTAACAGCACACCTGAAAGCTCTAGAACAAGAAGAAGCAAAGTCACCCAGTAAGAATAGACGCTGGAAATAACCAAATTGGGAGCTGAAATCAATAAAATAGAAACAAAGAGAACAATATAAAGATCAATGAAACAAAGAGTTGGTTCTTTGAGAAAATCAACAAAATAGACAAGCCCTTATTCAAACTAACCAAAAGGCAGAGAGAGAGAGCATTCAAATTAGCAAAATCAGAAGGGAAAAGGGAGACATAACAACTAACACCAAAGAAATCCAGAGAATCACCAGCTCATAGATCAAAAACCTCTACTCCACAAAACTGGAAAATCAAAAAGAAATGGATAATTTTCTGGATAGGTACCACATACTTAAGTTAAACCAAGACCAGATAAACTATTTAAATATTCCAATAACCCCTAAGGAAATATAATCAGTCATTAAAAGTCTCCTAACCAAAGAAAAGCACAGGACCAGATGATTTCAGCACAGAATTCTACCAGATCTTCAAAGAAGAGTTAGTGCCAATACTCTTTAAATTGTTCCACACAATAGAAGCAGAAGGAACATTACCAAACTCCTTCTATGAGGCTGCAATTACCCTGATTTGGAAGCCAAACAAAGATGCAACAAAGAAAGAGAAATACAGACCGATCTCCCTCATGAACAAAAATACTCAATAAAATACTGGCAAACAGACTCCAAGAACACATCAAAACAATTATCCACCATGATCAAGTAGGCTTCATCCCAGGGATGCAAGGGTGTTCAACATATGAAAGTCTGTTAATGCAATACACCATATAAACAAACTCAAAGAAAGGGAGGACAGAGGAATCTGTGGCTGATATGTAAAATTAAATTAATTATACAATTAAAAACTTCACAAAAGTGAATGCACAGCAGGGAGTAAATGAAGCATGGTTTCTAGAAGGAGTAGTGCCATTAAACAAAAGCAAGTATTTGGTAAATAAGCAGTAAGAAATGTTCGTTGAGTGCATCTTGGTGGCTGGATCCTACTCATCATAGGCTCAAGGTTATAAAGGTATTGTCTCATTAGAAAAAAAATCCTCTGAGAGGAGAGTTTCAGTATGTCTGCCTGGTGCTGGTCCCTTTGGCAAAGTTTTTGCCTAAGTACAGCAACCCAGATACTCAGATAGCATTGCATCTGTGGTCCAAGGACAGTCTATTGCTTGGATTGTCACTGGAGAATGTTATTGTGTGTGGTGCTGGTTTTACAGTCATATAGAATAAAACAGTTATGGGGCTATGGAGACTTCCAACTAGGTTTCAAAGGACAGTAAGACAGAGTACCACAAAATCAATACAGACATTCCATGAGAGGGTGAAGAATGAAGATGTGAGGGTGAAGGTGAACACACAATGGAGATTCCAGAAAGTTGCAGATGCCAAGAATGTGGAATATTTGCTGAGGAAATGTTTTTTCTGAGCAAGAAAAACCATGCCAAGAGTGGGGCCATCAATAGATGGGGCTGCCAAATCAAATGATTCCACATCACAAAATCATAGCCCAGATGATGAATATGAAAATCTAGGATTTAATGTTTTCCCCACTGAGTTCTGATCTTGTTTTAATCTGTTCCTTCCTTATTTTTCTTCTATTTCTACTCCCTGGGATTGTTTACTCTAAATCAAAATTACTTGAACTTACTTAAATTGATTTCACAGAGCCTTGTACCTAATTTATATTGCTTTACACAACTGGATTTATATTTGTGCTTTCAAAGAGTTTGGGTGAAGTTCGGAGTATGATGACTTTTAGAAATGAGTTGAATACATTTTGCAGTGTGACATTTGAAGGCCAAGGGTCATAGATTATAATTTAAGGAACTTTTCACAAAAATTCTTTTAAAATTTGTGAAACTTCTGGGAAATGACTAAATGCAGCAAATCTATGTTATGACACATTGAACCAGGACATAAAAATATCACCAGTTCCCTGTGACTCAGAGCAACAGGCAAGGGCACAAGGCTGCACTGCTGGTCTCATTTCCAGTGTAGAAGGCTGTTGGTGTTTCTAGCATGAATTACTTTTTCTAATCTGAACCTAAAATCTTAAACATAAAACAAAGAGTTAATGTTTTATAAAGCTGAGCAGTGATAATATATAGAGACCATGAATATTGCATGATAGGCAAAGTATATAATATGTAACATATAGCCAGGCAGTGGTGGCACACACCTTTAATCCCAGCACTCGGGAGGCAGAGGCAGGTGGATCTCTGTGAGTTCCAGGCCAGCCTTGTCTACAGAGCTAGTCCAGGACAGGCTACAAAGCTACATAGAAAGCCTGTCTCAAAAAACAAAAAAAAAAAAGAAGAATATGTAACATATAATAAATCATGTAACAGACATAAGGAAATGCACAAAATTCTTATTTGCTTTCCAGTGTACATAAACTAATGGAAATAATTAAGAAAATCAACTAACAAAAATGATTATCACCGGGGTTACCAGCCTCAGGCTTATTATTTTGCCCCTTTGAAACATTCAATGTGTTGCATCTTATCGCTGTAAGCTACACTCATGTGGTTCATCTCCCATCACTTTATCTTTTTCAGAATCATTTTGGGTTAAACTCACCATTGTAATATCTTGCACAATTAGGTGTCCAAAGTGTCAGACCTAAGATAACCGAATGGTCACACTTTCATAGTATTATCACCTGATAGTGTCAGTGTAACTAAAACATTGCGGTATACTAAATTTATATCACCTCATCAGAACATCCTAATTGTATATCAAATTGCCTATATGATGTAACCATAGATATCAAAACACACAATAAACTCGAGTTCAAATCTGAGAATGAAGTTTCGATATTCCTGATCAGAGTCACTGGTAAAGACATCTTTACAGCTGCTGGAAAAAAAAAAATGATTAGAACTGTTTGACTTTTCCTTCACATTTTCAAACTATGTCTAGATTCTGGTTCCATATCACTTGCACCAATCCATCTAATCAAGATGAAACCATGGTTGTGCATTCCTTGGATAACTCCAAGAACTTCCGGAGTAAACTCCCTGTACCCCAGCCTAAACATTCTAATATCACAGAATGTTCAAAGTGACTACTTAAAACAAGAAACTGCCTTTGAAAATCTCCCTGCTAAATATCTTCTAATGTTTTATAATAAAAAAGAAACCTGTCTCTCAGTCTCCTCTCTCCTCTGGTTTTGCATCCCCAAATCCATCATTCACTTCACTACAGCAGCCTTGGCTGTTCTTTCAACTCTGTGTCTTAGTTTCTTTTGGATTGCTGTGACAAAACACCATAACCAAGGCAACTTATAAAAGACAGCCTTTAATCTGGGGCTCACACTTCCAGAGGGTTAGACTTCATGACCATCTTGACAGGGACCATTGCAACAGGCAGACAGGCATGGTGCTGGAGTAGCAGTTGAAATCTTACATCTGATCCACAAGCACTAGGCAGACAGCTAGCTAGGAATGACTTGGTGTTTTGAAACCTCTAAACCTACCTCCAGTGACAAATCTCCTCCAGGAAAATTATACCTCCTAATGCTTCCCAAACAGGTCTACCAACTGAAGACCAAGAATTCAAATATAAGAGCTCATGGTGGCCATTGTCATTCAATACTATTCTTCTCTTCTCACACCAGGGTTTGACATTAGCTGTTTGGCTTCCCTGTAGACTCTGTTCCAATATCTAAGCTCATCTAACTCATGAGTCACCCTTTTCAAGTTATAGTACAAACATTATGCTCTTACATTTCCTATTTAAAAGAGTGGAATCACAAACCTGTATTCCCAGGTTCTGCTGTGAGTAAGGGACTGCATGAAAGCCCACAGTATGATGTTTTTTAATACAGGCACTGTATTACCTTCTTAGCTAATTTAGCTTTTTGTCATTTACCATCTCATGACCATCACCTTCATTGTAAGAATGAGATATATTTGTGCATTATTATTAGTTATTATAGCTTCAGTGCATAGCCTCATACATGGTGCAAAGTAAGAACTGAATATACACCGTTGTGTAGCTCATTGTCCTCATAACACCCCCCAAAGTATGTATGTCTGTACACACACACACACACACACACACACACACACACACACACAAATTTGAGTCGTTTCCTGGAACTATTTCCTGACCAAAATGTATTATTAATGTGGACATTAGTAATGTAAATTGATTCACTTGTTAAAGAGATGGTTAAAACTAGACAAAATTAGGTACAAATAATATCAAAAACATATTAGTGACTGGGATGGAGATATTGCCCAATGATAGAGCATTTATATCCCTTGGACAAAGCCCTAGCTGCTTTTCCAGCACCCCATAATTATCTCATTAGAGATCTAGAATTATTGAATGGTTTGTTCACATACAGATCTTTCTTTAGTTCTGGAGTAATGCCATGAGGAGACCTATCAGCATCACTTAAAGGGAAGTCTGGTTTTAGATACAACTCTTCTTTTATTATAGTTTCTTCCTTCTAGAAACCTCATCTATCTAAAGTAATATTTTATTTTGTGTTACTATAACAAAATACCTGAGAGCACATATTAATTAATCAACTAAAGTCTGTTTCATTCCAAAGTATAGAAGCTGAGACATCCAGACATCATGGTGTGGCCAGAGCTTCCCTGGCAACATCACAACATCATGAAGAAGAGAAGAAAACACTACTGAATAATTAGCCTATGTTTTATTTTTTATGAGATGCTTCTTCAATTAAATGTTTCATAATGTGTTCTCTGCATTTAAAGTTCAAAGAATATTTTCTTTAGGATTGGGATAGGCCTATACATGATTTATTTCATTTGCATGAAGTAGGAACTTATGGAATTTTTAATATACAAAAGAAAAATTAAAGTTATCCACAAGAAATAGGAATGTCTTCTAAGAGTAAAGGACAAAATATGTATAAGCAGGGCTTAGTAGAGAGCTTACCTAGCATATATGAAGCCTTGAGTTCAGTCCTAAACACCAGGAACTGAGTGTGGTAATCCATGTGTGCTTGTGATTTTATGTAAACATGACATAAGCTAGAGTCATTAGAGATAAAGGAGCCTCAATTGAGAAAATGTCTCCATAAGATTTGTCTGTAGGCAAACCTATAGGGCATTTTCTTAGTTAGTGATTCATGGCAGAGAATCCAGCCCATCATGGGTGGTGCCATCCATGAGCTGTAGGTCTTGGGTTATATAAGAAAGCAAGCTGAATAAGCCAGTAGCATGCAGCACCCTCCATGGCCTCTGCATCAGTTTGTGCCTCCAAGTTCCTGCCCCATTGGAGTTCTTTCTCTGTTTGAGTTCCTGGCCTGTTTGAGTTCCTGTTCTGGACCATGATGTAGAAGTGTAAGCCAAATTAACTCTTTTTCTACAAGTTGATTTTGGTCATCACATTTCATCACATCAATAGAAATCCTAATTAAAACATCATGCCATGCCTTTAGTCCCAGCACTTGGGAGGTGGAGGTGGGAGTAGAGGACATCCTCAGTGTATATGGAATTTGGGAAACAATGACAAAAATATCTCATCTTCAGTTAAATCTATTCCCAAGAGTGGTAGATAAGAAAAAACAAACAGGCCTCCTCCTACATTCCCTCACATCCTGACTGCAGCAGTCATCTAGCTTTTTATGCTGCCATAGGAGAATTCAGGGTGAGGGAAAGGTAGAGAAAGTCATCAAGGTTTATTCCAACAGGTGAGATGGTAAATGCAGAAAGTCAGTACAGTACCAAAATCAGAGGGCAGACCAAGTCAAGCAGTGGCAAGGGCCAGCCTCTAGTAACTGGAATTGTAAGCCTTGGTCTACCACATGTCTTCCTTTTGTCCACTCCTGGGGCAGTCTGGGGTGCTTTCTTTCTCAGAATAAGCAGAGGCCGGCCAAGAAGTTATTTTTACCCACAATTCCATTTTTTTAGTTAGATGGACTACATGCAAGACTATGGATAATGATATAATTACCTGTCTTTGTTTCTTTTCTGTTGTTATGATAAAATACCCAGAGAAAATTAACTCAAGGTAGAAGGGTTTATTGACCCATAACGTCAGCTTATAGTCCATCATTACAAATTGAATGTGGAAGGAATTTGAAGCAGTTAATTGAACTAAATCACACTCTAAAGCAGACAGCAATGAATTAATGCATGCACAATGGTCCTCAATGGCTTTCCCCTTTTCATTCAGTCCATAGCCTACCTCCTCACACTCACTTTCTATGTCAATTAGCCCAACTAAGAGAATCCCTCTCTGGTGGCCCCATTGGCAACCCTAATGTAGACAGTTCCTCACTGAGAGTCCCTTCCAGGGGATTCTACACTGTGTCAAGTTGACAGTGCGAAGCTTCACACTACTAAGTTGAAATGTTTACAAAGAAAAAGGGTAGTAATATTGTTTTTAATTTTTATTTATTTATTATTTGTTTAATTTGTGTGTATAGGTGTTTTGTGTGCATATTTTTCCTATAAACTACATGTGCACAGTGTCTTTGGAGGCTAGAAGATGGTATCAGATCTTCCCTGAACTGGAGTTACAGACGGTTATGATCTGACACATCAGTGTTGGGAATTGAGCCCATATCCTCAGGAAGATCAGTCAGTTCTCTTAACTACTGAGCCATCTCTCTAGCCCTCAGTAATGTTGTGAGTGTGTTCCTTGGTTTGGAGTGCAGTGTTTCATAGACCTTGTGGAGATCAGCTTTGTTGTGTGTTTGTTTTTATAGCCCTGTCCTTACTCTTATCTTGTCACAATTGCGATCTCATATGCAGCCACAAACCATCTCTTACTAATTTTCCTCTATTCCCAACCTCACCATTTTAACCCTAGCATTCATAACTCATAACACTGTGTTACATTTCTTCTTTTTTATCTTACTGTATATTACTCCTTTTTCAATTTTTATTTCAAAATTAAAATACTACTGAATTTTTATTCCATTACTACACTTTTTACTTAATATATTTACTTCCTCCTAAGCTTTTTGTTGGTGGTGGTGGTGGTGGTGATGTGTTTAGGCTTCCATGCCCAGATCATGTAACATGAAAAGACAGCTGATTCAATTTAAATGCTCCAGATGGTGACAACTCTTATTTCTTTCTCTTGTCTAAATCTTTATCTAGGAGTTAATACTACTTTGCTAGGTAGAGATGATGAGAGTGAATGCCTTTGTCTGTTGTTGAAATTAGAGAGAAAACTAACTTCTCTGTAGTTGGCTGCAGACATTGAATGGAAACTGGGAGAGAAGGTGGCAAAGTTGCCTTGGGACATGGACAGCCAGATGCCCACCCCAGCCACAGAGGCAGAATATCAAATTGAAGAAGAATATCAAGTACTTCAAGCAGCAGAGGCAGACCCTGACCATGTTGCATCTGTTAAATTCTTTATTGGCCAAACAGCTGGATTCAGCTACAATGAAGACAGGGCAATGGGGTTTTATTCTGAGTGATCACGTGTCTAGAGAGAAACAGAGGGCTTTAGAGTACCAGGCTTTTTCTTTTAGGACACCAACCAGTTCCCAAATCATGACATAGGGACTTATTAGTTATAAGTGCTCAGTCTAGCTTAGGCTCCTTTCTAGCTAGCTCTGTTCACTTAAATTAAACTGTTTTGCTTTATCTACATGTTTCCTCAGGATGTTTTTCTCTTCTTTCCTTCTGTATATCTTACTTTCTTGCTTCTCATGTTTGGCTGGCTGGCAGCTGCCTCACTTCATGCCCAGGGTATGTCCGTCTCCTTCTCCCACATTCTCTTCTCCTTTTGTTCCTCTCTTCTCTCTTTTTCTCCTTCTATTTATTCTCTCTGTCTGCCAGCCCCGCCTATCCTTTCTCCTTCCTTGCTATTGGTCATCAGCTGTTTATTAGACCAGTCAGGTGTTTTAGACAGGCACAGTAACACAGATCCACAGAGTTAAACAAATGCAACATAAAACTACAACACATGTTGACTAAACAAATGTTCCACAGCATAAATAAATGTAACATATCTTTAATATTCTATGACACTTCTCTGTTGAATATGATTCTAATAAGGCTTGTCAAGTAGCTGGCTTATTGTGGATTGATTGTACCAAGTTATAGTCTTCCTGTACATAATTGGTTGGAAATTTTATCATAAAAATACTTGAAAGGGCTAGAGAGATGGCTCAGTGGTTAACAGCACTGGCTGTTCTTCCAGAGGACCAAGGTTCAATTCCCAGCACCTACATGACAGCTCACAAATGTCTGTAGCTCCTGTTCCAGGGGATCTGACAGCCTCGCACAGACATACATATAAGCAAAACACCAATGCACCAATAATAATAAATAAATTAGCACATTTGTTAAAAAAAAGAAAATACTTGAATTCATCAAGGCTTCATTCAGCACCTATTGATAATATTATCTTTTGCTTTTTATTCTTCATTTTGTTAATATAGTTCATAGTATTTAAAAATTTAAAACTGTGTGATATTTGTATCAAAGAAATATATAATTCATGACCATCTTGATGTTCCAGTTCGCTGATGTTGAGATCATATAGCTTGGGTGTGCATGTGGTGATTCTTTTACTAGTAGTGTGAGTAGATGTAATTATTTTGGTGTTTGGGGGCTTCCATTGTGTCAAGTGTTGAGTCCTAGCAGATAACCTGACCCTGTTCATGGGCCACTGAAGTGAGTCATGGGGCTCTTTTCCATTATCTACAAGTAAGAGTCATTTTCTTTACACCTGTCTTTGGGGTCATGGACAGTCGTGCCCTTTGGTGGGTTCCTGGCTTCTCAGACTAGCTCTCAGATAATAGTCCAGAGAGGCAGGAGCTGCACCATAGGGACATTTAATGACACATAATGGGACTACATTCAACAGGTTATAAACTGAGTATGTCTTCTGTGTTCCTAGGTGTGCAGGGAAGCTTCCAAGCTGCAGTTGTGACAGGCTGGGCTGAGATTAATCTTTTTAATCTCGTCTCTGTCACTGTAGATAATACCTGTGGCTGGTTAATTCATAAAGATAAAAGATTTTGTTCTGTCTTATTTCCCCCTTGTGGTTCTGGTTGCTGGGAAGGTGTCACCAATTGTTTGTCTTCTGGTCTGAGTCATATGCAGTACCAGTTGGTATGTAGAAATGACTGGTCTCATCATGAGAGCAGAAGCCAGAGAGCAAGACAAGGATGCCACATTCACATTGTGATAGCTTGCTCTGAAGGAAACTTATCTAGTCTCATGGGAACTACAATAATTCCATCATGAAAACAGATCCCGTGATACAATTGCCTTCCCAAGATTCTCCTATGTTTTTATTCAGGCTGTAAGAAGAGTTAGAGCTCAGATGGAAAGTTATCCCAGCAGGCAGGAGCCAAGGAATACCATAAAGTTACTGTAAGTGTATACCTCTGCTCTGGAAAAAGGTTTCCTCAGTGCAAATGTGACAATTCTGCTCTGGTGAGGAAGTTTCCGCAGGGGGAAAAAATGTTACAGCTTTGCTCTACTAGGGGAAAGTTTCCCCAGGCAAAGTGGTAAAGTTCTACTCCACTGTTGTGAAAGATGTTACAACTGGACTCTGCTCCAGTGAAAGTGTCACAGCTCAGGTCCTATAAAAGTGTCACACCACATACAAACTTCACTCAAGAGGTTTATTGGGAAGGAAAAATCCAGGTTGAGAAGCAGCAGCAAACTGAACAGAATATAGAGCTTATATAAGGTTCCCTGAGGGGTGGTGCAGAGCTTTACAGAATGGCTTGAGATAGGTGGGATTTTGTACTTAGGGATGTCAGAGTTGGTGGGATTTCAAGCCCTGGTCCTGGGGTCAAGTCAGGTCAGGGTGTTTTTCCTTGGCTCTGGTCTTGGGGTCAAGTCAGAGTTAGAGTGTTTTTCCTTGGCCCTTTTTAATCCAACACTGGCCACTATGTTCCAACACAAGTCATAGCAGATACAAACCCTATGCAAACTAGCAGGATCATTTAAACTCGAGTGTAGCCTCCAGGCTTTGCCAGTATTACAGGCAAGTGCACAATGCCTGGCCATTTAAGTGTCTTTTTGTGGGGCTGAGTTCATTAAACCTGCTCTGGAGATGCATGCGGGCATGTCTAGCAAGCAATCCATTTGGATGTAAGACTGGTGTCAAGCAGAAGCTGGAATCTCAAAGCAGGTGGTTTTGGTAACTAGCAGCACCTAGCAAGAGTTCTGGTGGGGCTAATAGGGGACTAAGGCCATTTCTAACTCTGGAACTAAGACAACATTCAACAAAACTGCCACGTAAATGAGAATCCCCTTTCAAAGGATCTGTCTGTGACATCAAGTTCCATAGGAAAGTTGGAAATCTCAGTTCTCCTGCAGATGCCCCTTTACCTGTGGATGGCTGCAGAATTACTGTTGATGTCAGGGGATATGAGTGGGAGGCCTCCTTGCAATACCCCCTACAACCTGTTCATATCTCACAGGTAAGAATTTTAAATGCAATCTATTTTCCTACATAGTTTGACTTGGATTTTGTTATTTAAAACAGTATGTTTCTATTAAAATATAAACAGTTATGATTGAAGATGAATGAATAAATAATGAATGACTATTTATAATTCTAATCCATGGTAAACTGGCACAGCTTAAAAATCAATAATGTAGCCAGGCAGTGGGGATGCACACCTTTAATCTCAGTACTTGGGAAGCAGAGACAGGCAGATCTCTGAGTTTGAGGCCAGTCTGGTCTACAGAGCAAATTCCAGGACAGCCAGGGCTACAGAGAGAAACCCTATCTCAAAAAAGGAAAAAAAAAAGAAAGAAAGAAAGAAAAAGAGCTCAATTTTTTTGTCAAGAGAATCCTAGAAATAAAATATAGGGGTGTTGGGGACATGGCTCAGAGATTAAGTACACTGGGTGGTCTCCTAGAAAATCCAGGTTCAATTCCTAGAACCCACATGGTGGTATACAATCTTTGTAACTCCAGTCTAAGGAGATCCAATGTTCTTTTCTGGCCACCAAAGACACTCTAGGCATGCCCACAGTACACAGACATACATGAAGTGGAAACACATGAAATGAAATAAATTGGGAATCACAAGATAACAAACAAACACATGAGTTTGAGAAGATGAGTGTGCAATGATGTTTTTCTGTGCCAGCCATAAGAAGATGAAAATTGGATCACTGCTCAGAAAATTGGTAATAGATAGCATTGTATATATTGGTAATATTCCTATGAATTTTAAATTTTCCATCATGATATAATCAATATTTGAAATATTACATGTTTCTCTCTGTGTGTACACACACACATACACATACACAAACAGAGTGTTTGTGTGTGTATGTGTATGTGTTATAATGTTGTGTATAGTTGGCATGAGCAGCCTAAGGTTGTAACTCTAGTAAAATTAGGAAGGAAGAGAGAGAGAGAGAGAGAGAGAGAGAGAGAGAGAGAGAGAGAGAGAGAGAGAGGAGGGAGGGAAAGGGGGATAAAACAGTATTCTAGTGTAATATCCAGGTTTACAAATCTAAATTTCTCTTTTCAGGATAATTATTTCTGTAGAAGCCAATGAACTCCATGCATGGCCAGTCTCCCTGCCTGACCTCTTCACCTTGCACACATGCAAACAGTTGGAAAAGACCTCACTACACAGAACGCTTAAAGGACCACTTTGTCCCTTTGACAAGAACCCAAAATGTCCTATGTTGTAAAGGTGTGATGAGAAAAACTGATTTCAAAATCAGCCGAGTATGAGAATTTCCTGTTCAACCTTCAGTGACACGTTAGTGAGAAATCTCCTTTTCCACTCTTGACTCACTCTGAGCCTCACAGTGCAGCCTGTTCAGTTCACTGTCACTGTTGTCCTTGGTTTCTGTGACTGACTTCACTGCAGGAGGCCTGGCTTTCTGGCAACAGAGGGAGCTTCTCACTGCTCCCTTGTCTCCACCAGCCCTGTCATTGAAGGGACACCACAAATGCTACATGTGGAACAACTGAGGCACAGTTCTACTGCAGGGAATCAAACTGGAATGTGGATGCTCTAAACAACTCGGATAAATCCAAGTGCATGGGACACACTGGAAGGTTGTCTCAAAGTTCTGTCCTTGTTGTCTGTGGAGAGTCAGTCACCCACTTGTGTTTCTTTATCAATAAAATTAAAGCCACAGCCACCAGAAACCTGATGATGAAGTGAGGATTTTAAGTGTTCCAATTGTGCTCTGTGGATCTGTGGATAGCAGCATATGGATGTCACAGATCCTTAAAAGGACTCTCACTGAGTGGTGAAGAACAATCATAGTAGAAATTGAGACTAAAATAATCCTTTAAATAGTTAACATTAGTTGAGAGCTCTGCATGCCAGAGGTGAGTATTAATTGCCTTACATACCTTTTTCATATTTTAGATGAATGCACTGGGCTATTAGTAACTTTACAAAGGTCACATGTACATTTTAAAGCCAGAATTAATTCTAGATCGTATTGATTCCAGGTCTAATTGACTGAATTATCAATTATGTTGTTATTACAATGGCATGTATGTGACTAAAATGACACTGATTTTGATAGCCTCAGACTCTTGGGGGAAGTTTGTGCCAATAGCATTTCTAGTTTGAATCAATTTTACCATGTTATGGTTTCACATTTTAGATAATTATTTCTTTAAATAAAAGAGATATTAAAATCACTTTTCAAGTATTTCCAATACCATTTATTTTATCCAAGATTTTTCTGACACAGCATTTTCTAGTAATTACAATATCTTCAAATTATTAGTCATTTCTCTGAACTTATTTACCCAAATAAAATAAACTTAATAATGTGCAATTTACTTTTATAAATAAATTAGCTATTGAAAGTAATTGCTGGTTTTATGTGCATATATGAGTATCAACCTTCCTACACTACCCATTTAGAGCACTCAGTTCTTACTCATTATTGGATTTCAATTTATTATCAAAGTTCAGCAGGTTGCTGTATATACAAGCACACATGTATATATAACAATCATTATTACAGAGGAGGTCATTAATTCAACAGAGAGTGGAGTGAATGGGACATGCTGGAGGGGAGAGAGAGGGATGGGAATGATCTAAATATGGTACTCATAAGTAAAATCCTCAGAACAATAAAAAAATTAAATTACAAAAACTTATGCAACATTGTTTTCTGTTACATTGCAGGGATCTTTGATGTAAGCATCAGACATTTTGTGGTGTTAGTCCTGTGAAAACTAAATTTAATTTGTAAAACATTTCTTTTGTTTGTAGGCATCCTTATTACTCACCGAGTTATTATCCTATCAAAAATATTTCGTCAAAAGTGAATTATCTTTCAAAATATTTATTATTTATTTGTTATTAGATTAAAAATTTTAACCGCACCAGGCGGCGATAGCACACTCCTTTAATAACAGCACTAGGGACATAGAGCCAGGCGGATCTCCGTGAGTTCGAGGCCAGCCTGGTCTACAGAGCGAGCTCCAGGACAGGCACCAAAACCACAGAGAAACCCTATCTCGAAACCCGCCCCCAAAAAAATAATATAAAAAAAAAAATTCAGCCGCAAAATGAACTCCAATGTTGCAAACTCCACCCATTTTTGGCTGCATCAGAACGTGTACCTTTTTGTGAGCAGCTGGCATAGTACAGGCCCTGGCCTCATTTGGCTGCTGAGATGAGTAACGAAAGAGTCACCTATGCAGAACTGAATGTGGCGAAGGACCCAAGGAACCAGAAAAGGAAACCCAGGAGCGCTCGCAGCTCCATTTCAGTAACTGAGCAGGAAATCACCTATGCAGAATTCAGCTTCCACAATGCTCCTCAAGAGCGTCTCCCAATCTGCAAGGACTGCTTCTGCAAAGGTGAGACACTGAATGAACCCTCACTGTAACTACGCTAGGATGCCAGGGGCATGAAAGGATGGGCGCAGAGGCGGCCATGGCCTCCTTGTGAGGACTGGAAGTGCAACTTGACCTATGCTTTTATAATTTGTGAGCATGGATTTCACTCTGTTGCAAGAATTTACGGATCATTCTGTTGTGATGATGTTGCCTACAGACGATAACAGCATAGAGGAGGACATGGGGTCAGAGTTTTTCTGTTTGATTCGCTGTGTATGTGGTTCTTCTGTGTATGCAAACCTTGTGAACATCCACCTTTTCATCCTCTGCGTTTCTTTCTGCAGGTTTTCCATCTCCCCCAGAAAAACTCATCACTGGGATCCTGGGCGTCATTGGCTTTGCCTTAATGGTCGCTGTGGTTATAATTACTACAATTGCCACATCATGTAAGCATGTTTTTGTTTTTGTTTGTTTGTTTGTTTGTTTGTTTGTTTTTAAAGATTATAAAGGAACTCTCCACTTTAAGGCCTGGAAGTGCCTTTCAAAACTTCTGATCAAGAACAGCCAGCTGGGGAACATGTACGGGACCAAATTAGGCCTTCTGAATGTAGGTGACAGCTATGTGACTAGATCTGTTTGGGGAGTCCCTGGCAGTGGAACCAGGACTTATCCCAGGTGCATGAAATGGCTTTTTGGAACACATTCCTAGGGTAGGACACCTTGCTCAGCTTTGACACAGGGGAAAAGGGCTTGGTCCTGCCTCAACTTAGTATGCCAGACTTTGTTAACTCCCCAAGGGAGACCTTACTTTCTCTGGGAAGTGGATGAAGGTAGAATTGGGGAAGGTGGGGTTGTGGGAGAAGGTGAAAGACAGGGAACTGGGATTGGTATGTAAGATTTAAATAAAATAAAAAAAAAACTTTTTTTAAAGATAAAATTTAAAAATATGTTTATCTGAAAAAACAAAAAGAACAGTAGCTTTTAATTTAAATTTTAAAATATGTATTTGTATTAAATGTGGAATGCTTATGATTTTTGTCAATATCATGAATATCAGAGCAATTATATAAAATGTTGACCTTTGACTTTATCAATGATTTCATGACTAAACAGTTTAGAACCTTGGAAACTCTTTACTGAGATGTGGAAATTGTTTTGAAACTGATTTTTTTCATAGGTTACATGGTAAAAGATGTTGAAATTTGGTCTTTCATTAAAGTAGTTTTCACCACATTACTTTTTTGACAATTTCAATTGTATTCCACTGTATCCCAATTAAAACAGTACATCAACTTCAGATTAAGAAACTGAAATTGTCACAATATTTTAAATGTTTATTTTCACGAGAATTATTTTATCTCTCCAGATCCTGAAGCAAAGGCCCAGATCAACTCTTCCCTGACTAGATCCCAGAAAGGTACACCACTCTTGTCAAAGTTCTGATGCTTGTACACATTATATTCTGTGTCTGACTAAAGCTATGCAAAGGTGACAGATTTCTAGGAAAAAATCATCTAGAAATGTGAACACTACATATTCATCAGTAAATATTAAGGATGATAACTTCTTTGTCCCACAATAAGAAATATTCAAATAAAATAACCATAAGAAATTATTAATACTTGGCTTAATTTTCCTACTGGTGAACTTTGATAAGACAGAAATGAACTCACTATTCGAGAATAGAGCTTATGTTCAATGACTCTGAAAAATGTGTAGGGTAAAGATTTATTTAGTAGTTTAGATAGACAAATAAACACAGGACCATAGGGCTGACTCTTTTCTTTGCATGCTTGAGTGCTATAGCATGAATCTTAAAGAGTCTTATTAATGAAATCAAACCTGGAGCCAGGTATTGGGGTGAATGCTGGAAGATCAGAGAAGCAGAACAAGCCACAGCTACCTCATCTTGCCAGTTCCTCAGCTGATCCTATTTCCTCAGTCTGGAAGCCTCTGAGTCCTCACAGGAATGGATCTCAGCTGAACTGCTGCTAGAAGCTAAAAGCTTAACCAGCCAAATGCTTCTAGTTTCTGGTCTTCACGCCTTAAATATCTTTCTGCTTTCTGCTATCACTCCCTGGGATTAAAGGCTCACTTCTTGGGATTAAAGGTGTGTGTCACTAGGCCTGGCAGTTTCCAATGTGGCCTTGAACTCAGAGATCCAGAGGGATTTCTGCCTCTGGAATGCTTGGGTTAAAGGTGTGAGTGCCACAATTTTCTAGCCTCTATGTCTGTCTTGTGACTGTTCTGTTCTCTGACCCCAGCTAAATTTATTAGGTGCACAATATTTTAGGGAACACAATATCACCACATTTCCCCTATTTGTCTAAAATTTAAAAAAGCTTATAACTAAAACAAGAAAAACTATCCAATAAGTATATACAATATATACAGTCAAGAATTGCATTAACATTTTCTAGTCCATTAACATTTGACAGATTCAGATAAAAACTCCATTATATATATTAACAATGGCCAGTCCAGTACCATTTGATAAACACAGACAAAAAAAATTTCATTACTTATCCTATGTAAAATAAGTAGTTCCATTTTAAAAGTAGCTTAAATAGTCTCCTTTTTTATCTTATATCCATATTCTCTCTTTTTTCTTTTCATAATAGATTCAGTAATCTACCTTTTGTCATTTTTGTATTTTTCCCTTTTTCTTTTTATTGTAGATTCAATGATCTACCCATTTATCCTATTATTTCTTTATCTTTTTTTTAGATTAGATTCAATGACCTACCTCATATCTATATTCTTTTTTCTTTTTTAAACAAAAACTCGAAATCTAATCTCCTTGTTCAGCTTTTTTCCTGACCATTAATAATCAACAACTTGTAACCAACCATCATAAACAATTACAATGTTCATAACTCATTAAACAACCAAAAAGCCATCCACTCCACCTCTTGGGAATGTGGGAGTCATTTTCTTAAAATCACTTCCTGCTTTCTAGTGGCGAAGACATCTTTAGGGACTCCTGAAAAGAAATTTTGGGGTTTATATTCAAGTCCTGTATCATTTGTCTAGTCGATGCATAATGAGAAAGTGCAGGGCTTGTTTCAAGTCCTTGTTCAAGTAGTCTGTCAGGCTGCATCATCTCAGCTAGCCATCTCAAAATTGTCCTGAGCAGTTTGTAGTCCAAAGTCAATCTTTCCTTGGTGTTAATCAGCTTAATGGCTTTACTATAGTCCTGTGAAATCATCTTTGTGGGGTCCCATCATCCTTTTGAAGATTTCAAAGTTGCTGTTAGGCGTGGTCATGGTTCCCTGCAGACTTTTTTTTTTTTTTTGTGGTTCAAAGCAACCACAGTCTGATAAATGTCTGTCTCTTGGAACCATGAATGTTCTTCCCTAGAAGAGAAAAATCTTCACAGCAACTTCTCCCCACCATTTGTCTTGCCAAACTTTTCCAAACTGACCTTTGCTGATGCTTTCTTGTAACACAATGGTCCTGGCAATTCTTCTCTGAACAAGCAGGGTAAACACTTTGTTCCAGGTAGCAGCATCACCACAGTCACCAACATGATGAGAAGCAGCTGGCAACTTAGACCAGCAGTCACTGCCTCCATGGTCCCATTGTCACCATTTGTAGCTAGTACCCAGCTGTCCTTAGCTTCTCCTTAGCAAGCCTCTCAGGCTGGACTCAAACTCGGGATCCTCCTGCCTCTGCCTCCTTCAGTAAATCCAACCAGTGTGCCACCACAACTGGCTTAGTGTAGCTTGGGTCTGAGCTGGGGCCCGCAAGGCCACAGGAAAGCAGCTTTTTTGCAAATTCATAAGACGAACGTTGGGCACCAGATGTAGCAGGAATCTTAAAGAGTCTTATTAATAATATCCAACCTGAGGTCAGTTATTTGTTACGATTACATCTACAGAGTGTACATTTTGTTTATATTTATCAGACTGTAGGCTGTGTAAATATATATTTTACATAGGTGTTCAAACCTAGGAAAACATTAATTTTCATTATTAAATTCATCTTTCTTCAGTACACTCTTGTGGTCATTGTTCAAAGGAGTGGATATCCTATTCACACAATTGCTATTACATTGGTGTGGAGAAAAAAACTTGGAATGACAGTTTACTGTCCTGCACTTCCAAAAACTCTACTCTGCTTTACATAGACAGTGAAGAGGAGCAGGTAAGAAAGAGCTGCTGTGTGTCAATCATTGCTTAAGTTTCTTCCTGTCAATGGGATGTGTGTAGACCTCATTCATATTCCTACACGTTTCACGTATTTACAATTCAGTAAAATATTTCATTGTTTTACTTTACAATGTTTTATTTATATTTGTGTATTGATGGTGAATATTTATTTCCATGTTTACTTATTTTATTTTATAAAAGTCATTCTTATACATGTGCATTTAGTCTGAAATTAACTTTGCCATTTAATTTTACCATACACAATAAAATCTACACAAGTCTGATAGTTAATAGTGATCAGAAAGACATTAGGTGGAGGTAATTATAGTCATATAATGAAAACTAGGCAGACATATCCATTTCCCTCATGTCCCTTCCCTCTGCATATTCTCATCAGGTCTTCTCGCATGAAACTCTTTTTCTGACTTTTGCTATAGTTAGCCACACATGCCTTTGAATTTTATAAGACAAGGACCTGACATATGTATGCACTGTTACATAGACATCCTGTATGTAACTCAGTAATTCTGAAAACATGGGTTGCAATTCCTTCGAGAGTGGAATGGACCTCTCAACCAGGGTCACCTAGGATCATAGGAAATATCAGATATTTACATTATAATTCATAATAGTAACATTACAGTATGAATTCAACACAGAAATAATTTTATGGTTTTCAGTCACCAGAACATGAGGGACTGTATTAAAGTTTTGCAGCATGTGGAAGGTTGAGAACCACCACTATGACTCTTTCATGGTCTTAGAGCCAATCACTGATCCATTTTACTGCACTGATCTGCAGTGTGCTAATTTTCACTGACCTGTTATGTAAGCATAACATTCTAAAACCCACTCTATCTGGTGTTCCTGGAGGGAAGGAGTGAGTGTCACACCTTCAAAGACAGAGGCATTTGCATGCCATCTGTACTCATGGGATCTCCTACACCAGCTCCCACTCTGGTGTCCTTCTACAAGTAGGAGAAGCACTTTGTATGGACAGTCACCCCATTAGGTGCTTTCAGTCTTCCTGAGTACTGCTAACCAGTCTCTCTTACACATGGAGGAGGGAGCTCAGATAATCCACCTGTTGCTGCTTGGGTTCTGGGAGAGAACATGTAAGGTCATTTCCTTCTATGGACAAAGGAAGCAAGATGTCCTGCCGTTCTGGAGTCCCTCATCTTCAGGTGTCATGCCCTTTCAGCTTTTTGTTTCAGGTCTTCAGAATTTTTGCTTGTGTTTTAAAACTGCTGTTCAAGTTTGCCCTTGTATGTATAACAGTAGCCAAGAGAAGCTTTAATGCTACCTTCAGTAATCCACCCCTATGGTGATAGACAAGAGTGGAGGATCAGCTAATTAATGTTAATATGGTACCCCCAAATCAGAATTCTGTCCACTGCATCACTCATTTCTCTAATAGAAAACCATAACCTTCCTTCTAAAACTGAACTGGAGGAAACCGCAGAAAAATTGATTTGAGCATAGCACCCAGAGAATTTCATGCATAGTTTCTGGAAATTTGTTTGAATCCATGGTATGTTTGGGTTTTTAGAACCAATATAGATTGAATTATATGAATCAACTGCCAAATTCCCCACTAATGAGGGAATACAGCTTCTAACTATAAACATTTATAAGTTAATTAAAACTTTTAGATCAAAATTAAACACATATATGAATGTTTTGGCAGTATAAGAAGTGTTCTCAACTTTAATGTGTTGATTTATATTGGACAATAACTCTACTATGACAGAATACACTTTGTTTAAAAAATAGTAAGAACTTTCATACTGATGGAAATTCCTTGTTTCTCTGGTAGAACTTTCTTCAATCACTCTCATTGGTCTCTTGGACTGGAGTCTTTAGGAAGAGCGAAGATCAGCTCTGGGTTTGGAAAAAAGACTCAACATTCAAACCAAAGTAAGTTTTCATGAGTGATAC